>NC_050452.1:24065525-24365525 GCF_903995425.1 Onychomys torridus | reverse complement strand
CACAGGACTGCCCTGCTTCCTCCCCACCCCCACTGCCATGCTCCAGCAGGTCACAGATGGCCGTCAGTATGATGAGTCTAAAGCAGGGGCAGAAGCAAAATAGAGTGTATCAAATCATGGTATCCACCCTCGAGTCTGGTTTGAGAAACCCACCGCCATCAGTTCAGCTGCCCTTTTGCCTGATGACCCAGGGTTTGTCCATGATAGTCACAAGATGAGAGATAAAACCAGATGAGAGATGAAATGATTTGGGCCCAAGCCAGGTACCTCGGCCCAGAGAGCAGAACTGATTCATCTCACTTAGGCTCTCAGATGGGGGAAAAAGAAAGGCCACCTCCATCTACATGGACTGCCAGTTGGTGTGCTTTTACTACTGGGCATGTCCTTGGTAGGATCTGTAAAGAAAGAGAACTCGGCCGGGCGTTGGTGGCTCACGTCTGTAATCCCAGCACTCGGGAGGCAGAGGCAGGTGGATCTCTGTGAGTTCGAGGCCAGCCTGGTCTACAAAGTGAGTTCCAGGGCAGCCTCCAAAGCTACAGAGAAACTCTGTCTCAAAAAACCAAAGGGGGGAAAAAGAGAACTTCTGACTACTGGGAAAAAGGAGATTAAAAATCTTGGCCTCCTAGAGGCTTTTTGGCTTCCTCTACAAATGGCTGTCCTCTCCTCCTGGGGTGCTGACCTGGGTGCCTGACAAAAGGCCCTAAGACCAGTGGGGCCTATAATATTCTGATTACGTACCAGGACCCAGTGCTGCCTGAGGCTCCATGGTGTAACCAAGAAAAATTAGAAGATGCCAAAGAAGGAATGGACAGCTGGAGCCCACAGGTTGGTGGAGGACACCAGTGGGAAAGACCATTCTCTTAGAAACAATTGGCAGGACTCTGGTAACTGACCTTCACCAGGCCACTCATCTGGGGTCCACATGTGAGTTGCTTAGACCAAGGTGAACCTACACTGGACAGCCTAGTGTAAGACGGCTCAGCCAGATGCCAGGTCTGTGCTCAAGTAAATCCAAACAGAGGATCTTGACTTAGAAAGGGGTCTGTATGAAAAGCCAACACCCTGGCAAATGCCGGGAAACTGTCTTCACTGAGATCCTGCCTGCCAGGAAAAGACACAAGTACTTGCTAGTTTTGTACATATTTTTTCTGGGTGGGCTGAAGCATTTCCCACCATGATTGGAACAGCTCTAATAGTACCTAAAAAGCTCCTCCAGAAACTGGTCCCTGATTTGGCCTCCCCCTAGCAATTTGGTCCAATAATGGCCTGGGCTAAAGCTTTAGATCTAGATTGAAAACTTTATTGTTTGTATATATATATCTGGGGTGTTGACCTGGGTGTACAACAAAAGGCCCTAAGAACAGCAAAAATATAACTTTTTTTTTTTTTTTTGGTTTTTCGAGAGAGGGTTTCCCTGTGTAGCTTTGTGCCTTTCCTGGAACTCTCTTTGTAGCCCAGGCTGGCCTCGAACTCACAGAGATCCGCCTGGCTCTGCCTTCCGAGTGCTGGGATTAAAGGCTTGCGCCACCAACGCTCGGCAACATTGTTTTTTTATATATAGACCTCTGAGTCTGGCCAGGTAAAAAGAATAAACAGGAGATTAAAAGAAACTTTAACAATATTCTCATTAGAGTCCACCAAAGGATGGATAGGCCCCTTCCTTTGCTTTGCCTAGGCCTGCTGCACCCCATATAGGGAGGGACTTACCCCTTCCCTTTATGAGAGTATGTTTGGAAGACCACCTCACTGCTTCCCAGGCTCAGAGAGCAGTCGTTGGCAGAACTCTCTAGGCATTCTGTTCTCAAGTCACTACAGGCCCTCCGGTCTTCCATAAAAGCTATTCACCATCCTACAGACCCAGCTGACCTCAGAGTCCACCACCAGCGTCCCCTTGTTCCAGTCCAGTGATACCGTCTGGGTCAGGCAGCAGCCACAGGGACGCTGAAACCAACTTGGATAGGACTTTACACAGTCATTCTCTGCACTCCAATGGCTGTGAAGGCAGCTGGCATTACACCATGGATTCACCACACCCAGGTCAAGAGAGTGGAAGCCACGGAAGCTGCCAAATGGGCAGTCTTTGGACTGTGGACCCATTAACACTAAGGTTTCATTGGGCCCCTGGGTCTGTCTACTCCCTGCCCCTCTACCTCTTCCTGAGACCTGTGTTTAGTATGAATACAGGGCTCTGGCCCAACCCCCACTGTCCTCAGGCCTGGACCTGGGAATTAAGAAAAGAGATACAGGGAAGAAATCAGCTAGTGTGACTACAGACCAGCAACCCATGTTCATCTTGACCTTTGCTCATTGAAGCCCACTTTACGTATTTGGTTGTATTGGAAGGGGGAAGGACCTGAGAGTTCATCTTTTGTGATAGGAATATAGAGTTTACAAGTCTATGCATGCCCAGAGGCTGGGCCCCATGGTTGCCAGAAACACAGGAGTTTCTGTTACTAAAAATTGGGGCTGTAAAAGTGAGGCTTCATAAAAAATTCCTTAAGAAAAATTCTGGCCTTTGGAAAACCTGGGGAAACAGACCCTATGCCACAGGAAAGGACCCTGAGGATAGAGTTAATCATTCTCAGTCAGAAATCAACCAGGATTTCTGATTAGATTGTCAGCCCATCGACTGACAAAACTCAGTGTGACTAGGGGCAGCCCAAATCAACATTAAATGATTTATAAGGAACTAGAACTTGTCTAATATCCAAAAGTTTTAACCTAGGCACTTCCTCATATTCTGATGCCTACTGTTTTGCCTTATGGTTTAATTTATCTGGGCAAGAACAATATTACTGAGCCCCTGAGACTACTTGGTGGGCATTTATCAATGGTTTAACTAAATATGCCTCTTCTGATGCTTTCTAAACTAAGTAGGCAGGCTGATCAGGATCCAAAGGTATTATAAAACAACAGTTAAGCCGGGCGGTGGTGGTGCTGCACGCCTTTAATCCCAGCACTTGGGAGGCAGAGGCAGGCGGATCTCTGTGAGTTCCAGGCCAGCCTGGTCTCCAAAGCGAATTCCAGGATAGGCGCAAAGCTACACAGAGAAACCCTGTCTCTCAAAAAAACAAAACAAAAACAACAGTTAAATTCCCTTGCAGAAATGATCCTACAAAATTAAAAAGACTTAAACTTAGTTTTTTTTTTAAGATTTATTTATCGGGCTGGAGAGATGGCTCAGAGGTTAAGAGCACCGACTGCTCTTCCAGAGGTCCTGAGTTCATTTCCCAGCAACCACATGGTGGCTCACAACCATCTGTAATGAGATCTGGCGCCCTCTTCTGTATACATAATAAATAAATAAATCTATATATCTCTATATATTAAATCTCTCTATATATAAAAAATATATGTAATCTATATGTAAAATATATATGTATATATACACAAAAGAAAGATTTATTTATCCAATTTTTATGTATATAGTGTTCTGTCTGCATGTTTGCCTACATGCCAGAAGAGGGCGCCAGATCCCATTATAGACAGTTGTGAGCTAACGTGGCTGCTGGGAATTGAGCTCAAAACCTTTGGAAGAACAGCAAGAGCTCTTAATCTCTGAGCCATCTCTCCAGCCTCTAAACTAACTTCTTATGAGATAAAACAAAACAAAACAAAACAAAAGCCTATGTCTGCCTTTGGGGGAAAAACTTATCAGTTCTATGCTAATTGATCAAGAGTAATTAAAAAAAATATTGCCATGCTTGAAAAATAACTCAGGGTTGATGGGGGCTTAGCGCAAGGCCTTGGGTTCGATCCTCAGCTCAAAAAAAAAAAAAAAAACAAAAAACCAAAAAAACCAAAACAAAACAAAAAACCCTCAGGCTTTAACCCAAACCTCTGGCTCCATGTTTTCAATTTATTAAGACCATTTAGAAATTCACCTACAGTGGAGCTTTATGGGCCATTTTAATAGAAGCATAAAAGATAGTAGTGGTTGAGGGTGACTTGTGCTGTGTGGGCCTAGCTCAGGTTTCAGAGGGGAAGAATATTCACAACTGGGTTCAAGACCATTCTTGCGATATTTTGGCAAAGAAAGTAGCTGCTTTTTGCTCTTGTCCTAAGAATCTTCCTGAGGCTAAATTGAAGATTTTTGGACTAAGGTCATTGGCAGAGGAGATTTCAAGACAACTTTGTATTGACTGTGTCACTTGATTATTAGTGATCACTCCTATGCAGATCTACAATGAAAAGGAGCAGGCAGGGCAAAGAGAAATGCAAGATGTACAGTTTGAGGAGAAAATGAACACTGAGAAATGTAATGTTGAAGCCAAGTCTTGTGCTCAAGGAGACAAAAAACGTTTAAAGAATGGGGGTCAGAGAGTCGAATGTGGTTTGAGTGGGAATGACCCCCATAGGCTCCTATTATTTGAGTGCTTAGTCACCACTTAGTGGAATGGTGTGGGAAGGATTAGGAGGCGTGGCCTTGTTGGGATAGGTATGTCATTGGGGGTGGGCTTAGAGGTTTCAAAAGCCCACATCAGACCCAGTGTCTCTTCCCTGCCTGCTGCCTGCAAATCAGGAAGTGAAGCTCCAGTGCCGTGCCTGTCTGCTTCCCACCACGATGATCATGAATTAACCCTCTGAAGCTATAAACAAGCCACCCCTCCCCCTAAAAAGCTTTCTTTTATAAGAATTTCCTTGGTCATGGTGTCTCTTCACAGCAAATAGAACAGTAACCATGACATTCAGATATTTGCCTATTCGCTTTGAAAGCTGTGCTAGCTAGTTTTATGTCAACCTGTTACAAGCTAGAGTCATCTGAAGAGGGGACCTCAACTAAGAAAATCCCTCCATAAGAGTAGCCTATAGGCAAGCCTGTAGAATATTTTCTTGATTGATGATTGTTATGGAAGAGCCCACTGTGAGTGTTGATACCCCTAGGCAAGAGGTCCTGGGTTTTATAAGAAAGCAAATTGCCAGGTGTGGTGTTGTATACCTTTAATCCCATCGTTGGGAAGGCAGAGGCCAGCCTGGTCTCTACCCTAGCAAGTTCTAGAACAGTCAGCACTACATAGGAGACTGTGGTGATAACTTTATTTGTAAAATGTGATTTTATTTGTATATTAATGAAGTTGCCTTAGGGTCAGAGCAAGCCATAGCAGAAGCTGGGCGGTGGTGGTACACACCTTTAATCCCAGCACTTGGGAGGCAGAGCTAGGCAGCATCTCTGTGTGTTCAAGGATACAGCCAGCATGGTGACACACGCCTTTAATCTCAATACCAACCATAGAAGACCTGGAGGTCTGTACAGACAGGCAGTGACGAGGAGGTCATGTGGCTGGGTTAATAACCAATGAGAAGGCAGAACAGAAAGTCTGTATAAAAGATAGGAGACAGGAAGTAGCTCTCTTGCAGAGAGGAAAGACAGAGCAGCAGTGAAGGGTAAGGTTTCCAGCTCTCAGCTATTGCTCTGACCTCTTGGCTTTTAACTCTGCAATTGGCTCCGTGTTTCTTATTTAACAAGATGGTTACATCTACAAGAGACCTTGCTAAAGAAAACAAAAGCGGGGTTGGGGACTTAGCTCAGTGGCTCTGGGTTCGATCCTCAGCTCCAAAAAGAAAAAAAGAAAAAGAAAAAAAAAAGGAAGAAAACAAAAGCAAAAACAGAAAAACAAAAAGAGGAAAACTAAGCAGGCCAGCATGCCGCGCTTCAGTCTTCAGTTTCTGTCCCCGGTTCCTGCCTTGTTTGAGTTTCTGTGTTGGCTTTCCTTCAGTGACAGATCAAGACAGAAGCCAAAATAAACCCTTCTCTCCCCAAGTTGCTTTGGTAATGGTATTTATTATAACATTAGAAAGCAAATTGAGACAATACTTGCACAAGTCAATTATTATTACGACCTGAAGAATATTATTTTACCACAGCAAGTACTGTCTTCATGGAGACAGAATCCTGCAACCAAAGAGCCCACCTGCACATCTGAAAAGGATTTTCCTATGAGCTCCAGCTTTTGGCAAAGAGGGATATTTTATTACTCTTCATTTCCTTTTTCAGATAAAAATTATGAGCAAAGAACCAAAAAAAAAAAAAAAAAAATGCCGGGCAGTGGTGGTGCATGCTTTTAATCCCAGCACTCGGGAGGCAGAGCCAAGTGGATCTCTGTGAGTTCGAGGCCAGCCTGGTCTACAGAGCGAGATCCAGGACAGGCTCCAAAAGTACCCAGAGAAACCCTGTCTTGAAAAACAAACAAACAAACAAATAAAGACACTCAGAATATTTATTATAAGTAGCTGAACAAGGAGGTAGGTATGATAGTCTTGTTAGATAGGGGAGTCTCTGATTGGGAGCCATCTCAGACTACAGTCATCTGGAAGGTAGAAGCTGTGGTTGAGACTTTGTATACATCCTGTCAATGTCTATACTTGGATGGGGGAAGGCCTTGCCAGTCTTGTGAATCTGAGGCCTTTGGCCTTCTTGAAATGGCATTGATGCTCATGTTGTGAATACAGTGGTACGCTTACTTCTCACAAGGAGGGGACTAATGGCAGGGTCTGGACCTCCTCCTCTGAGGCCGAGCCTCTTTCACAGTGTTAATGTAGGCTATCCCTCCATTGCTCATCTCTTGGGTATTTCTTTGTGTGGCAGGATGAATGCAGAGCTGGGTGTGTGTTACACTCTGCTTTTCCTCCTGGGCACTGCTGTCTTTTTTGGCAACAACAGGGATGATCAGCAAGGGTTGGGTGGTCAGCAAGGTAGGGGCAGCAGTGTACTGGGGTTAGGTTTCCATAGTTGATGACACCTGGGAAGTGTGAGACAGGGCCCAGGCAGATAACAGGACCTTGCAGGGAGATGTGGAAACAGAAGATGTGGTGGTATTGTGTTCCCCAAAATATTGTGCACCCTAATAAACTTATCTGGGGTCAAAAAACAGAACAGCTACTAGATACAGAGGCCAGAAAATGGTGGCACATGCCAGTCAGTGGTGGCACATGCCTTTAATCCCAGCACTCGGAGGCAGAGGCAGGAAGATCTCTGAGTTTGAGGCCAGCCTGGTCTCCAAAGCGAGATCCAGGAAAGGCGCAAAGCTACACAGAGAAACCCTGCCTCGGGGGTGGGGTGGGGGGGGGCTGGGGGGGAGTGGGGGGTAGGGGGGGCTGGGGGGGGGGGGGGGGGGTGGAACAAAACAAAACAAAACGGAAAAAAAAGGAAGAAAATGGCGGCACTCACGCCTTTTATCCTAGCATTCCAGAGGCAGAAATCCCTCTGGATCCCTGTGAGTTCAAGGCCACATTGGAAACAGCCAAGCATGGTGAAACACTCCTTTAATTCCAGAAAGTGAGCTTTTAATCCCAGGGAGTGACGGCAGAAAGCAGAAAGGTATATAAGGTGTGAAGACCAGAAAGTAGAAGCATTTGGCTGGTTAAGCTTTGAGGCTTTTGAGCAGCACAGTTCAGCTGAGATTCATTCTGGATGAGGACTCAGAGGCTTCCAGTCTGAGGAAACAGGATCAGCTGAGGAAACAGGATCAGCTGAGGAACTGTCCAGGTGAGGAAGCTGTGGCTTGTTCTGCTTTTCTGATCTTCCAGCATTCACCCCAATACCTGGCCTCAGGTTTGATTTTATTAATAAGACCATTTAAAATTCCTGCCACAAGAAGACATACACAAAGAAAGGAATAGATGATGTGGAGAAGACTCTGGTCAAAGAACTAGCACAGACTGTAAATGTTGCAGCCCGGATGGAAAGGTACCCCGGAAGTCGGGAGCCACAGAATACCACAAAGTCACACCGCACAACAAACCTCACACAAAAGAGTTATTGGAAGGGAAAAAACCAGGTGGGTGGCTGCCTCTGCTCAGGCAAGAAACAGCCTGAACAGAACAGGAGACAGGGTTATATTGCTTCTCTTGGGGGTGGGGGTGGGGCAGAGCTTTCCAGGATGGGGACCGGTGGAATTTCAAGTCCAGAGCTTGGGCATTTTCTCTGTAGGGTTGGGAAGGTCCCCAGGGGGAGGTTCCTGGCCACCATGTGCCTAAAGAGGCGTACACAGAGAATTAGAGAGTCAGTCAGATCTGCTACTGATAGGCTTAGATGAAAAGTTGGTGGGTGGTAGCCAGAGAGAAAGTGTAGAAACTAGAGGAGAAGGAGGAGGAAGTGGATGAAGAGGAGGAGGAGGAGGAGGAGGAGGGGGAGGAGGAGGAGAAAAAGAGGTGGAAGAAGTAAAGGATGAAGAAGAAGAAGAGGAGGGAGAAGGAAGAAGAGAAAAAGGAAGAGAACATGAAGAGGAAGATGTAGGGTAAAAGGGTCAGCCAAAGAAACACACCCTGACCCTGAGACCAGAGCCAAAGAAACACACCCTGACCCTGAGACCAGAGCCAAAGAAACACACCCTGACCCTGAGACCAGAGCCAAAGAAACACACCCTGACCCTGAGACCAGAGCCAATTCACTGGCACTGAAACCAGAGCCAAAAAGTTAAAAAAGGGCCAGTGAAAGAAACACACTTTGGCCCTAAAACCAGAGCCAAAGAAGCACACTCTGCCCCTGACAAACTCAGCCCCCAAACCAACCAATCCCTGAGCACGAAATCCAGCCAATCTCTGGTCTTGTCCAAGCTCAGGGATTGAAATCTGACCAATTCCCACCCCGGAAAGCTTCACCCTGGAAAAACTCTGCCCCTAAGAAGCCCTATGTAAGCCCTGTTGCCTGTTCAGTTTGCTGTGACCTTTTTTCCACCATGGCAGAGGCAGCCACCCTCCTGGATTCTTCCCTCCTCATAAAGCTCTTGAATGAGGTTTGGGTGAGACCTTCCTTCTTTTGCTGGAGTGGAGTGGAGCAGAGAAGTAACAATTTTTTTTTTTTTTTTTTTTTTTTTTTTTTTTTGCCGGAGTCTGAGTGGCGAAGATTTGGAGCAGAAACGGTAACACTTTCTCTGGGGACCCCTCCCCTGCAGGAGCAGAGTTATTACACTCTGGGGACCTGAACAGAACTATAAACTTTCTCTGGGAGAACCCTCCCCTGCAGGAGTAGAATTGATACATTGGGGAAACCCGGAGTAGCCCTGTAAACTGCTATGCTTATGGTGACTTTGTGGTGTTCCTTGGCTCCCAATGCCAAGATCCCTTTCCATCTGAGCAGCAATGTTACAGAGGAAGTAGGCAATGAGGCAAGACTGGGACAGTGGGATTCTACCATAATTAGGAAAGACATTTCTGGGACAGTCAGTCAAAAGGTAAAGTTCTTAACTATTACACTACGATCCAAATAAACCCTGCAGATTTAAAGGGAAAAAATGAGCACAGATAACTTACTCCTGAGGGCCTAGTGAGTAAGGTAGGAGGCAGCAGAAGCATGTCTTCATTTTGTCTGGAGAGTGTGCAGTTCCTCCACATTGGCTTGCACTTGATGGCACATACTGTAACTATCCATGAAATCACCAAAGCAGCATTCTGTAGTTGCAACTGCTGGTGGGCATGGGGAGGCGTCAACAGCCTGTATAGAAATTCTGAGAGGATTTGTTTGCTTGTTGAGAAAGGATCTCCCTATGTCACCCAGGCTGGCTGGGCACTCAAGATCCTGGGCACTCAAAATCAGAATTCAGAGGAAGGTTATCTTGGAGACTAGTCTTCAGCAGTGAGAAGATCTGTTCTAAGGGAGGTACATTCCAAAATTGCGAGGCAGGCCGTGAGCAGACAAAGCATCTGGACCCCCCTCCTAGTGGTGGACATGTTTGACACTGGAAGACCCAGTAGTTCACGAGCCTGACTCGAGCGCTGAGCACTGTTGGTTGCCTGAGGTGATTGGCGCCCAGGGTTCCCCTCTGGAGCGTGCGCACATGGCGTTGCTGGGCAACGACAGTCCTGCCAACTGCCTAAGAGGTGGAGGGATGTTAAACCTTGGGGCTTCTCTGTGGGCGCATCCTGGCGAGATTCCCAGACTTGGCTGGCTCTGCATTGGGACTGACAGTGGCTAAGATTGGGCCCTGGAGGAACTGGGTTACTGTGAGCATAGAGGCTGTTAATGGGGAAGGAGTGAAGCAATATAATAAACAAGAGTCTAGGGTGAAGGGCCGTAGTCTGAGCCATGAAGAAGATCTTCAAGGGCCACTTGCCTTGGGGCTTCCTTGGCTTTAGGCATGTCAGCACTGAGAACCAAGAACAATCCAGGTACCTTACTGGGTACATACCTGTGAAGAAGATCCACAAAGCTGCGAGCGTCGGGGACATAACGGAAGTGCAGAGGATGCTCGAATTTGGGCATGTTGACGTGAACATTACAGACCGGAAGAAAAGGTCAGAGGGCACGGGGGGGGGGGTAGCCTCGAACAGGGGTGAGTGAGTGGCAGGCAGCAGGGCTTAAGGAGATGAAACACCACCTTCCTGGTCTTGGCCTCAGGGGAATGGAGAAGGGAGCCTGAATCCTGCTCTCAAGGGGATGCTGGGCTTTCTTCCCACCACAGACTCCTCAGCACCTCAAACCTGCACACCCGGGATGGGTCTGGAGCCTAGGCGTTCTTCATGAGACACAAAGCAAAAACTAAACCTTAGTTCGTTCCCAACCCCCATATAATTCTGCTTTCAGAGCACTTTATTGGCAATTTAAATGCGATTTAACCCGCAAAGTTGAGGTACACAGCGTTTTCTTTAAAGGTGCACATGAAAAAAATTGCTAATGCTATGGGACCCAGGGCAAAAATTCATTCAGTGAAATCCCATATTCATTGTATTTCATGGGAACCAAGGAATACATGTTCTTTCCTGAGGGACCTTACATGGAAGCTGAAAGGAGAAGATAGCTCACTGGTTTTTCTTCACAGTCGGTTATTCAGGGTGGCTCTCTTCACTTCCCACATGCTGATTCGGCAATTAGTTCCTCCAGCCCCAAGCGGTGTAGTTTGATTGAGAGCCGTCTTCATCTCAGGGTTTCATTAGTTGCTTCCTTGATGCTGAAGCGATGGTTCTCTGGAGGCTGTCTCATCTCTGAGACCATCAAAGCCATGGAACTTGCCAGTGTGGTCCCTGCTTCGGGCAGACCTCAGCAATAACAGATTCCAAATCCCCCAGCAGAATCGTCATGGTTTCTGTCACAGTTGTCACCCTTTGAGATAATCCAGGCGTAGCACAAATCCCCAATTGCTCTTTTTTGTTGTTGTTTGTTTTTCCAGACAGGTTTCTCTGTAGCTTTGGAGCCTGTCCTGGACTAGCTCTGTAGACCAGGCTGGCCTCGAACTCACAGAGATTCACCTGCCTCTGCCTCTGGAGTGCTGGGATTACATTTGTGTGCCACCACCGCCCAGCATCCTAATTGGTCTTAATAAAAACCCGGAGCCAGATATTGGAATAAATGCTGAAAGGTCAGAGAGACAAAGGAGCAAGCCACAGGTACTCCTTACCTTGCCAACAAATCAGCCTGGAAGGGGGCGGAACTCCTGTCTCTGCATGCCTTATATTCCTCTCTCGTCCCAGCCATATCACTTCCTGTTTCCTCCTCCCTGGGATTAAAGGCTGTGCCACCAGGGCCTGGCCTCTATGGTTAACTTGTCACTAGCCCTGCACTCTGATCTCCAGGAAAGCTTTTTTTGTTAGAGCACAAACCAAATATCACCACATCCAGGTTTGACTGTGCTCTGTTCCCAGCACTGCTAAGTGTGGTGATATTTTATTTGTGCTGAAATGTGGTGATATTTTACTTGTGCGTTAATACATAACGTTTGCCTGGAGATCGGAGGAAAGAGCCAGCCATTTTAAGTAAACAAAGAAGTCTGGCAGCAGTAGCACATGCCCTTAATCCTATCCCTTAGCAGGCAGATCTCTGTGTGTGCAAGGCCACACTGGAAACAGCCAAGGGTGGTGACACATGCCTTTAATCCCATTGCCAACCATAGAGTTCTGGAGGCCTGTACAGACAGGAAGTGACAGAGCTGACCAGGAAGAGAAAGTGATGTACTAGACAGAGAGCATATCAGAGGGCAGAACAGCAAGGCATATAGACGTGGGTAGACAGGAAGTTGCTCTCTTTGGAAGCTGTGGAGTTGGTAAGGTAAGGTTGGCTGGTGGCTTTCCCAATTTCCCTGACCTCTCTAAGGCTTTCCACCCCTATATTTGGCTCTGTGTTTTTTATTTAATAAGACCATTTGGAAATTCGTCTACAGCTAAGTAGAAAGAAAGAAATTCCAGTAGGCTACTCTACTTCAGAGGAGAAGTGGGTGCAGTCCCTGCACAGCTGCCTCGTTGTACCACTGTGCAGTAGCTCTTTGGCCCCCCCTCTCTCTCACAGGACTGCTCTGCACTACGCCTGTGCTCATGGCCAGTCAGAAATGGTGTCCCTCTTGCTGTGGTACGACTGCAACATTGAAGCCCGAGACTGTGAGGACAGCACAGCTCTGATCAAGGTAATTACGAGCCAACAGGTAGAGCAGTGGCTGGATTAGTCTAACTCCCGGACCTTCTGGTGTGGGAAGCTTGCACCCCATCACGTGGGTAGGCAGACATAGGCCCTGTATCCTGCCTCACTGGGGGCAGAGGCATGAGGGCTATGACGCCCCACATGCCTGGGACGTGTAAGTTTCATTCCAGCCTGGAATATATGAGAAAGCACAGTCAAATTATTTTTTTTAAAAACTTGAATAGGAATGATTTTCTGGCACTTAAGTGTAACTATGTGGTGAAACTTGTGGGAAGAGTATTGTGAATTTCTTTGACAGTCTCTTCCCTTGGGACAATCCTGCAGGCAACACAACGCCAGCATGAGGAATGTGTCAAGATTCTACTGGACAATGGCGCTGACTCAAATGCCATCGACACCTATCAGAACACTGCCCTGCACTACTCGGTCTACAACAACGACACCGCCATCGCTTCCAGACTCCTGGCATTCAACGCAGACACTGAAATCAAGGCAAAGGTAGCAAACACCCAACTTTATCTCTCAAGTACCTTAAAGGTGTTTCCCTGGAACCATTCCCACATGCAGAAGCTGATGCGAGCATTCCTTGACTAAACATGGTTTGGAAGAAGTTGACAAAGGAAGTTTTATAGCACATACCTTTATTTTATGTATCCATAAAAATATTTGAGAAGACGGTCTTAATATAAGTTAAGAGATGCATGCTTTTCAAATATGTCACCAACGGTTTCTTTTTTAATTGTCTTAGGGTTTCTATTGCTGTGAAGAGACACCATGTCTTATAAAGGACAACATTTAATTGAGGTGGTGACTTACAGTTTCAGAGGTGTAGTCTGTTATTATCACGGTGGGATATGGTGGCGTGCAGGCAGACATGGTGCTTTCGAAGGAGTTGGTGGGCAACAGAAAATGAACAAATGTCACTAGACATAGCTTGAATATTTAAGACCTCTGTCTTAGGTTGGTGAGCGCCCCCCAGGAATTACCGGTCTCTGAATACTCATTATCATACAGGCTCAATTGTGTGAGAGCTGCAGAGTTGACTGTTGCCAAAGATCTCTAAGTGGCACTGGGCTTGCAATCTGTGTGTTCAACACAGAAAAGACCAAAAGAAGTCTTAATCCACCCATAGCCGGTAGGTTAAAGGCAACTGAACCATTCCCTTCCTTAACAAGTTTTACTGCAAATTGGAGACCTTCTAAGATGGTATCCTGAGAGCAAGTGGAACTAGAGTTTGCAAATTTATAGCTTTCATGGCCAATTGAAATGTATATAACTATTGATTTCAATTTGTCATGCCCAATAGAATGAAAGATTAATTAACTGTGGTAGCTACTTTTGCTGCCAGGGTCCCCACTGTGCTAGCTGTAGTAACCAATTATGAAATGGCAATCCCTGAAACAGTAATAGCAGTGGTCGTCACTGTTATACCAGCAACAACGGCAGCAGCGATGTCAGATTCTCTTCTGGAGCATGTGGGTATCCATTGGCATGGACGCAACACCAGGAACATGAACCGCTAAGGCCCATTATTCTTGATCCCAGCACACCCCAAACTGGCAGCTCTTAATTTGTGATGTTTCATTGAGGGTTGCTCAGTAATTGAGTAAAACCAGATCTTATTATAAGCAACAGTCATCCTAAGGTCCTCCATGTCATATATATATAGCCTTATGGTTCTGTGGGTTGCAGTCTGATTGTTTTTTGCTTTATATCTAGAATTCACTTATGAGTGAGTACATACCATGTTTGTCCTTCTGAGTTTGGGTTACCTCACTCAGGATGATTTTTTTCTAGTTCTATCCATTTGCCTGCAAATTTCATGCTGTCATTGTTTTCTCTGCTGAGTAGTACTCCATTGTGTATATATACCACATTTTCTTAATCCATTCTTCAGTTGATGGGCATCTAGGTTGTTTTCAGGTTCTGGCTATTATGAATAATGCTGCTATGAACATAGTTGAGTGTGTATCTTTGTGGTATGGTTGAGCATTCCTTGGGTATATGACTGGGCAGTATCTTGATGAAACCTTAAAGCTTGCCTCTACAGTGACACACTTTCTCCAACAAGACCACTCCTACTCCAAGAAAGCCACACTTCCTAACCACTCCCTTTGGGAACCATTTCCTTCAAACCACCACAGTTGGTAAAACATGTTTTTAATGAAAGGAAAATATTTTTTGTGTAAAAACTCCCTTTCTCCATGATCATTTAGACACATAGAGCAAAACTCAAAGACTGGAGTCAAGGGGACCCAGAAACCGCTGTCCACACCTAAGCATTAGGAGGCTTTTGCATAGGCTTAGGACTCAGGGGCACATGCAGGCTGGCTCAGGGGTGGTGATAGGGAAAACTGCAGGGAAGATCAGCTGAATCCCACTTCCTGTGAGCCTATGGACAAGACATCACTTATATAAAACGTCCATGTGTTCTCCAGCTTGTTAGGGACACCTGGGCACTTCATCATGTCACTGAATTTTCATCTGTGTGCACTGAAGTTTGCATCAGCATAGCATTAACAAGATTTCATGGTTTCCAACATTGTTTCTATGAATGAATAAAGATAATATATACCTGTACTTTGTTAATCTCTTAGAAATAACTATGGTGTCTAAGATAAAACTATAACGACAGAGAAGTTTAAATAGTGCACTTTCAGGGGTCCTGTGTTCCAGTTCTGTGTGAGGTCAAATGAACCGGACTTTCTACTGGCCAACCTTTCACCCTGTACTGAGTGATTAAACTCCATCAGAGGCCTACAGATTTTAATGCAGTTTAGTGGCCCATGTTAGAGGAGCATCACATGACTTTGGAAGGATCAAATGTGTCTTTCCTGTGACTTGGTGGAAATGTATTATTGGAACACTCTAAACAATGTGTTATATTCTTCGACAAGTAGGAATTATTAAAAATACAGACGATCTCTTCCTGCAGGGTCGGTAACACAGAGCCCTGCAGGGTTCTCCAAACGCGATCACAGTGTTGTCTGCTGGGCTGGTTTTTTTGAAGAGTAAAAACTGCTGCAGAGAGGATAATCTTAATCCATTCAAGAAAAGTTCTTTGATCCTTTGTCACTACACCCCCTGGCACTGTGAGGACAGCCCCCATCCTTGGGCAGCTCTTGACTTACTCCACACAGCCAGCTGTTCATGATGTGCGCCGTCCTGACAGGAACAGTTCTAGGGTTCTGTTGCTCTGACGAAACACCAGGACCAGAAAGCAAATTGGGGAGGAAAGGGTTTGTTTGACTCACACGTCAGCATTGCTGTTCGTGACTGAAGGAAGTCAGGTCAGGAACTCAGACAGGGCAGGATCCCAGAGGCAGGAGCTGATGCAGAGGCCACGGAGGGGAGCTGCTTACTGGCTTGCCGCTATGGCTTCTTCAGTCCACCTTCTTCTAGAACCAAGGACCAGCAGCCCAGGGATGGCACCACTCACGTTGGGCCAGGCCCTCCCCCTTTGACCACTAATTGAGAAAATGCCTTACAGCTGCATCTCATGGAGGCTCCTTCCTGAGTGAGTTGTAAATTTTTTTTGTTTTCACAGAATGGCTACACGCCCCTTATACTCGCTGTGCTAGAAAACAGAGAGGAGATGGTGGAACTGTTGTTACAGGCCGCGGCCAATATAAACGCCCTGGATAACTGCAAGAGGTATCTCTCAAAACTCTTCCAAATCCTTCCGACGTTCTGGTCATTTAAAACATCACCAAATTTCTAAGAATTTCACTTATGCTTATAGGAAACCCATTAAAACAAATGAACACCTTGGTCGGTCTGTCTGTCTGTCTGTCTGTCTCTCTCTCTCTCACACACACACACACACAAAGTGCAGGGCTCACATCTTTTAATACTGACTGATCTTTGTTACTTGAGTTGATTTTTTTAAGTCATGCGATTTTTATATTAACTAAAATAGTTCATATATATTAGTCTTATTTTTAGAAGTGTAGACTGCTACTTTAAGATTCCAATGAAATTCTTAACAATTTTACAGTACCCCCACCTCCATCTCTTGTATACATTTCCTTTTAAAATACTATATTAGTGAGAACTACTTTTGAAAATCACCTTGTATCTTTGATGGCTCTTTGCTTTAAGTTGCTTTGTTTGAAGAATATCGCCATCAGATTACCTCTAAATGACTATATATCATTAGATATTGCTCAGTGTCTCCCCATCCTTCTATGATTTATGTTGATGTGTTCAGCTATTCACTAGTCTGACCAAGTACAGAGAAGTCGTTTAATAGAGGAAAGATTTATTTTGATTCACAGGTTCCAATCCACAGTGGGCTAGACTTATCTTGGAGCCAGAGGGAAGGTAGACTATGACAGGAAGTGGGGGTATGCGGTATCTGGGATCTCACGAATGAATGACTACAGTGATGATGTTAGTACCCGTGTAATCCAGTCACCTCACTGGCACAACCAGCTCGAGCCAGTTACCTGATGCTTAAAACTGCAATAGGCCGGGGGGGCGGTGGCGCACGCCTGTAATCCCAGCACTTGGGAGACAGAGGCAGGTGGATCTCTGTGAGTTCGAGGCCAGCCTGGTCTACAGAGGGAGTTCCAGGACAGCCTCCAAAGCTACACAGAAACCCTGTCTCAAAAAACCAACAAAACAAAACAAAACAAAACAACCCAAAAACCTGCAATAGACGTTTACTCATTGAACTGGCGTGTCCAGAGGAATGAATCTAGTGAAAGTGAGTTAGAGGAGTCTGATAAAGGGTGACTTGGCTTCCTTCACACAAGACTGGGTTTATGTGTGCCTTTCTGATTAATGCTGGACCTCAGGAATATTGCTTGTCACCAAACATTTTCTGATAGGAGAATAAGGATGCTGTTCCTTTTTAATCATTTAAGAACATTTATCTTATTTGTATGTAGGGATGTTTTGCTTGTATGTATGTATGTATGTACACCATTTGTCTGCCTGGTGCTCGTAGAGACAGAAGGAGGGCATCAGATCCCCTGGAACTGGGGTCACAGACAGTTGTGATCCACCTGACGTGGGGGCTAGGAACTGAAACTGGGTCTTCTCTACAAGAGCAGTGAGTACTCTTGACTCCTGAGCTGCCTCTCCAGCTTGCCAAGATAAGGAGAATATTCTTGAAGAATGGTTTTCATATCATATATATAGCATTTATATTAGTACCTAGCACAAGGTGGTCAGCCCCATTAACTAAATCAGTTACTAAAAATTATCTTTAATTTTTAAAGATTTGATTTTTTTTATGTTTATGAATGTTTTATCTGCATATATGTCTGTGTACCACATACATGTCTGGTACCCAACGAAATCAGAAGAGGGTGTCAGATCCTCTGAGCTGGAGTTATATAGATGGTTATGAGCTACCATGTGGGTGCTGAGAACCGAACCCAGGTTCTCCACAAGAAGAAACAAGTGCTCTTAACTACTGAGTCATTTCCCCAAGCTGCTATTATCTTTACTACTAATATTTTACATTAATAACTTTTGAAACAATACAAAAGATTTTCCTTATTTGGCCTGTTGCTGGCTATGAATTACAGTATATTACATCAGGCCAGGGAAATAATGGAAACTTCTTCATTTCTTAATTTCACCCACTTCAGGTAAATGGTCTAGGCACAGACAGTACTGTCCATTGCATGGCATGGATTCTACCGACTACCGCAGCAGCCCAGGAGGGCTCTGCGTTCTTCCTTCTCAGCATTAGAGGTGATAAAGAGAGTGAATGGCATCCCCCAATGCGTTTGTCTGCTCTTACCTGCTAATGGCCACTGTAACACACAGGCAAGAGAGGAACTTGAATAGTTGTTCACATGACTTTATTAAAGAGTGTCAGGAAGCCTAGTGTGGTGGCACTTGCCTGGTCTACCGAGTGAGGACCAGGACAGCCAGGGCTATGTAGAGAGATCCTGTCTCAAAAATAAACAAACAAGCAAACAAACAAAGCATGTCATCATGACATTACATTTGTTCTTTTAGGTCCCCCCTCATACATGCTGTGAGAGCTCAGTTCAAAAATATGATCAGCCTTCTTCTCCAGCAAGGTGCTGATGTATCTTTGATGGATGTCTATGGAGCGACTGCACAAAGTTACACCGTTTTTGAAACCTTTCAAGTGTAAGTGTTCATATTACAATACTGGTTAACTTCAAATTGATATTTTTAGTGGTTATAACCATCCCTTACTTATATATGCAATGAGATTTCACAGTCCAGTCTGGAAAATCTTTGGCCGTGAGTTCATTGACTTCACAGACCAGAAACAAAACTGAGCAAAGCCCTCGGCTGGGTTGGGTGGCGACAGGTGCAGAGTTCTGTGTCTTAGGACTTTTACCTTGACAATGCTGGTACTTGAGCTGGGATTCTCATAAGCTAGGTCTAGTCTACCACTGGGGTGCGCTCCAGCCCCTGTCTCAGGATCAGAGCACTACCCTTTCATTCCAATTATAAGACCCACACAAGGGATATAACTAGAGTCCCCGCTCTAAGTGTCTAACTGCTTATTTGGGTTTTTAATATCAAATTTAGCAGAAAATGTGGTTATCTTCTCATGAGTTGTCTCCTTCAACACCGTTCTTTTTTTTTTTTTTTTAATTATTTTTATGTGTATGGGTGTTTTGCCTATATGTGTATGTCTATGACTCTCTTGTATGACTGATGCCTGCAGAGGTCATTAGAGGGCGTCTGGTGGTCTGGAACCGGAGTTACACACAGTTGTGAGCTGCCAGGTGACTGTTAGAATAAAATCTGGGTCCTCTGCAAAAGCAGCCGGTGCTCCTCAACCACTGAGCCCGCTCTCCAGCCCCTGGCTTTTAGAGTTTTTTTAATGTTTGACTCTTTCTGGGAAGACATGCCCAAAAACAAGCTACAGACTTCCCTTTGACTTTTCTACATTCAGACTTCCGGTTGTTTTTAAGAGTTTTCTTAGCTGAGTTAATTCAGGTAGCAAAAGCTACAAGAACCAGTCATCGACTCCTCAGCTCATCCTTAAAGAGACATTTGTGCACATAGATTATCCTCAGGGCCTAGCTGTGCATTGGCTGCTGCTCTTGGCCGTGGCATCCGAGGGAGTGTCCCTTGGACATTCCTTAGGCCGAAAGAGGCAGAAGCAGCAAGAGGAACCTGCAGGCTTGATAGTTTCACAAGTTGGCATAGAAACGAAAACTGCCATATAGCGGACTGTGGTGGCGCACACCTCTAATCTCCCAGCACTCAGGGCAGAGGCAGGTGGATCTCTGTGAATTTGGGGTCAGTCTGGACAATATAGAGTTCCAGGACAGCCAAGGATATATAGTTAGACTGTCTTAAGAAAGAAAGAAAAGAAAAGAAAAAGAAAGAAAGAAAAGAGGCTGAGAGCTGACTCAGCAGTTAAGAATACATCCTGAGGGTTGACTCAGCAGTTAAGAATGCATTGTGAGAGCTGACTCAGTTAAGAATGCATCCTGAGAGCTGACTCGGCAGTCAAGAATACATCCTGAGGGTTGACTCGGCAGTTAAGAATGCATCCTGAGAGCTGACTCAGCAGTCAAGAATACATCCTGAGGGTTGACTCAGCAGTTAAGAATGCATCCTGAGGGTTGACTCAGCAGTTAAGAATGCATCCTGAGAGCTGACTCAGCAGTCAAGAATGCATTGTGAGAGCTGACTCAGCAGTTAAGAATGCATCCTGAGAGCTGACTCAGCAGTTAAGAATGCATCCTGAGAGCTGACTCAGCAGTTAAGAATGCATCCTGAGAGCTGACTCAGCAGTCAAGAATACATCCTGAGAGCTGACTCGGCAGTTAAGAATACATCCTGAGGGTTGACTCAGCAGTCAAGAATGCATCCTGAGAGCTGACTCGGCAGTTAAGAATGCATCCTGAGAGCTGACTCGGCAGTTAAGAATGCATCCTGAGAGCTGACTCAGCAGTTAAGAATGCATCCTGCTCTTGAGGAGCAGCTGAGTCTGATGTAGCTATGAGCTACACTCCAAGCAGCTCACAACTACTGTAACTAGCTTCAGGGACTCTGATGTTCTTGTTGGACCTTTATGGGCACTTAACGCTCACATCATGTATCCCTCTGCAACATAATTTAAAACTAAAATTTAAAAAGTCTTTTAAAATGCCATTTAATATCTAGATGGCGGCCAGGTGGCAGTGGCACAGGCCTTTAATCCCAGCACTCAGGAGGAAGAGGCAGGTGGATCTCAAGAGTTGGAGGTCAGCCTGGTCTACAGAGTGAGTTCCTGGACAGCCAGGGAACCCTGTCTCAAATAAACCAAAGCAAACCAAACAAAAACAAAAACTAGATGGCTTACTTTCCTTAGGACTTAAAAAAAAAAATCAAACTCAAACTCATTTCTCACTGTAGTTTTTACTCTGTAGGCTTTCCAAAGGACCAAGTTCCAGTCATCTTGAGCCTACATCAGAAATGGATGAACATAATTTTGATGCCAAGGTAAAAAAAACTCACTTGTGATGCTGACTTTTTGATCTGGGGCTTTGGGGATTTAGCTCAGTGGTGGGGTGCTTTCCTAGCTAGTACAAGGGCTAGATTTGGTCCTCAGCTACTCCGAGGGAGGAAATGTGCTCTGAATTTGTTTTCCTTCCTTTCTTTATTTTTCCCTCCCTCCCTCTCTCTTTCCCTTCTTTCTTTCTTTCTTTCTTTCTTTCTTTCTTTCTTTCTTTCTTTCTACTCTAATAGCAAAATTGAAGTTAAGAAAAAGCTTTAACAGATTTTTATGCACAAGCATTAAGGCAAAGAGGGGCTCAGTTAGGAAAAGGAACAATATTCTGAAAACATTTGTGTGAGCTTTTCAATGAAGAGTAATATTTATTTGTTTTATAAATAGCCCTATATATAATCTTGGTGGCTTTTGAGGTAACATTGTTCAGGGGTTTGATGTGCTGGTTGGTTTTTGTCAATTTGACACAAGCCTAGACTTATCTGGGAAGAGAGAATTTTAATTGAGAAAATGCCTCCCTAAGATCACCGGTAGGCAAGTCTGTGGGGCATTTTCCTGATTGATGATTGATGTGGGAGGGCCCAGCCCATTGTGGGTAATGCTACCTCTGAGCAAGTGGTCCTGGGGTATGTAAGAAAATGAAGGGAGCATGCCAGGATGAGCAAGCTAGCAAGCAGCATTCTTCCATGGTCTCAACTTCAGTTCCTGCCTCCTGGTCCTGGACTCCTGCCCTGGCTTCCCTGGAAGCTGTAAGATGAACTTTCCTCTCCAAGTTGACTCTGGTCTTGGTGTATTTTTTACAGCAAAAGAAACCCTAAGTAAGGCAGTTGGAAAGGAACATTTTCCCCATCTTTTGTAAATGAGATCTTAAGCGAATGGCTCCTGAGTATGAACTGGGCAGTATTTGAAGCTGATAAGAAAACACCCTAAGTCACAAGGTCAAAGCAAACCCTACTGTATGAGGTCACAGGGAGTTGACAAATATACTTTGACCTTAAATGAAGTTCATGAAACAGAGTTGCAGGTTAACAGCTGGGATACAGCAAATATAAGCTGGAAACTCACATCTGCTTAGTGCTGGAGGCCATGAGAATATACAGCAGATGGCAACTGATAGTTCAGGTGTCCACCCACCAAATGAATAACCCTCTGATGGAGGAATCTCATCAGGCAAGGCTTACAGGACCACAGACTCTGAAAACCGGTTTCTTCTGTCTGTAATTTTTCTTATGTGCCATTATATTTCTTCCCTAAAAACAGCTATGGGTATTTTTCTCACTGGCTGTGTGTTTATCTCATGTTTATATTCCATCTATTGGGCATGCATATAGCTGTGGATGGTCAGGAAGATGATTTCTGCTTAAGCTGTATAATTTTGATGAATAGAAATAATGCTAGGATATTTTTCATTACTTAGACTGACATAGGAAAGTAAGAGTATTCTCAGTCACAAAGACAGCTAATTTTTGGCTTCAGAGCAAATTCAAAACAGACTAGCTGCCCTGTAACTAAAATACACTAGGACAAGTTCCCAGGTGTTTATTGCTGAATCAAGGTCAGACATGAAACAACCTTGGGAGATATAACTCATTGCAGCAATTGGCTTTCTTTCTTTCTTTTTTTTTTCTTTCTTTTGGAGCTTTATTGGGAGAGAAAGGGAGAGAGAGAGATAAGCAATTGACTTTCTGCATGTACTTCTAACCTCAGTTTATGATACAAGGCTTAAGGTTCAGCCAACTAACTGTTATTGTTTAAGTCCCGGATTTCAATGTCATTCTCTGTGATGTCTCTCAGGCTATGTGCAGAGCCCTTTGTGTTACTCACTGGCTGGTCAGTGTGACAACTCTAGCCTGAGAGAAATTGTGTCCTCAGAATGGCTCTGTTTCTTATTCTTTATTCAAGAAGTGCTGTGTGACCCTGAAAATGTGATTCATATTTGTCCAGAGGTTTTGCTGTAGGTAAAGATGAAGGAAGAACTGTAGAGAGATGCGGAGAGTGTATAGAGATATGTGTCATGTAGAGACAGATGGTGAGAGGGCTGTGTAGATGAGATGTACAGCTGTGGCTGTGTGGGGAGAGATGTAACTGTGTGGAGATGTGTGGCTGTGTAGAAGGGAGATGTAGCCAAATGTGTAGACAGAGAAATGTGGGAGATGTGTGGAAAATGTGAGAGATGTAGAAAAAATGTAAAAAGGTGTAGCTGGGTGGAAGAAGGACTGTGGAGAGATGTGGAAAATGTAACTGGAAAATATGTGGAGATATGTATGAGCTGTGTGGAGACAGATGGTGAGAGGGTTGTGTAGATGGTCTCATATATAGCTGTGGCTGTGTGGAGAGAGATTTAACTGTGTGGAGATTTGTAACTGTGCATGAAGCTATATAGAAAAGAAATGTAACTGTATATAGAAATATATGGCTGTGCAGGAGAGAGATGTATGTATGTAAAGAGAGATATGTAGTTGTATGTAAAGAATGAAACTGTGGAGACAGATTTTCAAAGCGGATTTTTCAAGATGAAGTAGAAGAGAAAGTTACCATCAGAAAGTGTGTGCTTCATCCTTATTATCCCTCAGCTAGAATAGTCTAGCCCTCACTGCCTTTGTGGATTTTTTTTGCACACCCTGGAGGTGGTCTTGGAGCAGGCTCCCCAAGGCTGCTATTAGTTTAGGTGTAGGCTTGGGTCATGGTTATTTTAACATTATTATCTGAAGTGTCTACAAAACTCTGTTGCTCTTTATTCAGTCTTCACACTGAATTGATTGTGTTCAGAGCCCTGGGTCAGCAGACTGCCTGGGTCTGCTGTGGATATCGCTCTGTATAAATAAAATGCTGATTGGCTAGTGGCCAGGCAGGAAGTATAGGTGGGACAAGCAGAGAAGAGAATTCTGGGAACAGGAAGGCTGAGTCAGGAGATGCTGTCAGCCACAGCCACGAGTACCAACATGTAAGGTACTGGTAAGCCATGAGCCATGTGGCAAGGTATAGATTTATAGAAATGGGTTAATTTAAGATATAAGAACTAGATAACAAGAAGCCTGCCATGGCCATACAGTTTGTAAGCAATGTAAGTCTCTGTGTGTTTACTTGGTTGGGTCTGAGTGGCTGCAGGACTGGTGGGTGAGAGAGATTTGTCCTGACCGTGGGCCAGGCAGGACTGGAGAAAACTTTAGCTACATGGGTCAGTTGACTACATGGGTCAACTGCCATCAGGAGGTTCCAGACCAGGCCTTCCTTCCCCTTCATTCTGTCAATTTCTCCTGTCTTTGTAGCCTGCCTCAGTCTCCCCTTCTGAGGCTTTTATTCCTCCTTTATATGGATTATATATGAAGTTTCTTCACTGCTAAGTTGGGATGCAGACCTTGTCCACCCAGGGTCTCAAAAATCTTGATCTTGCTGATGTAATAGTGCCTCATAAAGGCTGTGAATCTGGTGAGGAGGCTGTTCTTATTCAGGACATCAAAGTGTGCTGTGCCTGGGCCTGATCAATGCCAAAGGTAACAAGGCATTTTTAGTATGAGGTACCTGATCTCCATGAAGGTTTAATAGGAAACCATAAAACGTAAGGTAGAATCCAACTTAGATTTAATTTGGGTGTGTAAATCACAGAGGACTGAGGATGTTTTGCCCAAGTTGTCAGGAACATCTGCACAGCATTCTAATAACGGCATAAGCTGTCTTATGTACTTCTGCTAGACTCTCAAGGGCTTTCTGGATTGAGACCCCTTGATTTGTAAATATTAATGCTTATATCCTGACAGTGTGGCTGAAAAACAAAAATTCCAAGAAGTAATGTAGCATCAGAACAAATTAAAAGAAAACTGCAGGGAAGTTGTAATCATTGCATCTGATTATACCCCCAGTGCCCCGCAAACAACTTAAGCCACAGTGAAGGCATGGCTGTGGATGGAGTTACAGTTGGGCTTGTCTTTGTACCCGAGTTTTCTTCTTGTTTTAGGCTTTGCAGTCTTATGTTTTGCTGATAACTGGCATTGATTGCCCTTAGGCAGTTCTTGAGGCTCTGGAGACACAGAGGGGACAGACTTTATTCTAGAAAAGGCTACCCTAACCTGTTGAGTTCTTTAAGTCTGGGGAGAGTAGGCTACCATGTACTCTTAAGGTGTCAGCAGATGTGTGTATTCTTGGCATGGATGCAGCTGAGTAAAATCTAATTGCATTCCTTTCTGGGAACATCTCTCCTCAGTGGCTGTGAGGAGCAAGTGTGGGCACTGTAGCAGAGACTGAGCAATAGGTTCATGTGAGGTTTGGGGGGTTGCAGATTTTAGTCATTCCCCCCCAAGTCATTAATGAGAGGGATTGCTAAAGTTCTCAGGTAACGTAAATCATGAATGCCTTAATTTTCCATTGGTCTTCATGGGGTGACAGAATCTTGTGTTTCTCTTGAGTTCCCCTGCCATTCTCAGGTCATCTGTACCCTTGGGTGGCCCCTCCACTCTCCACTTCTAGATTAGAATGATTGCATCTAATTCTTGCAGAGATATCAGGGCCATTTTTTTTTTTTTTGTCTTCATCTGTGTGTCTGACAATATCCTATAACTTAGGAGAGATTCTGGATATAACAGCTGATCATTAGGCCATGTCTAGTACAATTCCCAAAGCTGGAGCTGACAGTAACAATTCCTTTAGCTTTAGGAGTTTCCATCAATGTGTTTCTAGATGAGTCTGTTTAATAAGGAGTCCTGGGTTACTAACGAAGGCAAGGAATGAAGTGCACACATTGGAAAGAAAATTGGCATTTTCCCTTGTCATGTCAAGAGTTCTCCAAGGACCCTCAGTGGTCCTTGCAGTCATTCAGAAATGAGCATCACCAGAGAAACGTGGACAGCTTCAGATTTTCAAAAAACATTCTTTAAGTTTATCATCCTTGTGAATGTTAAAGAGTGTGATTTCAGATGATTTATGTTGAATGATTATTATAAATAAATAGGTAACAAATCAAGAAAACATTGTAAATAGGAAAGAAGGCTTAAAGAATATTCTTAGTTTCCTTCAACTCTGATCGTAGACTAGCAATTTAGATGAGCATTTCTTAAGCTTTCTGAATGGCGTCTTCTCTTCATTTAGTACATCTTTTCACCCTGGACATCGTTTTCTAGAAATTCTGATTTCCATTTTTTTTGTCCAAATGGAGTGAGGAGGAACTGTTTTTTTTTTTTTTTTCCTAATTTGTGTTTCTATTAGAAATGTCACAATTTTCAGGTAGTTATAGTTTAAATGAATGTATTTATTATGTGGTGATTACATAAAGGTTAATTAAGGTATAGGAAAAGTACTATTAGTAATATACTAACCAAGATAAGATATTGTTGAAAGACAAATGCCTGGATTTTCCCTAGATGAAATTCATGTAAATTTAAACCATGCAAACAAATTACAACATCTAACAAACAAGCAGGTAAATTTCCCCAGTGTTCCTCTGGGAGCATGGTTGTCAGGTGTTGGTACCAGGGATCCCGAAACCTTAAATACAATTGAATTAAATGAATATTTTCATAACTTCAAGAGGAATTTTGCCATCATTGGAAAGGTCTTAACAGTGTGTGTTCCTGAAGCTTGGTTTCCTTAACTCTAGACATTTGCCACAAACATAGGACAAAAGAGACAGGGAGTCTCAAGATGTGAGTGGGAATGGTAGGTGGTTTGGACCATTAGGGACTGCAAGAACCAACCCCTGGAGGAGCTATTGGCTGGTTCCTCTAACTAACTGCCGGAGGCCCTGGGAGTATAAAGCAGGTGACAGCTAGTATTCAACAGGTTGACCCACCAGACAAATAACTGATGGGAGCCCCACTTGGCAAGGACCATGGTGACTGGTTGTTTTTATCTGTAATTTTTCTCATGTGCCACTACATTTTGTCCCTAAAAACAGTATGGGTATTTTTTCTACTGCTTGTATGTTTATCTCATGAAAATATCCCATCTTTGGGCACACATAATAGCTGTGGATGGTCAGGAAGATGATTTCTACTTAAGCTATATAATTTTAATGAATAAAAATAATACCAGAACAAAGACAGCTTTTTACACATTTAACTGATTTTAGACTTTAGAGCAAATCCAAAATAGACTAGTTGTCCCTGGAGGCAAATTGCACAAGGGCAAGTTTCCGTGTGTCTGTTTCTTGAAAAGAGCCTGTCAGATAACATTAAGACATAAACTCCCTGCAGCAATTGACTTTCTGCTCGTATTCTTAACCTCAAGGTTGAGCCAACTAACTCTTTATTAAGTCCTGAATTTCAATGTCACTCTCTGTCTGGGAATGATAACCATGGTCTGGCCTCTATGGTTAACTAGTGGCTAGCTCTGCCCTCTGATCTCCAGGCCAGCTTTATTTGTCAGAACACAAACAATCACACAACAGCTAGTCCCTCAGAGCTATGTGCCTGCTTTTTTCACCATGCCCAGTCAGCTCCATCTCTCAAGTCTGAGAGAAACTGTGTGATTCCTTATGAGTGTCAGAATGGCTCTGTCTCTTATTGTTTACTCAAGAAATGCTTTGTGACCCTGAAAATGTAACTCATATTTTTCCAGAGTTTTTTGCTGTGGAGACAGAAATGTATGTAGGTCAGAAATGTGTGTGTAGAGGAGAGTGAGTGAGTAAGTGAGTAAAGAGTGAGTGAATGATGTAGTGGTATGTGAAGGAATGTAGCATAGAGAGAAGAAATGTGTATAGAAGAGAGATGTGGGGCTGGAGAGATGGCTCAGCTCTGTTCTTCTGAGGTCCTGAGTTCAATTCCCAGCAACCACATGGTGGCCTCCCAACCATCTGTAATGAGATCTGGCGCCCTCTTCTGGCCTGCAAGGACACATGCAGACAGAACACTGTATACATAATAAATAAATCTCAAAAAATTGTTAAAAAAAAAGACAGATGTGTGTAGAGAGATGTAGAGCTCTGTAGAAAGAGATGTAACTGCGTATAGAGATATGTGGCTGTGCAGGAGAGAGATGTTTGTATGTATGTAAAGAGATATGTAGCTGTATGTAAAGAATATAGCTGTGTGGAGACAGGTTTTCCAGAAAGAGATTTTTTTAAGATGAAGTAGAAGAGAAAGTTACCACCAGAAAGTGTGTGTTTCCTTATTTACCCCTCAGATAGAAAAGTCTAGCCCTCACTGCATTCATGGATTTTTTTTTTCACTCTGGAGGCAGTCTTGGAGCAGGATCTCCAAAAGGCCACCAGCTCTTGGCTGGCTCCTCTAACTAACAGCCTGCTGAAGCACATGGGCTAACATGGTGGTCTCATCCAGAAGGGAACACTGTAGAGGCCAGGCTCTCACTGCCTTGTTACAACCGCAAGAATCTGTCATCAACCTTGGGCGGCAAGCCACAGCAGGCAAGGGGTGGCCACCCCTGAGGAACAGATGTAGTGACCATGTAGGGATGTCCTTGTCAACAGGACTGACGAGGAAGAAGCTGTCTCTGAGGCTTGCCAGTTGCTTTCCTGTTGACTAGATATGAACTTAAAATAGTTTTTTTTTCTTCTGCACAATGCATAGTTTTGTAATGTTCTCAAACACTTTGGGACAGAAATTGAGAAAGCCTGCTCTAGCAGTGAAGAGCTCTATGAATTCAATAAATATTCCATCTAAATCCTAGAGTTTTAGTCTGTGGAAGCAAAGAGCCCCAGCTCAGCAAGCACCTATTGTAAATGGAAACAAGCATCATGATAAATGCTTTAAATGTGATGGAAGCAAAGGTCTCAGAAACAGGGGAGGCATGATAGGAGTTCAGGAGGAGCCTGTGTGGTGCTGGTCAGCAAGGGGGCCTTTCACAGTAGCGGCAGCATCTAGGGGAGGAGGGGCCATTTATCTACCCTGTGCCCCATGCTCTAGTCACCGGTCCATTCCTAAGATGCCAGTGCAGCTAGGAAATATGTAACTTGTTGAGTTCTTGGCTTTTTCTCTTTTTTTAACAGGATGACTGCACACCCTGCACACACCCCATGCAGGACAGGGAAAGAATGGAACAGTTGCCAGCAAAGGAAGAGGAAAACACAGACACAGTGGACCAACTGGGGAGGTATAGCTGCTTGTACATTCCTTTAGTTAACACAAGCTCAAGGGGGGTAGGGGATGGTCGCTGTGACTCAGTCATGTTAAACTGATAAGAAGAAAGTAATTTGCAAGTATTGGTAGTTACTGAAAACCAAATCAACAAAGCATAGGTTAATGATAACAGCAATTATTTATTTATGCTCCCTTTAAAACTGCCTGATATTTGCCATTTGCAGCCTGACTGGTCATATGAGCTCAGACTGGTGAAACGGGATTCCAAGAGTTGCACTGGTTGTTAAAGAACAGATGTGCATTGACCCTTTGATTCAGCATTGAACTTCAGCTCTGTGTTTCATTTCCTTGACTTCTGTCACAGGCATACTGCTACAGGTGTCATATTAAATATGAATTAGAGTTTAAATGATCTGGGATGTCTATGCTTAAAGTTATTTTTTAAAAAACGTCAACACTATATTGTTTGTGAGTGGCTATCAGTTGAGGTCATTCAATTAGATTAGGTTTTCCTTTACTTTCCCCTCTGAGGTGTGTTTGTGAGGAGAAAATCCTTTGACTGGATAAAAAAGCCATAGGTATGTGATATTAGTTTAGGTCCTAGCTTCCCCATTTGCTGGGTTTATAACTATTTCCTGACACAGGAGTGTGCTGCATACTAGTAGGTGCTGCAAGAAGCCATTGCTTCATTCAGTGCTGACTTCCAGATTATCAGTGCCGTTCACTTAACCACTCTATTTTTTTTTTTTTTTTTTTTGGTTTTTCTAGACAGGGTTTCCCTGTGTAGCTTTGAGCCTTTCCTGGAACTCACTCTGTAGCCCAGGCTGGCCTCGAACTCACAGAGATCCGCCTGCCTCTGCCTCCTAAGTGCTGGGATTAAAGGCGTGTACCACCACTGCCCAGCCTCTTTAAGTTTTTTAAAAATTCATTTTACACACCAACCACAGATCCCTATTACTGGTTTTTATGCAAATATCTTTTACTTCTTTAATCTTTACCTCTAACCATGCAAATGAAAGACTTGTATAATAAAAACTTCAAGACATTGAAGAAATTGAAGAGACATCAGAAGATGGAAAGATCTCCCATGCTCATTCATCAATAAAATCAATATCATGAAAATGGTCATCCTACCAAAAGCAATCTACAGATTCAACACAATCCTCATCCAATTCTAACACAGTTCTTCACAGAAACTGAAAAAACAATTTTCAACTTCAGATGAAAACACACACACACACACACACACACACACACACACACACACACACACAAAACAGGATTGCTAAAACAATTTTGAATAATAAAGAACTGCTGAATATAGCTGGAATCTTAAAAGTTCTTATTAATAAAATGAAACCTGAGGCCAGTTATTGGGGTGAATGCTGGAAGATCAGAGAAGCAGAACAAGCCACAGCTACCTCACCTTGCCAGTTCAACTGATCCTGTTTCCTCAGACTGGAAGCCTCCGAGTCCTTATCCAGAATGGGTCTCAGCTGAACTGTTGCTCAAAAGCCTAAAAGCTTAACCAGCCAAATGCTTCTAGTTTCTGGTCCTCACACCTTATATACCTTTTTGCTTTCTGCCATCACTTCTTGGGATGTCAGTTACCATGCCTGGCTGTTTCCAATGTGGCCTTGAACTCACAGAGATCCAGACAGATTTCTGACTCTGGAATGCTAGGATTAAAGATGTGTGCTACCACTGCCTATCCTCTGTTTAATATTGTGGTTGTTCTGTTCTCTGACCCCAGATAAGTTTATTAGGATGCACAATATTTTGGGGAACACAATACCACCACAGCTGAAGGTATCACCATCCCAGATTTCAAGTTGTACTACGAGATACAGTAAAAAAAATAATATGGCATTTGCATTAAAACAGACATGTTGATCAATGGAATTGGATCAAGGAAACAGACATAAGTCCACTCACCTGAGTTTTGACAAAACCAAAACTACACACTGGGGAACAGACAGCACTTTCAACAGATGGTTCTGGTCAAACTGAATGGCTGTATGTAGAATAACACAACTCGATATCTATCACCCTGCACAAAACTCCAAATGGATGAGGACCTCAGCATAAGGCCAGACACGTGATTCTGGTAAGAGAGAAAGTGGGAAATAGTCTTGAACGCAGTGGCACAGGAGACACCTTCCTGAACAGAACATTGACAGCACAGGCACTAAGATCAACAATTAATAAACAGGACCTCATGACACTGAAAGGTTCTGTAAGGCAAAGAACACTGTCAGTCACACAAAGTGGCAGGCTAAAGAACAGGGTGGGGGAGAAATCTCTACCAACTACATGTCTGATAAAAGGCTAACATCTAAAAGATATAAAGAACTAAAAAACAAACAAACAAAACACCTTGGCATCAAGAAAACAAATAACCCAAGTTAAAAATAGGTGCAGAGCAATGCAGAGACTTCTCAAAAGATGAAACACAAACAGCTGAGAAGCATTTAAAGAAATGTTCAACATCCATACTCATCAGGGAAATACAAATTCAAACTACTTTGAGATTCATTCTTAATCAGGATGGCTAAGGTCATAAAACAGATGATAGCTGGTGCAGGCAAAGATGTGGGGAAAGGGGACATTTATTTATTGCTAGTGGGAGTGAAAACTTCTACGGCCACTGAGGAAACTGGTGTGGCAGTTGCTCAGGAAGCTGGGATCTGCCTCCAGATTCAGATAAACCACTCTTAGGCATACACTCAAAGGACTCATATCCTACTCTACAGATACTTGCTCATCCGTGCCCATTGCTGTTATATTCACAACAATCAGGAAATGAAAACAACCCAAATGTCCTTCAGCCGATGAATGAACAATGAAAACATGGTCCATTCTGTGGAATACTATCCTGCTGGAAATAAAAATGAAATTGCGGACTTTGTAGGTAAGTGGATGGAACTAGGAAAGACCATATTGAGTGAGGTAATCTAGACCCAGAAAGATAAATGTCATGTTTCCTCTTATTAGAGGCGCCTAGTTCCAAATCTTCAGATGTTGAGTTCATAGCCTGTAGTAACTACAGAAACAAGGACAGTAAAACAGACCATCCCCAGGAAGGGGCTTTGGGGAGGAAAGTGAGAGGAATAGCAGGATTCGTGTGCACTCATAGGGAGCAGCGAAAGGAGGGCTTCTTCCAGGAGGGGGAAGGTGACAATACAGAAGAATGTCTAAAAAGGCCACAAGGAATGATTCTACTAATGATTTACAAAACAACAACAACAACAACAACAAAACAAAACCAAAAAAAACCCCTATAATACATATAATTCAGTATATAAATACACAGTTTTAAAGAACTTTTCTTATCTGGGTTGATGGTGCACCCTCCAAGAGCCAAAGTCTACCAACCAAGAACTCCAATACCAGACATGAGAAGCCCTCTTTTGAGTTGTTAGCCAGGGATGTCCAAGAAAATCCCCAAACATAGTTTATGACTGTTGTCCCTGGTTGTCCCCCAGAGGTGGAAGATAAGTCCTTCTTACTGAAGACACCCTGCACTTCAGAATCAGAGCTCAGGGATCCTCGAGCTAGAACTGACCGAAAGCCCCCTCCCTTAGCAACACTTTCACAAAACTAGAAGGCACTATGCAAGCTTCCACAGGAGAGAGAGAACCAACAGTCCTACCCAGCTATGATGCCTGTGAGTCATGTCGATGACCAGCATGGCATAATAATCTTAGTGATGCAGTAGTGCACACATACCCTGGGCTGTGTAACCCACAGCTCTATAATTGAGACCCACTCAAGAGGGAAATCATATCTGGTACTGAAAACCTACTCAATGCTAGTGAAGTTATGAATCTTGGAGAACCTACAACCTCTGCTTTACTAAACCAGCACAGTTCCTGACAACCATATATAAATATTCATCCTTATACCAACAGATAAGTATAGTCTTCATCCCTCATCAAGGACATTTCCCTTTGTAACACTGTAGAAGAGGAAATGGAAAGATTGTTAAGAGCCAGAAGAAGAAGGAGTTTGTGGTGAGATTGTGTCTCCCAGTAAATGCCAGAAGCCACATCCATAAAGTCTCGCCAAAAGGACTGTCCAAACATGAGCTGAATAAGGACAACACCAATGGACATGCTAAAGTGGACGGGAAAAGCCCTTCCCATATGCCCTTATGCTGTCGTGAGCCCTAACCCTCTGAATCCATAAGCCCCATTAAACACTTTCTTTTATAAGTTGCCTTGGTCATGGTGTTTATCACAGCAGTAAAAATAGAATCAGGAGCCAGACTGAACAGCTAGCTAGGTCTCCCAGATGTCACCACACACACAGCACACAAAATCATTGTTCTCCAGATCCCATGCTTTGTGGAATCCACATTAGCCTATTCACCCATGGTGACAGCCTTTGGGGGATTCCTTTGCCATTATAAACCCGAGAGGTTCAGACACCCTTCAGTCTCAGATGGTGGAAGTCTCCATTGTGCCCTTCTCCAAGGCACTTGCCTGATCTGGTCCTTCAAAGGACGCGTTGTACATGGCAATGAATCTCCCAGGGCACTTCCCTGACTGTCGTGTGGAGATAAAGCGTCATTCTGTGGGTGATGTACTGTGTGTCGAGAACTGGGTTAGAGGCTTGGCATGGCAGTGCGTGCTAAAAGATTAAAGACCCCAGCACTCAGAAGGCAAAGGTGGCCAGATCTCTGTGAGTTACAAGCCGGGGCTACAAAGTGAGGTGCTTTCTCAAAATAACCAGTCAGCCGACCAACCAAACCAAACAATGTGGTTAAGTATGAAGGAACACTGGTAGGCGCTCCGACTCTGGTCTTGGCCTGCACAGTTGTAATTCATTAGTGCTATAATTACTGACAATCATGTTAATTAAGGTAAAGAGAATTTATGGTTACAAATGATTATCTTATCTCCTCTGAATTACCTGTCACAAAAATATAACAGGTAGTAACCTGATTTAAGACATCATCTCTGCTAAGTGCAGCCATTTGTTGTTTGGACCTGTGATATAACTCATCTTTGGATTCTAGCTCATTCAACCGTAGAGAACAAGATATACTGGAATTTTATTAATTCTCTGTTCACCTTCTTTAGCATCTCAAATCTTGAAAATTCCTTGATAAAGTAAGCCGGTTAAATTCTGATTTTTTTTTTTTTTTTAGAAGTAGTTAGAACATAAGAAAAGGAACTTGTGTGTTAGGAAAACAGTCTTGAGTACTTTCTATGATGTTAAGCTAATCCAGTTTCTGGTCTGTGCTGCATTATCTTTGGTGATCATTCCATCTACATTTTTACATTTTCTTCTTTGATTGGAAACTTGGGAAGGAACTTTTGGTGTTTAGCCTCATAATACCCATAATTTATAAAATAAGCCTTCAACTATTTAATGTCCTTGCTTAATTTTTTCATATAATTTCTAAAATATTGATTTTGTTTTTCCTTTTATCACACATGGCAAAAGCCAAGTTGCCTTAGAACAACAAGAGAAGGAGCTTGAAATTTGTGAAGACTGCAGTCCAAGTAAGTCCCCTGATGGTGGGTTAACTCGGACCCGACCCCTGTTAAAATAACTAGGAGTGAGAAATACTGACCAAAAAAGAAACGTTTATGAAATCAGCGAGAAGTTGAGTATTTGTGTGCAGGTGTGTGTGTGTTACTCTGTCGTTGACCTAGATCCCTAACCTTCCTTTTATAGTAGATTTTCTGTTCTGGGGAAATACCTAATAAAGCCCAAATATTTGTTTTCCTTAAGTAAAGTGAGAGGGGGAAAACGTTCTCTGATTTCAGAGATCCCATTTGACTTAGTTTCATTTCCTGTTGTTGTGATTAAAAATACCCTGAAAAAAAGCAAATTAGAGGAGAAAGGCTTTATTTTAGCTTATAGGTCCTTCTCAGCAGGGAGTTGGCCACAGCCAGAGCTTGAGATAACTGGTCACATCAGGTCCACGGTTAGAAGAGAGCAGCAGATGAGTGTGTGCTTGTGTTTAGCTCCCTGGTCCACGGTTGCCGAGTTCAGGATCTGTTGCACGGGGAATGGTGCCACCCACGGTGGCAGGGTCTCCCCACCTTAGTTAACAAAGCAAAGGTAATCCCTAGATGTGTCCACAGGACAACCTAATCTAGACAATCCCTCACTGAAATACCTGCGAGGCATTTACCCACCAACCCCACAGCTCCCCGAGTTTTCTTGAGTGGGAGCAGCAGGAAATATTAGATAGAAGGATTTAGATTGTGGAGATAAACAGATAGAAAATACAGGATAGCAGCCTGGAGAGGGCCTGGAACCTATTCCAATGGGCCCCGTCTCTGCCCCAGGGTATTTATAGAGACTCCAAGGGGTGGAGCAAAAGACCTCTCCCCAGCACAGCCAAGTGCAGACCATCTCAGACACCTGCACTCAGGCCTGTGGTCCAGTCATCCTCTATATGTGGACCTGCTGGGTAAAGCCACGAGATGGTCCAATCATCCTCTATATGTGGACCTGCTGGGTAAAGCCACGAGAAAACCTGAAAATGGGCTCCCACAGTTAACCCACCAATGGCATCAAGTTGACAATTAAAAGCCACCATCACAGCCGGGCGATGATCTTATGCCAACTTTAATCCCAGCACTCAGGAGGCAGAGGCAGGCGGATCTCTGTGAGTTCGAGGCCAGCCTGGTCTACAGAGCGAGTTCCATGAAAGGCACAAAGCTACACAGAGAAATCCTGTCTCAGAAAAAAAAAAAAAAAGCCAGCATTACACAATTACTGCTACATTCTGGAAGGTTAATCAAGATAACAGGTTTTGTTTTTTTTTAATTTTATCTTAATTTAAATTAATGTTTATGGGTGCCTTGCCTGCATAGATGCCTGTGTACCATATGCTCCCAGAGGCCAGAAGAGGGCGTCAGAGTTCCTGGAACTGGAATTACATATGGTTCTAAACTGCCATGTGGGTTCTGAGAGAGAACTGAGCTCAGGTCCTCTGGAGGAGCAGTCAGTGCTCTCAACTGCTGAGCCACCCTTCCAGCTCATTCTTTCTACAATTTTCCTATCTTTTGCCAACTTTCTTGAATCTCTGTAGTGCCTTTCTAGGCATCTGTCTAGTGGTTATGGTTAAGAATGGATAAGGATATAAAGGGATGTGCTTTCCGTGAGATCTTTCCATTGGAGGCAAAATGGAAGAGGCTGTTATCTTGTTGGGACAGCCCCAGGGAGAGAGAGACTCCGGAGAGACCCTTCTCCTGCTGTGCCACACGGTGCCCGCAAACCGGCCTCCCTGTGGCCTCACTCTTCATCCTCTTACACAGCACAGTTTTGAATGAAAATCTGGAGAAGCCATGTTTTGTAATAACAAAACACAAACAGAACTGTCCCTAGTGTCGTCCTCGGTCCAGAAGACCACAGAGCCATTAGACACACCCAGTTTCTGCTTTTGCATACCACGCAGTTTGCTGCCAGTCTGGCAGGGTTCTCTTGTGACGGTGGGGTTGGGCAGTGGCATTTACTTTCATAGATAACATTTTGAGACGTTTCTCTCTTCCATCTTCTTTGGGGAACATATAAGAAGTTAAATTCAGAGCTCCCAATGCATTAGCCTCCAGCCACTGATCTTCGTGGTAGAACACTCAACCAGGTATGGTTCTACGGAGAATCACACTACAAAAGATGCCATTTAATGTAAAGATTGTACTTCCCCATTTTCTTCATTTTGTTGGTTTAAAATATAGTTTTCCTTTATCTTCAGGAGCAGATACATGTCCTGAATGCTACTCTAAAACAAGGTAAGATTTGATTCATTTAATTGTTTAAGGCAGTCTTAAGTGAATTCAGAGAAAAGCAACTAATACTTGTTGTTGTGTGTTCTCTGGGCTAGAGTCTATATGATGTACATACTACTTGCCATCTCAGAGAAATCACAGAACATATGCAAAGTGTCCAATTTAAACATACTGCTCGCCGGGCGGTGGTGGCGCACGCCTGTAATCCCAGCACTTGGGAGGCAGAGGCAGGTGGATCTCTGTGAGTTCAGGCTAGCCTGGTCTCCAAAGCGAGTTCCAGGAGAGGTGCAAAGCTACACAGAGAAATCCTGTCTCAAAAAACAAAACAAAACAAAACAAAACCAAAAACAAACAAAGAGGCAAACGTACTGCTCATGCTGAACAGTGGTGGTGCATGCCTTTAATCTCAGCACTCTGGAGGCAGAGGCAGGTGGATTTCTGTGAGTTCCACGCCAGCCTGGTCTATAGAGTGAGTTTCAGAACAGCCAAGGCTACAGAGAGAAACTCTATCTCCAAAACAAGCAAACAAACAAACAAGCAAACAAGCCCACTACTTCTCTCCGTAATTGGCTCCTCTGGTTTGAAGGGCAGCTTAATGGCTCATAATCCTGACCCATGATCTGCCTGCCTGCCTGCCTAGCTCTACAATGCTGTCCTGTCTTCCTCTGCAGAGATTGAAAGGGCAAAAATACGGGTCTATATACCACCAATTCAGAAAGTCATTTTAGACATAATGTTAAGTTTTTCTTCCGTGCCTCATCCTAATCCAGTATTTTAATGTATGCTCTCTTGGTAAGCATTGCCTTGTTTTTAGCAGTTAAAGGTTTAGAGAAGCTCTCACTAACATGTGGCCGTGGAACAAAGTGGTGCTATATAAGTATTCTAGTAGACGTGAAGAATATTTGCATGTGCTATGAGTAATATTCAAACTCTCTGGAAGATATTTTCATTGACTTTTCTACTTACTGACATAAGCTGTCTTATTGGTCTAGTTCCTCAGTCACCTTTTTTCTAGTCTATTTTCTTTTCCATTGAATATACTACCTTCATAAATGATTATTTCTTTTGGCTTCTCTCTCATTATTTTACATCTGGCTGCTAAGTATTCCTTTGCTTGTATAGTTTCATAACTTTAGGGAGTGCTGGAGACTAATCAAACTACCAACAGGTACTTGAACCTGTGTTTAGAATCTTTCCCACATGACTGCTCTGTTGGAGAACCTGAAACCAAAAGCTTCTGAAATGATGCCGGGCAGTGGTGGTGCATGTCTTTAATCCCAGCACTCGGGAGGCAGAGGCAGGCGGATCTTTGTGAGTTCGAGGCCAGCCTGGTCTATAAAGCGAGATCCAGGAAAGGCGCAAAAGCTACACAAAGAAACCCTGTCTCAAAAAACAAACAAACGAAAAGATTCTGAAATGACTCTTTTGGATACACTGAGAGGCAGCAATGAGACCCGTGACCCTTCAGTCTATGGCCGGTAGCCCCCTCACTGGTGATGAGTATTTTAGTAAGATGGCAGGTGAAGAGGATCAGGATGGAGATAACAGTGAGTTCACTCTGGGCTTTACAGAATTAACAGAACGGGCTTTGTTAAGGAAAAAGTTATGGACGCTGTTCACAATTTTAGGAAAGACATGAGCACTTAGGGGATTGTAGCACGTGTGGTAAGTATAATGTGGAAATTCTTGATACAGAACATTGGGGAATCTAGAAGACCATATTAGAATAAAGAATTCAAAAGAAACAGACTCAAGATTTCTGTTAAACAATGCTAAAGTGATTTCAGGTACTCAATGAGTCTGTACCAGGTAGTGTTCTTCTCTCACCCACTTCAGTGTTAATTTATAGATGGTCACCTAGGAAAATGCTAATTGAATCAATGGCCTAGAGAAGTCACATCAGGTCAACCTGAGGCCGGGTGCTGAGACCCCAGAGCGTTTGGCAGGCTCAGGAAATAAGGCCTGTAATCTTAATCATCAATCCTTACCTCAGTTATCTGTGCTTTCACAGGGTTGAGGTTTAACGTCAGAGAACGTGTGGATTAAATGTATTGGTGATGGACTCTGAGTCACCAATAATGCATTGATGTCCCTTTGAGGAAAGAAAGAAAAATGCTTCCCTTTGGAGACATTTAGCCAAGAACAAGTCCATATTTGAGTTCTCTACTTCATGCTCCTGTGTGTGTGTCTCTCCCTTGACAAAGGGATTTTTTCTGTCTTTATTGAACGACACAGAACGCATCACATGAGGAAAGATTGGGAGACTTTACAAAAAATCTTTAACAGGATTTTACAAGGGATTAAGTCATTGGCTCTGACTGGCTCAGATAACAATCAGTACTACAGACATCATTGTTTACCAACCAATTATCCACGTGTCATGTTCACATTTATGGTAACTTTTCACTTTCGAAGATTGCTTTTAACCTCTGTATTTGTTGCTTTCAGCAAATGATACATATGTATTACCTGGGTGAGGGGCATGGAGTAGTAAATAATTTAAGAGGACAGTTATGCATTAGCGTAGGTTGTAAACACTGATAATATGGGAAATCCAAGCCAAGTGAGGGTGATTGTTACATGGTTCTTTTTTTTTTTTTTTTTAAGATTTATTTGTTGTTATTTTATGTGTGTGGATGATTTGCCTGCATGTATGTCTGTGCCTAGTTCCTGTGGAGGCTAGAGGAGGCTATCAGATCTCCTGGAACTGGAGTTACAAACAGTTGTGAACTGCCATATGGGTGCTGGTGATTGAACCGGGTCCTCTGGAAGAGCAGCCAGTGCTCTTAACTGCTGAGCCATCTCTCCAGCCCATGGCTCTTTTTAAAAGCAGGTTAGACAAAGGCTGAGCACACAGTAGGACAGCAGTCTTAGCGCTTAGGTGACCTCAAGGTCTATTATTAACTCTGGCTATGAGGTCCAGCAAAAGTTTCAGTCTTTCAGAATGCAAGGGATATTTTTATCACGATGCTTTGCCACAGAGACTGTGACTGAGCCCTGAAGAAAGAGGATCTTGGAGCGTGAGTACTTAGGAGGGAATATATTCCTGGGGGGTTAGAGGCTCCGCCTGCTTTCCCCACAGTCTCTCCCTAGTGAGGATGTGCCCGAGAGGGGATTTTATTGTTTGGTGGTTTGTGCAGAGCTGGAAATGAAGGTCATCTGAAGAAAACGAATTGGTTTTTGTAATTTTTTTTATTAAGAAACTTTTTATTCATTTTGTATACCAACCACAGATTCCCCTCTCATCCCTCCTCCTGCTCCTCCCCAGCCTCGCTCCCCCAACCCACTCCTCATCCCTTCCTCCAAAAATGTAAGGCTTCCCACAGGGAATCACCAAAGCCTGGTACATTCAGTTGAGGCAGGTCCAAACCCCTGCACCCCCATACAGGCTGTGCAAGGTGTTCCCCCACAGGTAATGGGCTCCAAAAAGCCAGCTCATGTACCAGGGATGGATAGATCCTGATCCCACTGCCAGGGGCTCCTTAGACAGATCAAGCTGCATAACTGTCTCCCTTATGTAGAGGGTCTAGTCTGTCCCATGTAAGCTCCACAGCTGTCTAAAGTTCCTGAGTTCTTACTGGCTTGGTTTGGTTGTCTCTATAGATTCCCCCACCATGCTCTTGATGCCCTTGGTTTTTATAATTGTAATATTTTAATCTTTCTGAAGAGAAGATTGTCAGTAACATTGTAGGCATATGCTCTTTAACTATTGCCTGTTGGCTTTCCAATATTTCAATGGTTCCATCTGGGGAGATTCTGTGCTGGTTTGTTTGTTTGTTTGTTTGTTTGTTTTTTGTGGTTTTTTGTGTTTTTTTTGAGACAGGGTTTCTCTGTGTAGCTTTTGCGCCTTTCCTGGATCTCGCTCTGTAGACCAGGCTGGCCTCGAACTCACAAAGATCCTCCTGCCTCTGCCTCCCAAGTGCTGGGATTAAAGGCGTGCGCCGCCACTGCTGGGCTTTGTGCTGTTTTAAGGTGATGCAAAACACTGGCATCATGCTGTGGAGATGGCTTAGTGGTTAAGAGCACTGTCTGCTCTTCAAGAGGACCTGAGTTCAATTCCCAGCAATCACATGGTGACTCACAACCATCTGTAGTAGAATCTGATGTCCTCTTCTAGCCTGCAGTCATAGCTACAGACAGAGCATTTACACATTAAACAAACAATACACTGGCATCTTTCAGTCTGTGGTTTCAACTGTAAAGAATCAAGATGTCCAACTTTGAATTATAGTCACTAAATGGGAGACAGCAAAGAAGGAACACTATATATTTGAGCCTTGTTTTGTATTTTTTTTTCCAATCCTGTCAACTAAAATATATGGGCACGTTTTCATTTCTGTCTTCAATAGAAGAAATTTGTGAAGATAGGTTATTTTGGGACTCTGTCAATGTATGGTCTACCATTCTTTGTCATGGATATATGAACGAGTCTCCATAAATAATAGGGAGAGTTGAAGCAGAGCAATTGCTTGTTCCCTTGTTTTTTAACAGAGACCAACTTTAAATATATCTATAGAAATGGCATCTAGTATACCATTGATAACTGATCACTAAAATACCCTCTTCTTGTTCATGTTTATTCTTTTTTTCTTGTTCATGTTTATTCTTAAGCCTCGCCCACAGACCTAGAACTCCCGAGCCTGCAACAGAAGATGATGGATGTATCTTCAGCTCCAAGGTAAAATGCCCCTTTGTGAGATTCACTTTCTCTCTCTGAATTTGGATTTCTTATTGTTTATTCTTAAACTCAACAATGGTCTCTATTATTGCATCTCAAAAGTTGACCAGAGAAAAACTTTTATATAGTTATGACCAGTTGGGTTTTGGTTTGGGGCCTGCTTGTTGGTTTTACTTTGAGAAATGCCAGAGGTAGTAAATCCTCTGAAGTAGTGGGGGTTGGATTCAGGTATGGAAAATACATAACAGAGAGAATTCTATAAGGCATAGTTTTCACAATAGAGCAAATCTGAAATTTGAGCCAGGAACTTTGGGATAAATATACATTATTGTGGTTTAATTTATTTTACTGGGGGCCAGAGAGATGGCTCAGTGGTTAAGAGCACTTGTTGCTCTTGCAGAGGACCCAGGTTCGGTTGGCAGCACCCACATGGTGACTCACAAACATCTGTAACTTCAGTCCCATGGAATCTGACGACATCTTCTGACATCCACAAGCACTGCACGCACGTGTGCACATACAGACATGCAGGCAAACACTCTACACATAAAATAAAATGTAAAAAGATTCAAAAATGAAGAAAAATGGTGTGACTTTCATTATATTCATGTTTCAGAGTTATAAGGAAACTGAAAACTTATCCCACAGCTGACGGGTGGGCCTTTGATTTCAGAACAATGCTTGGATATAGTTTCTTTCTCCTTCAAAACTTTGGATTCATTTTATATTGTTTTTGACAGAATGTGTCCTTGGATTTGACCTTTGTTTCTATAGTGAATAACATAAGAAATTATGGAGAGTTACAATTGAAGCCCATCAAGATTTATACTAGAGATTGCCCTGTATTTTTCACATTGATTTAAGTGAACACAGCACAGGGCCTGTAAGGATCTGCACCAGGTCCTTTGCATATGTTGTTACTGTTAGCTTGGTGGTTTTGTGGGACTCCTAACGGTGAGAGGGGGGTGTCTCTGACTCCTCCACCTGCTTTTGGGACTCTTTTCCTCCCATTCACTTGCCTTGTCCAGCTTCAGAATCAGGGCCTTTGCCTTGTCTTATTGTATCTTGTTTTTGCTGTTTGGTTGTTGTCTCTTGGAGGCCTGCTCTTTTCTGAAGGGAGAGGAGGGGGGGAAACTGTGGTAGAGATGTATTGTATGAGAGAAGAATCTACTTTTAATAAAATAATAAAGTCTGTAGAATTAAATAATACATTTTCCCCAAATAGTTACAAGCTGCACAAGTAGAGATTCAGTCATGGAGTAGAAATACAATTTCTGAGTTTTTATGCTTAGCTCACATTCTGAGTTTCACATTTAATGTTTTAAATTTTAGAAGGCTTTTACTTAATCACTTAAATATTCATCTTAGGTTTCCTGCACACTAAGAGCTAGCAGAAGGCAAGAAACCTACCTGATGATGGGTCACGTTTAGTTCCTAGAATAGAGTTTTGCACATGAACAACATTTTAGTATGAAGAAAAAAATAGGAAAATACTAGCAATTAACTACATTGAATATTTTACATGTACCTTAGGTTCATTTTCCTTATTAATGTGTGAGATGTGTACTCTGGGGTGACTTTCGTTAAGGAGCTCTGTCATAAATGGAGAGGAAACAACTTCAAGGAGGGCCATAAATCCGGAAGGTTCGCTTGGTCCTTGGCGTCTTCCAACTATGCCTTTAGGCTGGGGTTTACACGAGTGGGTCTTAAATGTCAGCTCCTGTCTTTTCATTAAATGTCTTCATATTGTGCATTGCTGTCTAGCATTCTACGGACCAATTATTTCTCTTGATTAAAAGCTGAAGCAAAGAGGCTGGAGAGATGGCTCAGAGGTTAAGAGTACGGGCTGCTCTTCCAGATTCCCAGGAACCACATGGTAGCTCACAGCCATTTATAATGAGATCTGGTGCCCTCTTGAAGCATGCAGGCATACAGAATAAACAAAGAAAGAAAGAGAGAGAGAGAGAGAGAGAGAGGAAGGAAGGAAGGAAGGAAGAAAGAAAGAAAGAAAGAGAAAGAAGGAGAGAAAGAAAGAAAGGAGTAAATCCTTTTTAGGAAAGAAAAAGCTGAAGCAATACTTCTTTTTCCAACTTGTCTTTCTCTCCACTAGAAATGGCCTAGTTTTCATTCTGGCGTGGACAGTTTTGGTCCCTAACTCTCATTTCATAGCAATAAAACGAAACTTTTATCATTGCAGTATTTACAAAAGTAGTCATAGCTTAAGAAAAAGAATTGATGCCAAGCAGTGGTGGTACACATCTTTAATCCTAGCACTGGGGGGCACATCTCTAGGAATCTCTGTGAGTTCAAGGCCAGCCTGGTCTACAGAGTGAGTTCCAGGACAGCTGAGGCAACCCAGAGAAACCCTGTCTTGAAAAGACAAAAAACAGAAAAAAGAAAGAAAACAAATATTATTAGCAATATATAAATGCATGGATCAGTTGTATGCATGACATGCTTTTCTTTTGGTGTCTGTCAGCCCAGCACTACCTTTGCCAAAAGTCTGTCCTCCAGACCCCCCCCCCCAACACACATTGTTTACTCCTAGTATGGCTACTGGATCCAGACTACTAAGGATTTGCTAAGTATGCAAAGACTAATGTCTGCAATTTTAACAGTAGTAAATATATGCTATTTATTAGATTATTTGTCTAGTTTTAAACCACATTTGTGTGTGGTTCAAGTAGGAAATGTGATCCATCAGGATGCTGATTAGGCATAGGAAAATCTGGATAATTTTAAAATAGGCTTTTGTTTTTTTCTTTGTGGTTTTTTTCTTTTTAAAAGCTTAATTGTACTATCATATAAGTTTATATTTTAAAATTATCTAAAGTAGGTTCTCAGTATGTTGCCCATATTTTCCTTAGACTGTTTGGCTCAAGGCTGGAGAGGTGGGTGGCTCAGCAGTTTAGAGTACTCGCTGTTCATGTTTCCAGAACCTCGTGGCCACTCAGTTTCCATAACTCCAGCTCCAGGGGATCTAGCGCCCTCTTCTGGCCTCTGCCGCAGCAGACATACATGCAGGCAAAAACACTCATTCACATAAAATTTAAACACTTTAAATCTTTAAAAACAAAAAAAATCCATTTGACTCAACTGACCTTCCTGCTCACATCCAAATGGCGTGGACTTCAGGAGTACAGCGCCAGCCTCAGCTCATGATGTAAACACGTAGGAATTATTTTCAAAAGGAGCCTTTTTGTAACATTTTCTTTTTAAAAAATTGTAGTTTTGTAATATTTTCCATTTTGTTTTCTATTGAGATCTTTTTTTTTAAATTTTTTTTTTTTTGGTTTTTCGAGACAGGGTTTCTCTGTAGCTTTGGAGCCTGTCCTGGACTAGCTCTGTAGACCAGGCTGGCCTCGAACTCACGGAGATCCACCTGCCTCTGTCTCCCGAGTGCTGAGATTACAGGCGTGAGCCACCACCACCCAGCCTATTGAGATCTTTTAATTCTGTGTACCAATGCACATTCATATGAGGAAAATGACTTGCATATGTTATTATAAATGAACATTTTCTGTATATGTAATTGCGTAACTGACAGAGCTGTCTTTCCCTACCTTATTTTCATTTTTTTAAATTTAGTTTTGTTTTTTGTTTTTTGTTTTTTGTTTTTGGAGACTGGGTTTCTCTGTGTAGCTTTGTGCCTTTCCTGGAACTCACTTGGTAGTCCAGGCTGGCCTCGAACTCACAGAGATTCACCTGCCTCTGCCTCCCGAGTGCTGGGATTAAAGGCGTGCGCCACCACCGCCCAGCTAAATTTAGTTTTATATAGGTTTGTGTTATTTCATTTTTCTTTTCTTATCTTTTTTTTGGGGGGGGGGAGACAGGGTTTCTCTGTATTGTTTTGGTGTCTATCCTGGATCTCGATCTGTAGACCTAGTTTTTTTTTTTTTGGTTGTGTTATTTAATTTTTCAGTTGAATATATTTTGCAAATCAGTGTTTTGTTTGTTTCGTTGGTTGGTTGGTTGGTTTTTCAGGACAGGGTTGCTTTGTTTATCCTTGGCCATCCTGGAACTTGCTCTGTAGACCAAGCTGGCCTTGAACTTAGAAATCCACCTGCCTCTGCCTCCCAAGTGTTGGGATTAAAGGCATGTGCCACCACCGCCTGGTGCAAATCAGTGTTCTTAAACCTATGTGCTTTTCAAGTAATTTCATTTCCTCTTCCAAATGGAAGTATTCACTTGTATCTTCAAAGTGGTCTGTGCTTCAAATGTCACACAACCACTTCTTGGCCCTTTCCTAACTGTGTGTCCCCTTTTCTCACCCTAAGAAAAAATAGCATTCAGTAAACTATACTGAAAAAAGCTAAAGCTGGCAAAGGCCTGAATGCCAGCCCTCCCCTAGTAACAAAGCCCTCCCCATAGCAACACCCCCCCCCCCAGCGACAAAGACCTTCCACTAGTAACAAAGCCACCCACCCCCAGCAACAAAGCCTTTCCCCTAGCAACAAAGCTGCCCTTTCCTGCCTGTCTCAGTTGATGGGGAGAATAGATGGACCCAGGGTCCAAACTCCTGGCTGTTGAGGGCATGAGACTACAGGATGGCACCGGTGGCTTTAGGATTGGAACAACGGTTATTTCACCTCAGGAACATTGTAAATATCACCACTTTCTTTTAGTGATCATTGCTATACATTAGAGCTGCATTCACTACAGACATGCCCACATAGTCTGTGAAGTGTGGTAAGTTTCCGTTCTTTATGTGACTTCTGGTTTATCTTCCTTAGGGAATGTTTTGTTTTGTTGTCTTTTTTTTCTGTTTCTCCCCCTTCTTTTTGAGAAAAATGATTTCCACTGGTCTCAATTCTGTGCCTTACTAGGTGCCTTTTGGTCCATCTTTGTGTCAAATCTTTGCTGATTTGTTTATGATGTTTTGTTCACTAACTTTATGTGGCTTTCTTCATTGACTTTTGTCCCAGTAGAACTGTCTTTTGTCTCTTTAGGAAGAGAGGAATTCATGTTATCATTTGTCTTAACTCTTTATACACTGAGAAGCAACACCCTATGTGTATTATGAACCCTGTGCATCCAAGGAGGTTTTACTAAGAGGCAAGTGCATACACTTTCCCTCAAGAAATCATTCATGCAAACACAGCAGGCAGTTAGCAAATCCCTCAGTGAGCTATGGGAAGTGAGCTCTTGGCCTTGGGACCAGGAGTGCAGACAACACAGACAGAAGAAACCAAGGAGTGCCTACAAGAGGGATGCCCGTGTAATTGGAAAGCTCTGTACACCGTGTCCCGAGACACTACTCCCTCAAATGTAAGTGCTTGTCACAAAAATGCCTTGTCACATATGGACTGGGGTACCCAGGCTCTATAGTAGTAGACCTTTGTTGCATAGCTTTGTGTCATTTCTCAAACAGATGAGCATGGAATGTTCTTTGGAGGATGTGTCACTTTAAGAGACAGAAATGTGCTTTGGATGACACATTGAGATACTCTGCAGTTGAGACGACTGAGCTTAATTAATCTAATAAACTATTCAAAACCTCCATCTTCACTAGCTGAAGTTAGCAACCCTGGAGGTCAAGAGAGAGCCCTTCCTTCAGGAAGGCTTTTGTTAAATGGAAAAATAATCAGGACCCCCAAACCACATGACCAACACTGTGACAGAGACACAGGTTCTCGGAACCAGTAAACGTGTGGCGGGAGATATGGAGAGGGTGGTGCAGCCCAGGGGGGGCTGTCAAGGGGCAGTGGGGTGGAGAGGACAGTGAGGAGAAGGAAGAACTCAAACTCTCAGTTATTCCCTCTGTGCATGACATATTTGTAGGCACAGGGTCTTTTATGGTGACAGGTGGTTTTTTTTTTTTTTTTTATATATATTACTACACAAGCCAATGCATTTTCTTATAGGATTGTCATATGTACTTTTGTACTAGTTTTCTGTTGCTGTGATGAAACACCACGGCCAAAGATAGATTAAAGGAGTAGAGTTTATTTTGGCTTAAGGTGCCGGAGAGATGGGTCCATTATGGTGGAGCTGAGGCACACGCGGCAGGCATGGCGGCTCACTTCTTGAACCACAGCACAACGCGGGGAGGGAGCCAGCTGGAATCGGTGGGGACTTTTATATCTCAAAGCCCAGCTCAGTAATACATTTCTTTCCAGCAAGGCTGCGCACCCAAACCTACCCAAAGAGCCACCTACTGGGTACCATGTGTTCAGATGCCAGAGACTATGGGGGACATTCTCATCCAACTACAGTTTGGCTTTTGATCATCTTTCCCACTAAGTAGACCGCTTTCCCCAACCCCCACCTGGTCACCTGCTGCTCCCATTCCACAGGGATTTTGTTGGACTGTTTTATGAGTTTCTTGCCCATAACCATCTTTATGAACTCTTTCCCTACCCCCATCATTGGTCCTTTCTGATATGATCTATCTTCCTGTTCAACACACACTACACAGACATACACAGAGACACAGACACACATGCACAAATATTCCTTGGATTTCTGTTAAATGCAATTAACATTGTATATAAATTAAGATCTAAGACCATATTCAGAGAAGCATGAAGTAATTTCTTAGTCTGGATTGCATTGCTTAAAGTAATAGTTTATAGTTTTATTGATTTTTTTAAAAAAAAAGATTTCATTTTTCCTCATAGTTAAATTTTCTTATATATGAACCTCTATTTTTTTTTTTTTTTTGAGACAGAGTCTCACTATGTAGCTTTAGATGGCCTGGAACTCCATGTAGACTAGGCTGTCTCTGCCTCCCAAGTGCTGGGATTAAAGGTCTATCTGGTACCATATCCAGTTCACTTTGTCCATTTCCATGCTGTTGGTCATCGAGACTGAATCCATTTCCTAGGTCTTGAGACCAGAGTAAGCACAGATGTACAAATTTTTCTCCGCTATTGCCCTAACCCTAAGACCTCCTGCTCTTTGTGTGCACATCCAGGACTGAGACTCCTGGATTATCCACAGCCAAACACCAGGCATTGAAGAGAGGGAGGAGGGATTGTATGAGCAAGGAGGGTCAAGGTCATGAAGGGGAAACCCACAGAGATAGCTGACCTGCGCTCGTGGGAGCTCATGGACTATGGACCGACAGCTTGGGAGCATGCATGGGACCGACCTAGGCCCTCTGCATGTGGATGACAGTTGTATATCTTGATCTGTTTGTGGGACCCCTAGCAATGGGACATGAGCTGGCTTTTTGGAACCTATTCTACAAGATTCCTTGCCCAGCCTTGATGCAGGGGGAGGAGCTTGGTCCTGCCTCAACTTGATATGCCATGCTTTATTGACTCCCATGGGAGGAGGAATAGAATGAGGGGGTAGATAAGAGATGGGAGAAGAGGACGGGGAGAGAGGAGAGAAGGAAAATTGTATATGTAAAATAATGAGAAAGAAATTTGACAAAAATGAGTTCCTGGATCATGTGTGGTTCTACTGTGGGATTGTGAGAAGCCTCGGTACTGCTGCTTCTATATAATATGTAATATACTGGGGCTGCATGCTTCACACCCCTCAACATTCTTAGAATTCTTCCTTCCCCACATCCTTGCCAGCACTTCTAGCCATTGCTTCCCTGATGCTAGATATTCGGACTCGCAGGAGATGGACTCTCGAAACAGTTTCAAAATTTATTTCTCTAATGGCTAAGGAAGCTGAACACATTTTAAAATGTTCATTGGCCATTTGTGCTTTTATTTGAAAATGGCTTACTTTGTGGCCCATTAGTCACCAAGAAGAATGTGCATTCCCTACTGGACAGATGGGAAATTCTTTAGAGATCTATTAAATGCAATCAATTTGTATGATTTCAGTCTGGAATTTCTTATTTTTAGTTTAGAAGTTCTATCTAAAGATGAAAGTCAGGTGTTGACGTTTCTCACTATTGCCGGATTGGTACCTACCTATTCTTCCATGCAGTTACTGTTTGTTTCTATGACAACGGGGGACCTAGCCTTCTCACCTAAACATGGATTTTACATCTTCTCGAGGAACTCTGCCTGCCCTTTCTGCCCCTTCTGGTGAGCTGTGGCTTGCACTCCTCTTGCCTACTGTGAGAGTAGCCACACTGATGCTGCGGGGAGTCTACTTGCTTAATAGCTTGATCCCCACTTGTTGAGTTTTGGGGTGTCTTTGGCTGTGCTTTGTATTTCTTATAAACAACTGACAGCTGAGTTCTGGTCCTTCACAGTGGTTATTCTTTGTTTTGTGTATAGTATAGTGTATACGTGTGTGTGCAACTGAGAGTGGTCGGGTGTGTGTGTGTGTGTGTGTGTGTGTGTGTGTGTGTGTGTTACACATGGAAACCTGAGGTTGATATTGGGAGTTTTCCTCAGTTACTCCTGGCCCTTATTTTGTTGAACAGTGAACCCAGAGGTTTTCCCACTTGGCTAACCTGTCTGCCTCGCAAGCTCTGGGGACCATCCTGTTTGTCTCCCCATGGATTTCTGGAGTACAGTACAAATGCATGCTGCACCATCTGATACACGGGTTCTTTCATACCAAGTTCTAGTGCCTGTGAGGCAAGCATTGTGCCCACTGAACAGCCTCCCCTGCCTCATCTACATCGTTTTTGAAACAATCATTTATTTATGTGCTTGAATGAGCATGTGTGAATGTGTGTCAGTGAGTGTGTGTGTTTGAGTTGTCCGTGTATGTGTGTATGAGTGTGTTTTGTATCTGTGTGAGTGTGGATGTGTGTATCTGTGTGAGTGTGTGTGTGTCTGTGTGTATCTGTGTGAGTGCACACATTCTTGTATGGGTAGGTGGATGGGTATACCCTTCAAACACAAAACCTGAAGAAGGTGTTGAACCCAGGAGCTGAGTTCAGGCACTTGCTGGACTCTAAGCATGTTATTTACATAGGTGATGGGATTTGAACTCTGCTCTACCTGGTTACGAAGCAGGCAATCTTAGCCACTGAGCCGTCATCTCTCCAGCCTTCTACTCACAGTCATTTGGAGGAGGTTGTAGTCAGCAGCTGATGCTTGGATGTTGTGGAATAGAATATTTAACTGTGTAAAGATGTGTTGTTTTTGTCTATGCTGCATTTGTTTAACTATGTCAAGATGTGTTGCTGTTTCACTTTGCCTGTCTATGGCACCTGATTGGTCTGATAAAAAGCTAAATGGTCAATAGCTAGGTAAAGGAGGGATAGATGGTGGACAGAGAGAAAAGAGGGGCCAGCCAGCCAGAGAGCAGCCACCCAGACTTGGAGGATGCAGCAAAGCAGGATAGACAGTACACAGATGTACTGTCCTTGTCCTAAACAAGCCTTGAGGTAGCACATAGATTAATAGAAATGGGTTGATTTAAGTTAAAAAATATAAAAAGCTAACTAGAAACAACAGATAAGGCCAAGCATTCATAATTTATAATAAGTCTCCATGTCATGATTTGGGGGCTGGCAGTCCAACAAAGCCTGCTGCACTTGGTTAGTTGTCTGTCAAATAAGTGGAAATCTGCTGAGACAGATATTAGTTATTAACTAGACACAAGTTAAAATTTAGGAATGTAAAGGGAAATCTTACATTTGGAACTTTCAGGCCCATAGTCCTAGTAGTTGGGGGGAGGGAGGAGTTCCAAGACCAGGAGAGAGATCACATCCTTACGAATAGACAGGTGGAGAAACTTAGGCTGTTCTTATATGGAGTCTTTTTGACCTGTGAGAGGTGGATCCAAGTCTTATGACTCCCTAGATTCTTTGAAGCTTACATGATTGTTTTATATTTTAGTTTACAAAAAGACATAAAAAGTTTTAGATATTTTGGCATTAGTACTGAAATCCACATTGTAGAAAAAGCAGGTAACAGGTGTCTGTAAAACAGCTGGAGTAGACTCACAGAGAGCCAGATATAGATTAGACAGATATGTTTTTAGCCAAATGAGAAGCACCTTTAATTCTATACTCAGAAGACAATCAAAGAAAATTTAAAATATTGAGCTTGTGACTGAACAGTAAGTAGTCAGTGCACTACCAGCTTATCAGAACTCCATTGATCAATGTTAAAACTGAACTTTTGAAATCTTAGTGTAACAATAGAATAGAAAGGGAAAGAAATCTGAAACATTTTCATTTTTACATACCTTAAATTACGTACTTATACCTTTACAACTTGCATTTATATATCAGGACTTACTTAAGCCTTTGCATCCTCAGACCTTTATATATCTTAAAACATTTTCTTAGACCCTCAACACTTGCATAGACTTTAACCCTCTTTCTTTCTATCTAATCATTTACTAGATACACATGTAGTTATTACTGAAAACAATGTATCATGTAAAACATCATTGTAAATCATGTTCCTTTAGTGGAAAGTTACGTCTGAAATATTTTTACCATTTAATGTGGTGGGTATTGTGTTCCCTGAAATATTGTGTGTTCCCTGAAATAAACATATCTGGGGTCAGAGAACAGACAGCCACTAGAACAAAGCCAAAAATGGTGGCTAGAAAATGGGTCAGAGCAAGCCATAACAGAAGTTGGGTGGTGGTAGCACACGCCTTTAATCCCAGCACTTGGGAGGCAGAGCCAGGTGGATCTCTGTGTTCAAGGCCACTTTAGAAACAGCTAAGCATGGTGACCCATGCCTTTAATCCCAGAAACCCAACCTTTAATCCCAGGGAGTGGGGGCAGAAAGAGAAAGGTATATAAGGCGTGAGGACCAGGAACTAAAGGAGTTAAGCATGTAGTTAGTTAAGCATTTGGCTGGATAAGCGGTCAGGCTTTGGAGCAACACAGTTCAGCTGAGATTCACTCTGGATGAGGACTCAGAAGCTTCCAGCCTGAGGAAACAGGATCACCTGTGGAACTAGCAAGGTGAGATAGCTGTGGCTTGTTCTGTGTCTCTGATCTTCCAGCAATCACCCCAATAACTGGCCTCGGGTTTGATTTCATTAATAAGACCTTTTAAGATTCCTACTACAATTTAATATGAAGCCTGTTAGCAAGACAAACCTGTCTTCCTTTTCTCAACAGGAGACCTAGTAGCTCTAGAAAAAGCAAGGGCTAATTTTTACATATGAAATGAGCTAACAAGGTGGCTGCAGCCTTGGGGAAGAACCTGGTTGCTTGCTGCTGCTAAGCTGACAAAGCTATTTAGCCTAGCCACCAATACCATAAGAGATCTGAGAAGGATCAAATATAGCAAGAAAAAGTATAATACAAATGGCCCATGTATCAATTAAAATGACAGAGACTAGTTTATTACTTAGATGGTCATCCCAGGCTCCTGTGGTCTCCATGGTGTTGGGGGCAGAGGTACTATGACAGCATCAGCTTTGGCCATCAGGTCTAGAGGGTAAGAGGGTTCCCTGTGGAGGAGGAACATAGTGGGGACTGACCTTACTTTGTCTAGCAAAAGTGGGACAAAAAACTCTCCAGTGTCCTGCTTGTCCACAGATTGGGCAGGGTCCTGGTGGCAGGTACAACATTGGGGAAGTCTTGCCCAGTGGTTAGTGTTACCATAATCCAGGTAGAGTCATTGTGGTGCCCATCATCATCTTTGGAGACCTTTGGATCACTGCTAAGATCTGCCTTATTTTAATCAATGCCATATTCATCAGATCTCTGACAGTTTTGAGGGCCACTATCTATTAAGTATATCTGAGCAAACCTAGACTTTACCTTGAAAATGCATATATGAGGCTAAATAATCTTTTCCCTGTAACTAATTACATTAGTACTTAGCATGACTCCAAGTATGATAAAGAATTTGATCATTATGAGGTGACTATTTACTTTCATGTCTTAATTATCTTTAACAGTTTACAAGTTAGCCTTAAAAAATGACAATTGCTGAATGGAAGCTTTTTTTAGTGTCAAAATAAAACTTTTAACTCAGAAACACAGTCCATAGAGAGACTGGGAAATTTCCTGATTCTTTTATATTACACCATTAAAGAATATATATATTTTTTATATGACTCAGTTTCTCAAAATAGCTTAAACTTAACAAAGTTGGCAAAGACAAGGAGACTAGACATGCATTCTTAGGCATGAATAAACCTTAAGTAAGGAGAGACATTCTCTGAGCCAGTGGTTCTCAAATTTCCCAATGCTCTGATCCTTCAACACACTTCCCCATGTTGCAGTGACTCCTCAACCACAAAAACTATTCCCACTGATATTTCACAACTGCTATTTTGTCACTGTTATGAATGTCAGTGCAAACATCTAAGGCTATGTCCTAGGCTACCCCTGTAAAAAGGCCTTTCAACCCCCAAATGGTTGAGACTCATAAGTTGAGAAGCTGCTCCAGCCCTTTGCCAGACTGCTTAGGTCATTGTCTTCCTGTATCATAAGACTGTCCCAGCTTCTGCTGTGCCCTAAATTTTAACCTTTTTGCTTATTTTTAAGTTAAAATATTAACAATATAAAACAATTTATACACTTAAAATGTCTCATAGCCTTACAAATTTAAATATCTTAAACGCTATTCCTTAAAAAATATCTGTTGCATGAATCCTAATTGGCCTTATAACAAAAGCCAAGAGCCAGATATTGGGGTAAATGTTGAAAGATCAGAGAGACAAAAGAACAAGCCACTAGAGAAACTTCTTACCACTACGGAATCCTCAGGCTGAATGGAAGGTAGATCCTATCTCCACAAATCCTTGTTTTCAGGACAGGACATGAATTATCATACAAAAATCCATTGTAATCCAAACTATCTTGGAGACCTGCTGGTGCCTCCTTGGTAGGTCTACACCACATGGTCACCTTTAATCAAGATGGTGGTGAAGTCACATGATATCTGCTTTCTCCAATCCTAGGAAAGATGGCTGCCAGCCCTGTGGCTATCTAAAAATGGTGGCAATCCACATGTTGCTTATATTCCCAAAGGGAATCATGCCACATGGTTCCTTTAAGATTGCCTATGCATAGATTTTTAACTATCACCCCCATATTATAAGTTTTTAAGTTAACTTTTTTTTTCCACAGATTTTACAGATTTTTAAACATATTCAAAAAAATAAATGTATAAATCTTGAGGTGCAGAATGTTCACATAAACCAAGTCTAAGTGTTTTGGCTGTTCTTTTGCTTTCTTTTCCTTGTCACAGTGTCAAGTAGATCTACAGACACAGGACATAGAGGAAACTTTCAAATATGCTTGGGTCTAGAGAAAGGAGAGCCACAACCCAACTCTAGAGCTGGCTTTCCAATAAAGAACAGCAAAAAACAACGTCAAAGTTATCCACACCAAAAAAGGCATCTGAACTGCTAACACAAATCCAGTGACCAGGGAGCTCAGAGATAAATTGTGAGCCTTGGCCATAGAAGCCACCATGGCAGCAGTGGTGGCTGGTGGCTGGTGGCCACAGAGACAGCAAAAATATCTGACCCATTTCTGTCTCAGCACCATGTTTAAACAACACTTACAGACACCCCAGAAAACAGAGAAGACAAAACTTTCCAAGACAGTAGGCAGATACAACTTCCTTAAGAAACAGACAGTCAAAACTTTGCAGCAAGAGAGACAAAACTTTCCAACCAACCAGAACCAGGTGGGCAAGTGACGTCTTACTATTTGCTCTGGACGGGAGAATATTGGGGTCCTGTCAAACCCCCTCCTCATCTCAGAGAGGGATCCCACAAAACAGAACCAGACTATGACTAACCAGGAGGTCTCTGTGGATCCTTGATGCATTTCTCAGTAGGGCAGCCTTTGAGCCTTGGAACATCTCAAGGCATGTGCCTCCTGAAGTGGTCCCTCAGCCCTGGAGTTGCAGAGTGAAGGTCCAGCTTTAGAATTTGGATGGGTAGTCTGAATCTTGCTGGGGCCTCCAGAAAATGTTAATGCCACCAGTCAAGAATAAGACCACTACCACAGTTTAAAGTCAAATTTGAAGCAAAGTTTAATTGAATACTGGCCAGGTGGATGGACTATCTGGCCAGGTCCATCTCTGGTTTCTCAGAAAATGTCCCCAAGTCATAGTTTGCAGGGGCATAAGTATTTCCCATCAGGTTCAGTCAGGGGCAAGCACATATCCTGAAGTATTTTCTGCCTATGTAACTCCAGCCTACATCCAGTAAGAGTAAGGCAATCAACCCCAAAGTGTTTAGTTTGTGCAGAACCCTGGCAGGTGAGGCATGAGGCAGTTTCTTTCGGTGGTTAGTGCTACCATAATTCAGGTGGAATAGTCATCATGTCCTATCTTCTCTAGAGATTGAAAAGTTTTTGTGAGGAGCTGTCATGTCTCTATAATGGGAAGTTTAAATATTTCTGTGAAACCAAAATAAGACCAAAATGCTTTCACCCGAAAACTAAGGCCTAAGATTTCTCCTTTTAGGTTTAGGTACAGGCCATGAGTTACTGGAACAGGCCATGAGTTACTGAAACCAGTCAGTCCAGGTTCCAGAAACCAGGAAGTGTAAAAGTATAGAGTCACAAGGTAGTCATGAGGTAATGACTGCCAGACTATGGAATGTCCTCTCCCTGGTTCCCAAGGTAACTGTTTGACCAAAGAATGTTCCAACCCTGGTTCCCAGGGTAATTGACCATAGAAATGTCCCCACCTGAGGGCAGCCAATGAGAGATGGTGATGGGCAACCAGCCCCTTAGAAATAATATTAAGCCATGATTTCTAGAAAGTCCCTAGAAGTGAGCCAATCAGAATTGTACTAGCACCCCAAATGATGTAAACTTATGGTTTTTGCCTTTAAAAACTGAGTTTGCAGAGAGGCAGGCACTTCCTCCAGCCTCCACTGCATTGGATCTTTTGGACAAAGTCCCTGCCTAGGCTTGTATTGCTTTTGGATATCCTAAATTAAACCTTGCTTTCGCATTCTGGCATGCTCATCTTTGGTGGTCTCTCTGGGGGTTGTGATCTAGGCACAACAATTTCAAATGCTGTATTCAGCAGATCTGTGAAGAGGACCATCTATCTAGTATGTCTGATTTTAGGCTTAAGAGTTTATAAGCAGAGATAAGAGACTTTAGGAAGTGTAGAAGAGAAGAAGATGTAAGAGATTTGGGGGTCCTGTGTGAGCTTCAGGAGGAGCTCCACCAGGGGAAAAGATGGAGCAGGCATCCTAGGAGGGAGCTGCAAGCAGGAGCAGGCTGGGTAGATGCAGGCGAGAGCTGAGAGATAGCACAGTCTGCAGGCCAGGCAGGACTGCAGTTCCCAGGGAGATGGAAAATGGTTGAGTTGGGAAGTGGAGGCAGATGGAAGATGGGGTCTGAAAAGGCCAGTGATTGAGGGTTGCTGGGGGGTGAGTAAGGAGGGGCTTATCAAAGGTGGAGAATTTAGCTTCAGGACAGGAAGGGGAGGGAGGCAGCTTCAGGTGGCCATGGGCTCTGGCAGTGGACTTTTGTCACTGTGCAGCAGGGACAGCAGGGGACAGCAGCAGAGGAGGGCTTTGGAGAGGTGAAAGGTTCCTATGTGGTGATGTTTTGTTTGTGATCTATCAAATAAAGCTTGCCTGAAGATCAGAGTGTGAAGCTAAGCCACTAGTTAGCCATAGAGGCCGGGCAGTGCTTGCACACACCTTTATTTCAGCACTTAAGATCTCATGCCTTTAATCCCAGTGCTAGGGGGTGGGATATGGAAGTGATATGGCTGGGCAGAGAGAGGAATATAAGGCAGGAGGAGATAGGAGCTCAGTCTCTTTCAGCCTGAGGAGTTGTCGAGGTAAGAAGTGGTGGCTGTGGCTTGATCCTTTGTCTCTCTGATCTCCAGGCAAGCTTTATTTGTTAGATCACAAACAACATACCACCACACTCCTAGAGCTGCCATGGCTGTGGCAGTGGGGGCGACAGCAGCGTTGCATGTGGGTGGCAGGGAGACACTGGAGGGCTGGTGACCAGCTGAGGGGTGGGCCCAGAGCACTGAGCCGTCAGTCATGCAGAGGAGGTTTTGATGGCCAATAGTAGGTGAGATGGGTAACAGAGAGTGCAAGGGAAAGCTTGGGGATGGGGGAAGCAGGTGGAAACATAGGCAATTTTTAGAGAGGGGGGCAGGGAGGAAGCGGTATCCCCTTCTGTTGGTTCATGTGCCCATAAAATTGTAAAGGTCGTCATTTTGTTTGATATTCTAGGGGAGTATAAGGACCTTTTTTGAGTGCTAAGATATATCAGTAATGTTGGGTGTGAATTGGAGTCTTTAGGAGACATCCCAGAGATATATCAGTCAGAATGGAAAGAGCTGATCCCCTTTTCAAGTGGTGACTGGGAGCCAAGGTCCAGAGCCAAGCATGTCCCCCAGGTTCTCACATGTCAGATAGAGAGGTCTCTAGGAGGGAGGGGTCATTACCCAAGCTCCATCACCAGAGAGAGGGACTGGTCCAAGGAGAAATCTAGGGCCTGCCGACAGGATTTTCAGTCAGTTAGGAGCAGACCTGAGACTCCAGTGGACTAGCCAGCAAAAGCAAAAGGAAACCTGCCAACCAAGCCAACCTGAACAAAATGTGCCTGCCCAGCCATCCAAGGGAGTCCACCGTGGCCATAGAAGGCTGTGGTGGGGTGCATTTTCCCCACCCTCACAAGACAGAGTGGGGATGCCAGACAGTCAGTGGTCATCAGTGATGTCCTGGGGCATGTTTAGCATGGCTAGTGTCTTACTTAGGGTTTTGTTTCTATGAAGAGACACAATGACCATAGAAACTCTTATAAAGGGAAACATTTAATTGGGGCTGGCTTACAGTTTCAGGGGTTTAGTCTGTTATTATCCTGGTAGGACATGGTGGTGTGCAGGCAGACATGGTGCTGGAGAAAGAGCTGAGAGTCCTATATATCGATCTGCAGGCAGCAGAAGCAGACTGAGTCCTACACTGAGCTTAGCTTGAGCATATGAGACCTCAAAGCCTACCCCCACAGTGACACACTTCCTCCAACAAGGCCACACCTACTCCACCAAGGTCATACCTCCTAATAGTGCCTCTCCCTATGGGCCATTCATTCAAACACATGAGTCTATGGGGGCCATACCTGTTCAAACCACCACAGTCATTAAGACACAACATGAAACAAAGTCCAAATGTGTAAATTCTAAAAAGTTAAAGTAGGGAAGATGAAAATGAAAATAAGCAATCAAAGTGAAAGATGCTGTTATGGCTACAGTCCGCGTTTGTTCGTGATATGGAGGCCACCTTCCTCTTCCCCTTCGTTTGTCTCCAGATGTGCAGGTAGAGACGAGGCCTGATCACAAGTCAGTGCACCCTCCCAGTTGAGAAAGCGTTCTGTGACCGAAGTGTTCTCTCTGCTGGTGTCCCAGGTCTGATGATGCAGTTTACCTTTGGCGTCTGGGGCATTTGTCTGTCTGCACACTTTCTGAGACCATGGTTCTAAATGGTGTAGAAGGCTCACTCACCTGCGTTCGTTCATCTTTTGTGGGGTCAGGACACTGCAGCCAGTTGCGCCCGACCTGTACTTCCGGGGATCCAGTGTAGCTCCTCAAGCAGTGGTGGGGATGGGAAGTGGGTGTCGGGTTGTCAGTTCTCTCAGACTCAGGACCACACTTCTTCTCTCTACAGACTCCAGTGATCCAGTCACCCATGTTCACCGAAGCCAACCTCTGGATTGGGTATCCGGCAGATTGGCCGGAACCCGTTAAGTTCTCCAGGCAACCAGCGGTCTACAACCCAATCGAATGGAGGGTAAAGCTGGCTTTAAAAACGCTTTAAGCTTAGCTGAAAAGCATGAAATATTGTGTTTTTAAAATAAACTTTTTTTCTTTTTTAATACAGGAAGACATGAAATCCCAGTCTGTTTCTCTAGAGGAAGGCAAACATCCGACGTCAGTGTTGTTGGGAAATGCACAGACACATGAGTGGCCAGCCAGGTACAGGCATTCATTTCTCTGAGAAAAGCCAGCTGAGTGGTGATCAGAAGGCGTGAGAGCCACGTGATCGGACGTATTAGATTTATAGGAGAAATTTAACACACAGTGATGAGAATATAGTGCAAATTATCAAAACAAACTAAATCAATAGAAAAGGTAATTATTCAGATTAATTTCCTGCTTTGTAAAGAGTCTGCGGTTTTATGTCTGATTCCACATTGGCCTAAGTTGTTTTGTGTATGTGTGTCGTTTTACCTCCCAGCTTCTAATGTACATTTTCCTATAAATTAAATCCAAATTAATTGACATTTATATTTATAAAAACTGAGTCATTAAATACCAATTGGTGCTGAATGTACTTTTTTCATCATACGTGTTGGTTTTTAGCGGCGCTCTTACCCTGCCAGGAAAAGTCACGAAACACAACAGAATCCACTAACAAGAGTTTTATTAAGATGAGGAGAGAAGGATAGATGTGATCAGGCCTGCTGAAAGAACACGTGTGTGAAGTGGGCGGGGGAACATAGGTGCTGGCATTTAAAGGCCAAGCCACCCTGCACACACAGGCCTATGTGGCTACTCAGCACATGTGCATAGATGCGTAGTTGCACTGTGCTTTACGCAACTACGCAGCCACAGGGTCATGGATCACGCAGGACGTATGACCCAGAAATGACTAGGCGGGAATGACTAAGTGTCCCTCCGGGCATGCGCGACCGTGGGGGCATGGTGAGAATTTCTATCAGTATGGCCCTGCTGTGAGTCACAGTCTTTGAAGATTATTCATGTCGCTTGATCTCTGAATGACCGTTCATTGTGACTGACATACTCCAGACAGTATTTCTCACCTCTTCCTTGGTAGTAAATTTTGAAGGTTCCCATTTTATTTGGCTTGGAAAGTGTGGATACAATAGCTTTCTGTGAATAAATTTTCCTCAGTGAAGACCAGTCAAGGGGGTGTTGAAGAGAAGAGAATTAGGTTTCAGAGTCACGTGACTCCGGGGTTGAGTGCCAGCCTCTGGACCTGCTTGTATATCACCTTGGAAATATTACTTGTCATCAGCTATGTTTCCTCTAATGTGAAGAGGAATATGATATAGCCAAGATCATTGTTTAGTATGTAAATCTACATTTAGTTCAGTGTCTACCTCAATCTCATTCACATTGTTAATTGAACTACTATGACTAATAATTGTTCTAATTAAAATGATCATTTTTATGCGAAAGGATTTTACATGTTTAACTTCTACCTGATGACTATATGTCATAGTATTTTGAAATCAGAATTGGAGAGAAATACCGAATTCTTCATTTAAATTGTGACATATACATCAAAGTTTGAGTTAAAGGCTGCTCAAATAATTCCAGCAACACAAAAGCGTCTCTGCAGCCGAGGGCACGATGCCGTCACCTACCCCATCTTGTTTTACGGTGCCTTAGGGTTTCTAGTGTTGTGATAAAACACCATGACCAAAGCCAACTTGGGGAGGAGAGGGTTTATTTCAATTACACTTCCAGCTAACAGATCACTGAGGGAAGTCTGGGCAGGAACTCCAGCAGGTCACATGCCTGGAGGCAGAAACAAGCAGGGGCCATGGAGGATTGCTGCTTACTGGCTTGCTCCTCATGACTTGCTCAACTGCTTTCTTCTTTTATTTTTTTTTTTTAAATTTTTTAATTTTTGGTTTTTTGAGACAGGGTTTCTCTGTGTAGCTTTGCACCTTTCCTGTAACTCACTTGGTAGTCCAGGCTGGCCTCAAACTCACAGAGGTCTGCCTGGCTCTGCCTCCTGAGTGCTGGGATTTAAGGCGTGCGCCACCACCGCCTGGCTCAACTGCTTTCTTATAACTCACAGGACCACCTGCCCAGGGGTGGACCATTCACAGTGGACTGGGTCCTCCCCCATCAATCATTAGTCAAGAAAATGCCCCACAGCCTTGTCCACAGGTCAGTCTTATGGAGGCATTGTCTCATTTAAGATTCCCTCTTTGGCCAGGCGTTGGTGACACATGCTTTTAATCCCAGCACTCGGGAGGCAGAGCCAGGCAGATCTCTCTGTGAGTTCAAGGGCGGCCTGGTCTACAGAGCAAGATCCAGGACAGGCACCAAAGCTCCACAGAGAAACCCTGACTCAAAAAACCAAGAAGAACAAAAAAGATTCCCTCTTTGCAGATGAGTCTCTAGCTTGTGTCGGGTTGACAAAACTCGTCAGCCCAGGGACCCTAAGGAAGTAGGAGACCAGAAATGAGTTCTCTGTGCTGGAGCAGGTGTCTCCTCAGCTGCACCTGTTTGCACAAGTCTTTCCATGTCCATCTGGGGTATGGAAGGGTTAGGACTGACGGATACCAGAGTCCTGTATGCTCAGTAGGTTAGTTGTTGTTGTGCCTATATTGAGGGTAGGTGATATGCCAATAGACATACCTTACCTGGAAAGTTATTATTGTAGTTGTCAGAACTGGGTAGGACTGTTGGTACCTTTTGCCTTCCATTCATCTGCCTATTACCTTTTGGTGCTAGGAAAGCTGGCTATCGTGGAGGAAGCTCCTAGTTCAATACCAGACTCATTGTTTTGTTTTTTTCCAGGAGCAAGAAAATAGAAGTCATGCATTTGATCATTTGAGTCTGTCTCTGTTCCAGGAGTGCCTGCATTCATAGACTTCAGATTTTTATGGAAGATCCCTTTGAGTGATGCTGAAGAGGGACTTAGGACTGGCAGTTCATAGGAAGAAAGATATCCTGGAACCTCATAGAGAAACAGGCACACCCACAGGGCCCTGCCCTTCTGCCAGCCTCTCCTTGGCATTGTCTTAAGTGCCTACGAAGGTTCTGAAGTGCTTGCTAGTTTATATGGCTCTGAAAGTGCAGGACACATGTTGTAAATTAATTATTGTGTTTTATAAATATTCATTTCATTTTTTATTTTTAATTTATTTTCCCTTCATACATGAATGCATTTTATTAATTTGATCAAATCCTCTTTTAGGTCTTTCTACCAATATTCCCCTTGCAACATCATGTACATATATTATATACATATATATAATCAGTAGGATACATATATCAGTACATAGATAGATATGAGAGCTATACATATATCAGTAGTCACCTACCTGTAGCTTCTCACCAAGAAGCAGGGCCTTGTGAGCTTCCCGATATTCTATAATATGGACTGGCTCTATCTTGTGCAGTTCTTGTGTAGATAGCATAGCTGTCAAGAGCTCATAAGTACAACTGCCTGCCATGTCTAGAAGACACTGCTTCACAGAAGACCCCTGGCTCTTACAGACTTTCTGCCCCTCTTCCATGACCCTCCCGTAGCTGAAGAAGAAGGAGTGGACTTAGATGTCCCCTTTGGGGATGAGTACTCCACACTCACTCACTTCGGCACCCTGATAATGTGGCTCTCTGTGTTAACCTCTGTCCACTGCAAAAAGAAGCCTCCCTCATGAGAAGTCAGAGCTGTACTAATCTGTGGGCACAAAGATAAGTATTTAGAAGGCAGCCAGATATATTACTAATTTAACAAAATCACAGTAGTATGCTAGAGGGCTTGTGACCTCTGTAGCAACAGGTCATTAGACAGGTTTCTAGCATCAGGCATGAGTCCCCTCCTGTTGAACAGGTTTTAAATCTGATTTTTTTGAAGTAGTTGGTTTCCTCCATAACAGTAATGCCACTGTTTCACCAATGGGCATATCTTACCTGGAAAGTTGTTACTGTAATTGTCAGTGTTTAGAACTGGGTAGGACTGTTGGTACCTTTGCCTTCCATCTGCCTGCTAACTTTTGCACTAGGAGAGCTGGCTATCATGGAGGAAGCATCTAGTTCAATACCAGTTTGATTTCCCCAAGTACTGTGACAGAAGTATGTGGTGTCTTCAGCAATGGGATCTTACCTTCAGGCTCTGGTGGGCAACCAAGAATAATAGCCATAGCCTGTAATGTTTGGAGGGGTCACCCCAAGTTCAATATTCCCATGCAGCGACAGTGCAGTGGGCTTTTTCTTTTGGGCCACCAAGTAGACATTAATCCCTGTGTGTAACAGGCTTTTTTTTTTTGGGCCACCAACCAGCTCTAAAATCATAACAAGAAGACTTCTTATTAGTTATGAATGTTCAGCCTAGATTAGGCTCATTTCTGGCTAGCTCTTCTATCTTAAATCTGTTTCTTTAATCTGTTTCTCTTTCTTTACTTTTTGCCTTGGGACTTTTTATTTTCTTTCCTCCTATATATCTTACTGCTTCTCATGCTTGACTGGCTGGTGGCTGCCTGGCTTCTTTCTCCTCATTCTCTTCTCTCATTCTAGATGTCTCCTCCTACTTATTCTCTCTGCCTGCCAGCCCCACCTATCCCTCTTTTGCCTAGCTTTTGGCCAGTCAGCTTTTTATTAGACCAATCAGGTGACTTAGGCAGGCAATGTGAAACAGATACAACACATCTTTACATAATTAAACAAATGCAGCATAAACAAAAGTAACATACCTTTACACAGGTAACATAATATTCTGCAGCATAAACAAACGTAACACATCTTTGCACATTCCATTGTTGTGGTTAAATATTCCACAACACAGCAGTTTCATGAGAATTTTGTAGTAGCAGAATGAAGTCATAAATAGAGGCATTTTTTGAATGCCCTAACAGATCAGCAGCTGGGTGGGTTACAGCCAAGTGAGAGCCCTGCTCTCTGGGGTGCAGTCTGATGACATCTTGACTTTGGGGTTGGTGGAAGGCAGTGGCTGGTTAAGTTACATTCCAGTGGTGTCACTTCAGAGTCACAAAGATGTTAGGTGAGACACAAAGGTGGAAAGGGATGGCTGTCAACTGGGGGAAAGTAGCCCACTCCAGTCTCTCCATGCACACTGGATGTCCAGTCAGTAGTTAACCGCCTTGGAGAGGGTTCAGTGGGCAGTGCACTGGCTTCTTTCTGCCACTCACATTAGAATAATCTAGAATTTTGGACTCTTGTTAGTAGTTTTATATTGCTGTGTTTTTGATAAATACATTAAAGGCTTGTTTTAACTCCCAATATTTGTTATACTTAACTTCAGTTACTATCTCTTCTGCAAGAGCAAACTTGCTGTGTGCTACCACACATATTGTTTAGGTCCTTGGTACATCTTCCCTAGTCTTTCCTGTCTTGCCTACATCTTTTAGACTCTTACTGGTGTGGAAAATGTAAACTAAACGTACTGTCTACCCTATCAAAGCATTAAGTGAGAAAAGTTCCTGTAAAGAAATTTGTGTAAAGATGCCATCTTGAAACCCCCCTCCCCAGTCAGCATTTCCCTGAGATCAAGCCATGTGACGGCGGTTTCCCTGCACTCACAGTCGCTTGCTCGTATCTACTGCAAAGCTGTGGATCGTCCCACCGTGTAGAAACGTGAGCCTTAGCCCTGACCACTCAGTAAGACAGGGAAGGATGCCTCAGGACTAAAACCCAGCAGGACGTGGCGGGCATGCTTGCCGGCCTTGCCCAGCAAAGCCAAGCCGACTTCCACAGGAAGAACACCATTTGTCTTGCCAAAATCCTTTGGACCATGTGGTCAAATTCTTGAAACATCAGAGCCGGTCCAGCACTGGGGGTTTCAATTTGAAGTGTGTTTAAACTGCATGAAGTTTGCTTTAGTAAGTCACCCTGTAGATACGTGTTCTCTGGTGGTAAAGTGGGAATTTTGTGTATTTGGTGACTTTTCTCTGTTGGTCAACTCCATGGTCTGGGGTTAAGTTAGGGGTAAAGAGAGAGGACAGAGGGCTGGAACCCCATCCTTCTCTTTGACAGGTCTTCTACTCTAGAGGGTCTTTAGACTGTCACCCTCCACCTTCTCACCCTACCAACACGAGGAAGTGTTAGGAAAATTGCTGATTCATTTCCCTTGTGTCTACATAGAGGCCCAGGTGGCTGATGGGAGGTGGTGTCTGTCTGGTCTCACTCAGGTGCTCAGGGCTCTATCCTGCTAACATTAACTGGTTCCCAGCTGCCTGTGGGTGTCAGTCACCTTTTTCTTTCTTTCTTCTTTCTTTCTTTCTTTCTTTCTTTCTTTTCTTTCTTTCTTTCTTTCTTTCTTTCTTTCTTTCTTTCTTTCTTCCTTCCTTCCTTCCTTCCTTCCTTCCTTCCTTCCTTCCTCCCTCCCTCCCTCTTTCCCTCCCTCCCCTTCCCTCCCTCTTTCTTTCTTTCTTTCTTTCTTTCTTTCTTTCTTTCTTTCTTTCTTTCTTTCTTTCTTTCTTTCTTTTTAGCTGAGGACCGAACCCAGGGCCCTGAGCTTGCTTGGCAAGCACTCTACCACTGAGCTAAATCCCCAACCCCGGGTGTCACCTTTAGTTTGTGAGTCTTCTCCACCGTCTAACAGCACATAAGGCCTGCACACCTGTTTGATTCATCTTCCTCCATCTCAGAAAACTACAGCTGTGCAGCAGACATGGTGACACATGCCTGTAACCCCAGCCCTCTGGAGGGGGAAGCAATCATGAATTTAAGGCCAGCCTGAGCTACATAGCCAGATCCTATCTGAAAAATCCCAGGGCTGGAGTATGGATCATTGGTAGTACATTAGCATTACGTTAGAAAGTGCCCGTAATCTAACCCATCAGTGCTGGAAGGAGGGGAGAGAAGAAATGGGGAGAGAGGGAGGGAGGGAGGGGGGAGGGAGGGGGAGGGAGGGCTGAAAAAGAAGGAAAGAACAGGGAGGGAGGGATGAAAGGAAGGGATCGAGCGATGGAGGGAGGGGAGGAGGGAGGGAAGAATCCAGTGATGGTGGGAGGGAGGGAGGCAGGCAGGGGGGAGGGAGGGATCCAGGGAGGGGAGGAGGGAGGGAGGCAGGCAGGGGGGAGGGAGGGATCCAGGGAGGGGAGGAGGGAGGGAGGGAGGGAGGGAGGAATCCAGTGATGGGGGGGGGGGAGGGAGGGAGGAATCCAGTGATGGTGGGGGGGGAGGAGGGAGGGAGGAATCCAGTGATGGTGGGAGGGAGGGAGGGGAGGAGGGAGGGAGGAATCCAGTGATGTGGGAGGGAGGGAGGGGAGGAGGGAGGGAGGGATCCAGTGATGGAGGGAGTGAGGGAGGCAGGGGGGGGGGGGAGGGAGGGAGGGAGGAAAGGAATGAAGAAAATAAAAAAAATGAGTAAACTGAAGTTTCAAAATCAAGCACTTCACCCTCGCCTGGGGCCTGCACAGCCTGGCAGACATCTTTGTTCCTCCATCTTCTTTAGAAAGAGGTACATGGTCACCATGGAGCAGGCAATAAAGCTGCATATCTCATTATTTTTCTCACCTTCCCCTTCTTGCCCACACAAGAGGGTCCCGTTGGACCTGGAATGATACAGAGAAAGCACTCCAATGTTTTTCTCTCACTTTTTGGCTCCCTCTGTCTGAACTCACTAGAGGCCTGTGAATTACATCAACTTCCCCTCCCTGCCCATGGCCTCCCAGGGCACCCACAGCCCCTTGGGTCATGGGATTGTTTCTGGTCTGTCATAGAACCAAGCTCCATATAAATGACTATTTGGGTCTCACTGCATATTTTCCAGTCTTGAAAGCCCAGAGCTGGCTCATTGGCAGTAGCAGCTCTGATTAAACTTTCCAAAGACTGAATAAGGATCCATATATAATTGCTATTGAACATTACTCAAAAGAGAATTCCAAGAAAGCTAGCTCAAGATGTAAAGGGAAGCCAAGTTTTATGCTCCAAGTGCAGGCTCAAATTAAATGGCACATTTCATTTCCAAATCAATGCAAATAACATTCTGATTTTAGGAGTACAGAAGTTAGTATCCATGTATCACAGTGTAAAACAGTGTATCACACACTTGCTTAGTCAGGTCATTTCAGACAGGTGTGAGAAAAGAGTCTCTAATAGAAATTCAAGGTCTAGCTACAGATGGTGGCTGACTTAGCTAAGGTCACTACAGCTGGGTTGAAACACCATGACCAAAAGCAAATAGGGGAGGAAGACTTTATTTGGCTTATACTTGAAAATCACTGTTCATCACTGAAGGAAGCCAGAACAGGAACTCAAGCAGGCCAGGAACCTGGAGGCAGGAGCTGATGCAGAAGCCGTGGAGGGGTGCTGCTTACTGGCTTGCTCCTCATGGCTTTCCCAGCCTGTTTTCTTATAGGACCCAGGACCACAAGCCCAAGGATTATGGCAACACCAAAGATGCACTGGATCAAGAAAACACCCTTCCAGCTTGCTAAAAGCCCGATCTCATAGCGGCATTTTCTCAATGGAGGCTCCCTCCTTTTTGATTCTACCTTGTGTCAAGTTGACATAAAACTAGCCAGCACAGTTTCCCAATGCTTTAATCTTAGGAATGTCCTATGTTATTTAGGGCTAAAGATGAGCAATGGGGTCTTTCAAATACATTGTTTCTATGCTTGAGAACCAACATTGCTATCTTTAATTGCATAGCTTACTGTTTAATCAGGGATAGATAATGAAGATGAGAGCATGTATCTCTCCACCTTGCTTCCTATTATCATGTTAGAATCACTCACTTCATGTAGCAAAAATCACGTGAACCAGTAATTGATTTTTTAGGTCAGCTTTGGAGAGAGGAATTTTGCCTACACAGTGTCCAATCATTCTTAACCCCTGAGAATTTTTTGGCTGTCTGTCACTCTTTGATGAGAGAAGTAGAGGCAGAGGTAGTAACTAAAAGCTTTGCTTTTTTTTTTTTTAAACCAAGAGTAACTTTGAAGTATACAAATAAAAATATATTTAATATACAGAGTTGATCATGCTCCAGAATTTTTCAAAGAGCCAAACTCATGTCTTATTGTATGTTTTCACTCTGAAGGGTTTCCAAGGAAGCTGGTGCTAATGATTCTGATCCTACAGAGAAAGAGAATGCTAAGGTAAAATGACACTTTATTAGATTAATTTTTTGTTCTAAACTCAGCTTTTTCAGTATTTATCCCAAGCTATGCAGTACCCTCCTATTATTTTTATGTGGAGAGTTTGTCAGAGAAAACTTTCTTATGCAATTTTGTTGTAGTTGAGTTGTTTTTTGTTTTTGAGACAGGGTCTTCTATATCAGCAGTTCTCAACCTATGGGTCACAACCCCTTTGAGTTGAACAACACTTTCACGGGTCACATATCAAATATCCCACAATCATGTATTTATATTACAACTCATAATGGTAGCAAAATTACAGTTATAAAGTAGCAGCAAAAATGATTTTCCGGTTGGGGTCCCCACAACATGAGGAGCTATATTAAAGGGTTGTAGCATTAGGAAGACTGAGAACCACTGCTCTATGTAGTCATGGGTGTCCTAGAGTTCACTATAAAACCAGGCTGGCCTCAAACTCACAGAGATCCTCCTGCCTCTGCTTTCCCAGTGCTGGAGTTAAAAGTGTATGCCACCACACCTGGCTTGTAGTGAATATTTTAAAACTTTGGTGAAAGCCAAAGAGATAGTGACCACTTGAAGGCCATTAGGAGTCGAAACAATGGCCTAGAGATACCAGTAACAGGGAAATTCTACCAGAAGTGGTTTACTGACATATCTTAGTTAATTTTTTTCAAGTGCTATGACAAAACACCATACCAAAGCAACTTATAAGGGAAAGCATTTAATATGGTCCTCATGATTCTAGAGAGTTAGAATCCATGAGCATCCAGACAGGGAGCATGGCAGCAGGCAGGCAGGTATGGTGCTGGAGCAGTAGCTGAGAGGTTACATATTGGTCCACAAGCAGAAGGCAGAGAGAGCTAACTGGGAATGGCATGGGCTTTTACATTCTCAGAGCCTACCCCCCTTCCCTATGACACACCTCCTCCAACAAGGCCACACCTCCTAATCCTTTCCCAACAGTTCCACCAACCAGGGATCAGTCACTCAAATATCTGAGCCTATGGGGGCCGTTCTCATTCAAACACCACATCACAGTAGAGTAAAAGTGAAATTTAAGCAAAGATTATTTGGATAAGTAAATATTAATCCAATATTCATGCCTAAAATATGTATCCAATTATCATAATAATCAAGGAATACGCCTCTGTCTGCAATGTAAAGCTATGCAGCAGAGAGCCTGTGGGTGTATTTTCCTCTAGCACGTTTTTATTTTAGTTTGAAGAGCACTTGTCCCCTATTTCTATCTTTGATGCTACTTTTAGACTAATCCTAACATTGTGGAAACATAGGTGTGTATACACAGCTTAGCAATATTTGCATTACAAAAGAAGTATACTATGATTTCTAAGTTATTCAGTTAAAAAAATACATTTGACATGTTACCCAGCTGTGAACCCTATGAACTACAGTAATGACCAGTGAGGCAAGATAAGTCTATGTCTGCAATAATGGCAGGAATGGTAAGGGGGAAACCAACTCCTTTCTGATTGAATTTAAGTCCTGCTCCATAAGAGGAAACACATGCCTAGTATTATAAATTTGACTAAGGATCTGTGGGTAGGAGCTCACAGGCCCCAGGAGTGGTCCTACTATTATTATTTTAAGTGAGATAGTATTAAATTACCCTCCAGATCCATATCTCTCTACATCCATAGATAAGTGCAGCTCCCAGACTCTATCCGAGAAGTTTCTTTGTGCAGTCGGTGGTGGTTAATGCAGCAACTCACAGCTGATTGAAGTGCAGAGAATGAGCATCAGTGGAGTGCTCATGTGGGACATCCATACCACACCCTGTCCCCAAGGCTAAGGGGCTAGTGCAGAAGTGGGTGGCTAGGAGCCACAGGTGTGGGAGGGTCACAGTGAAACTGACTTCTAGACGTGACAGGACTGAACTCATGAACTCAGGCAGCAGTGACTGTCTGGTAAAGGCTGGCACCAGCTCTAGCCAGTGAGTATTCTAGCATGGGGGAGGGGCTCATGATCCCCCCCTCAACTCATAACTAAGGATCTATTGATAGTTAATAGAGTTGATAGCTCCTGAGGAAGAGAGAGTCAGTTTTCTTTAAATGTGTGGCCCCTGGTAGGACAACCATGTTCCAGTGGATTACCTCATACCCAGGAGTATACGGGTAGCACAAGTTAGAGTTAGTGTGTGTGTTTTTTTTTTTGTTGTTGTTGTTGTTTTTTTTTTAATGAAGTGTGTGTTTGGGGGTAAGGTTGGATCTGGGAGGACCTGGAGAAGAGTTGGAGATGGAGATGACCAAATTACATTGTCTGAGATTCTCAAAGAATTAATAAAAATATTTTAAAGGAATATGTTTGGGTCTGAATAACATATTTTACCTCATTAATAACCAGTTCATAAAACAGAGGTACAGTAACTCCATGGTAAATCTTTAATTTCTATTACCGTGTTCAAAAACATATTCAACCAATTCTTTTATCATTTCAGTATTTCACATTTCAGAAGCCTTTTACTCTGTTATTTCGATCACACCTTAATGCTTCTTTATCGCTTCATGTCTACAAGGTTAAGAGACCTACTTATGCCAGGAGGCCGAGGCAGGTGGGACTCTGTGACTCTGAGTCCAGCCTGGTCTACATTACAAGTTCTAGGTCAGCCAGGGTCACACAGTGAGACTCAACTTCAAAAACAAACAAATGGAAATTTACTTCTTTGTTGCCTGGAACACCTAGTATATATTTTGTATGAAAGACACATTTTGATGTTTTTAAATCTAAATTGATGAACATGCATATGGATTTTTGTGATGTAATTTTACAAGCAATATACCATCAAGGAGTTATATCACCAATAATTATATGTTAAGTTTCATTTAAAAATAAAATAAAATTGTGAGGCAGGGTCCCATTGTATAGTCCTGGCTGGCCCAGAGCTCTCTATGTACACCAGTCTGGCCTCAATTTCACATGCTGAAAATTTAAACACAGGCTATTAATTCATGGTCTATTAGGATTTGTAATTCTGGGTGATTTTTCTCTAGGAGCTATGTTAGGGCTAAAAAGGAGGGAAATGTATAAAATAGGAAAGACAGTTTACGACTCATCCCAGTGAACCCCCCCCCTTCATGAAGGTTCTAGAACTTCCCTAAAGTCTTTAGGCATACCTCATTTCTGTTCATCATCTTTTCATGCTCTACATCTTTCTAGATTTCTAATCACTAATTAAGCGACAAATCAAGAGAATATTTCTTGCTGTTTGTCTTTCTATTTGAAATGTTAAGACTTTCAAGTAGGTAGGCACATATAGCTGTGATTAGCTGACTAAATTATTTCTTTTCTAAAATGGGAAATGCCTTCTTATTTTTTGAGATTTTCATACATGCATATAACATGTTTTAATCAAATCTGCCTCTCATTCCTTCTCTTCTAGTTCCTCCTCCCTATTCCCTGTCTCCTCTTACCTTTATCTCCTAATTTCATGTGTTCTCTCTCTCTCTCTCTCTCTCTCTCTCTCTCTCTCTCTCTCTCTCTCTCTCTCTCTCTCTCTCTCTCTCTCACACACACACACACACACACACACACACACACACACACACACTCTGTTTTGATTTTTTGTTTTTTTGTTTTTTTTTTTGAGGGGGGAGACAGGGTTTCTCTGTGTAGCTTTTGGAGCCTGTCCTGGAACTCACTTTGTAGACCAGGCTGGCCTTGAACTCACAGAGATCTGCTTGCCTCTGCCTCCTGAGTGCTGGGATTAAAGGCGTGTGCCACCACCGCCCTGCCTTTCTCTCTCCTTTAAAACCTATGAAATCCACGTAGCATTACCAGTATATGCATCAATGTAGGAGCATCAACTGGAACATGGGCAGCCTCTCAGGGCTGCATCCCTGAAGAAAACCGACTCTCCCTCCCCCAGCATTATCAGGTGTCAATCATTCCTGACTCCCTTACCCCTCTATGCTGGGCTTTTGTGTGACTATGTCTTGCTTAGGCCTTATGCCTATGGTCACAGCCACTATAAAATCTCACTGAAACTGTCCTGTTGTGTCCAGAGAACAGTGTCCCTATGATCCCCACTGCCCCTGGCTCTTGTCATCTTTACACATCTTCAGCAATGATCCCTGAACCTTGGGAGGATGGAGTGGGGTATGGATGTCCCATTAGGGCTGAGACTCTGTAGTCTCTTGTTTTCTAACAGTTGGCCAGCCGTGGGTCTCTGTGCTAATCACCATCTACTGCAAAAGGAAGCTTTTCTGATAAGGGTTGAAAGATACACCATTTTATGGATATAATGATACATCTTTACGAGTCATTTTAATAATTCAGCCAAATAATAGTGATAGGCTCTCCCCTCAGGCCTATGACCTACAATGTCTTAGGTTCTACCCCCTCCCCCAAAAGAACCTAAGGCAAGCTCTTTTTGCCCACAGATCACTAGGGAAACCAGGAATGTTAAACATTCAGGTGCCTCTCCTCAATGGGGAAGATAAAATACCTGTTTTCCTGCCCAGAAAGCTGGGAGTGGATATTGTTAACTGTTATGAATTATTATGCAGGGAGACCCCTGAAGGTAGCCCACACATTCAGGGAAACATGCTGAGCAGATGCAGCGGTGGGCTGGGCAGATGATGCACACCATGTGGGCATGGCGGTGGTGGCGGCCAGTATTTCAGTAATTCAGCATCTGTGAGGAAATGGTTTACTATAATAGAGAGATGAAGAGACAGATAGGAAAGATGGAGGGAGGAGGAGAGAGAGAGAGAAAGGAGAGAGAGAGAGAGGAGAGAAGTCAGTCAAGGGGTGCACACCCATGGGAGGAAAAGCAGAAGAGAGAGAGGAAGAAGAGGAGTTTTTCCTTAGGATGAGGCTTATATCAGGATGTGGGGGGGGCACCAAGGGTGGGATTTCAAGGGGAGGATCAGAATATTAACATTAACAACCTGGTGACCTCTTTGCTGTCTGTGGAGGCAGACCTCACCCACCTATTGCTGTAGAGGCAGACCTCACTCAAATCCCCCAGAATGCTTATCTGACTCTCACTCTCCAGCTCCCAGTTAATAGAACCCATTTGGAGAAATGTCACATGTATTGTATGGCCTGCTGACCTCTATGCTGTCTCAGTCAGGGACCAGATTCTAGGCACTTTAGCTATGGAACCCACTTGTCGTGGTCACATGGACTTTGTAAAGAAGTTTCTAAGTAGTCACACTTAAGTTTTATTGTGCACCTAGAATTGAACTGGTTGTTGCCTGGAAACCTTTTCCCAAAATGTCCTATGTTTTAAATATGCTGACAGTGAACCATCTGTCATCAGACTCCCCAAGTCTGATCCAGGTTGGCGAAGTCAGTCTGAACTGAGTTTTCCTTCTCCCTGTCTGTGGTTCCCTTCTCTCCCTGGACACCTGCAGGGTCCCCCTCAGCTCCATCAGCAGTGTGAGGCCTGAGTTCCTTCCTGTGAAATGGGCCTTAAGTCCAACCAAAAGGTAGCTGGTTACTCCAGTCACATCCATGCCACTCCTGCACCTACAGGCACATCTGGCCAGGCCACTCATCGTTGTAGCTTGCAGAGTTCATAGCTGGATGAGACTGTGGATGATCCCACTGGCCAACAACTCAAGAGAGGGAGCACCCATTCTTGGCACTGAACTGTTCATTTGATAGTCTGTGCCCTCCTCTGTTATACAGTAACAGTTTAAAGTCTCCTTATGTGTGTATGCTGGAAGACACTTCTACAGAAGGCTTCCATGCTGCTTCAAAAGTCTTTGCATCCTTCCCTATACTCCCTCCTCTGCTCTGCCTCCCATCCCGTACCCCCTTTCTCCCTTCATACCACCTGATCCATCTCCTCCCCTTATAAAGTAATACGCTGTGTGATTGTAGTGCTTTTAAAATGGAATTGTAGCGCAAGGAAAGTAATCTTACCAGCAATATACTGACACGGGTGTCTGTATATCAGTTAGACTCATTGCATACATTGTGTATATCAAACTAGAGTCCCAAACTTGGTGAGAAAGCTGTCTATTGCTGCCTGACACCTCAAGGCCTTGAGATTATCCTTCACTGTTATTTTCTTGGGTTGGTAAGCAAATATATTTTAGTCATGGTATCTTCATGCATAAGTGACATTACATTGGATTCTCTTTTTCTTCTCCTTCATTCCACTCTCCTGATACACTGTGTTCCTGGCTCCTTTATTTTCCCCAACCAGTCCCCTTTCTGCTCTCTTACCACATGTATTTTGTGTGTGTGTGTGTGTGTGTTTTCCTGTATTTCTTTTTTTTTTTAAGCTTTTTTAAAATTATATTTGTGTTTTAATTTTACACATCAGCCATGGGTTCCCCTGTCCTTCCCCCTCCTGCCCCCACCCCTACCTTCCCCCCAGCCCCTCCCCTCCATTCCCATCTCCTCCAGGGCCAAGATTCCTCTGGGGATTCAGCTCAACCTGGTGGATTCAGTACAGGCAGGTCCAGTCCCCTCCTTCCAGGCTGAGCAAAGTGTCCCTGTGTAAGCCCAAGGTTCCAAACAGCCAGCTCATGCACTAAGGACAGGTCCAGGTCCCACTGCCTGGATGCCTCCCAAACAGTTCAAGCTATTCAATTGTCTCACTTATCCAGAGGGCCTGATCCAGCTGAGGGCTCCACAGTCTTTGGTTCATAATTCATGTGCTTCCATTCGTTTGGCTATTTGTCCCTGTGCCTCTCCAATCTTGGTCTCAACAATTCATGCTCTTACAGTCCCTCCTCATTCTCGATAATTGGACTCCTGGAGCTCCACCTGGGGCCTGGCCAAGGATCTCTGCATCCACTTCCATCAGTTATTGGATGAGAGTTCCAGCATGACCGTTAGGGTGTTTGGCCATCTGATCACCAGACTAGGTCAGATCAGGCTTTCTCTCCACCATTGCCAGCAATCTATTACCACATGTATTAAGTTATACTTGTTATTTCCAACCTTCTATAAGCTCCCTTTCTATATGAACACAAATATATATGTGAATATCTATGAATTTTAAATCTATAATTCATATATAGAAGAAAACATGAAGTTTTGTCTGAGTTTGGGTTATTTCCTTAACATAGTGACTTCTAATTTAATCCCATTTCCTGCAAATGACATGATTTCATTTTTCTTTATGGCTATACAAATTCCCATTGGTACAGTACCACATTTTTATACATTAATCTTATGATGGAGATCTAGACTGGTTCCATTCTCTGGCTACCACAAATAGTGAAGAAATCAATGTGAGTGTGCAGGTATCTTGGTGGTTTTCTCTTAGAGTTTGAGGGTGTATACCCAGGAGTGGACATAGCTGGATCCAATAGTAGTTCTGTCTTTCATTTTATAAGGAACCTTGATGCTGATTTCTATAGGGGCTCCCCATTTACATTCCTGTTGGGATGACAGCAGCATCTATATCCTCTCCATTATTGACTGTCCTCAAGGATGGCCACCCTGACAAGGTGAGATGGAATCTCAAAAGTAGTTTTAATATTGCTGTCCTTCTGACTGGCTGTAGACAAATGCCTGATGGAGGCAACTCAATGGAGGAAAGGTTAATATCAGTCCCCTGTCTGAGGCTAGCCCACCATGGTTGAGGCTAGCCCGCCATGGTAGAAGCCATGGCAGCAAGAATGTGAGTGTGATGGTCACATTATGTCGGCCACCAGGAAGCTCAGGAATGAAGGCTGGATCTCAGCTTTTTTCCTCCAACTGTTATCCTGAAATTCCAGCCCACAGGAGGATGATGCCTGCATTCAGTGTTGGCCTCCCCACCTCAGTAAAACCCTTCTGGAGACACCATCAACAGGTTGACCTGTGTTCCTGTGATGCTTCTGAATGAAGTCAGGTTGACAATGAAAAACCAGCCATCTCAGCTAAGAACATCGAGGACATTTTCAAGAGTCTATTGATCATTTATTTGTGTGTCTTCTTTTGAGAACTGTCTACTCAGTTCATCAGTCTATTGATAGATTTGATGATTTTTAGTTGGAAGTTTTCCTGTGTCCCACCTGGCCCACAGTTGGGACAAATCTTTCACCCACAGTCCCACAGCCTTTTATAAAATAATCACACAGAGGCTTCATAATTATAACTATTCGGCCATTAGCTCAGGCTTATTACTGACTAGTTCTTACACTTAAATTAATCCATAATTCTTATTTATGTTTAGCCATGTTGCTTGGTACCTTTTCACAGTTCTGCCTTGCCATCTTGCTTCCTCTCTGTCTGGCTGGTGACTTCTGACTCAGCCTTCCTCTTCCCAGAATTCTCCTTGTCTGCTTATCCCACCTATACTTCCTGCCTGGCTACTGGCCAATCAACGTTTTATTTATCAGCCAATCAGAGCAACACATATTCACAGCATACAGAATGGCATTCCACAGCAATGATTGGTTTGTTGATGTTTAATTTTTGCAGTTCCTTATATATCCTAGATATTAAGTCAATTCCAATGCATAGTTGGCAAAAATTGTTTTGAGCCCTCTATAGGCTGTCTCTTTACTCTGCCTTCTTCACTGTTCATGATTCTAATAGCACACAATCCCAACTTCTACACATCTATTAGTCTCTGCAATACTAGAATCCTTTGTGGAAGGAAAATCTATACTAATACTTAACATAGCTTTTAGGGGTTTTCCTCATACATTTTACAGTTTTTCACTGAGGCCTTTGATCTGTTTTGAATTGATGATTGTGTTGAGTGAGATGTGTGGATCTTAGTTCCTGGCTTCTTAATATGGAGCCATTGCTCTGAACACCATTGGTCAGGGGCTGTCTTTTCTCCAGTGTGTGTTTTTGTGAACTTTATAAAAAAAAAAAAAAGTGGGTTTAAGTGCTTGGGTTTATAGGTATATTCTGTATTCTAGTCTATTGTTTCACATGTTTGTGTTCTAACTATTTTTATGTGTGTGGGAGTTTTGCCCATATCTAAGGGCATCACATGTAGTTCCCCCTAGAGACCAGAAGAGGACACTGGATTACATGGACCTGGAGTTGTAGTCAGTTGTGAGTGGCCCTGTGGCTGCTGGGAACTGAGCCTGGGTCCTTTACAAGAGCAGCACGTACTCTTAACAATTGAGGCATTTCTCCAGGTCCCACTTCTGTCTCTATGCCAATATAATGTTGGTTTTGTTAATATGATTCTGTAACAGAAATTGAGATTAGTCATTGTAATACCTTGGGGATTTTTCTTTCTAAGGATTGCTTTGTTTATTGTGGGCCCATATGAATTTTAGCAGTTTCTTCTAATACTATGATGAATGCAATTGGAATTTTGATGTGGATTGTATTGAATCTGTAGGTCATTTTTGGTGATATACCAGTTTTCATAATGTTCAATTTGCCAGTCATGAACATGGCAGTTCTTTCCATGTTCTATTGTCTTCTTCAATTCCCTTCTTCTGGGTCTTCTTTTCCTTATAAAACTCTTAATCTCCTTTGTTTGGTTTATTTTTAGGTATTTTGTCTTTTAAGCAACTGTGAATGAATTTTTTTTCCTCACTTAATTCTTTCTTGGCTAGTTTGTTATTGGCATGTAGGAAAGCCACTGAGTTTTACATGTTGATTTTGTATCCTGATAATTTGCTGAAAATGTTTATCAAGCCTCACTCAGTGTTTTCTGGTGGAAAAAAAAAAATCTCAACTTCTTTGCTGAGCTGTACGTCCAGGTTGGTGACCCTGTCATCCACACATCTGACTTTCTCAGCCATCTTGCTAACTACTTCCTGTGAGCTACTGATAGAACTCATCTGCTCATTTGTATTCTTTTTCAGGTCATCAATAACTTTTACCAGAAAAATGTTACAGTCTTCTAATATTCTATACATCTGAGTATCTTTGATTTCTGTCTAAAGAGCTATGATCTGTTGAAGGAATCATGTTGCCTTGCCTTTCCATGTTTCATGTAGTAACAACACACACAATTTCTCTTCATCACTAACTGGCCTGTCCATAGAAGACTCGCAACTTCACCCACATCCTCCACTGGGTTTGAGCTGGTGAGGACTGTGGTTTGTGCCTTCTGGATATGGCGTCTGCTTCCCTTCCTTCCACAAGGAACAGAGTTCACTTACTTCTCTGCTGCTCTTTGTTTCTCCTTCCACTTGGTGACTGGTGGCATCCTCCCTCTACTAGAGATACGGTCCATTGTCCTCACTCCAACTCTCCTTCATGAACTGAGTTTAGAGGGGGCTGGTATGACAGCTCCAGTTGGGGAACAGGGAAGAACTGTACAGGGGAAGGCTCAGAGGAGGGGAAAGACACCATTTAGTTCCCATCTGCCTTACACAACCATGTTAACAGAGTGTGTTAGGAGATTTTTAACTATGTTGAATATGTGTCATTTTGTGAGTTGTTGAGTTACTGTGTTTTTGGTTTTGTACAGGATGATCTGGTGTCACTTTCAGCTCCTCTGGAGGAAAACAAACTACAGAGGAAAGAATTTTCAGTAACAGAAGCTGCCAAGTTACAGACAGATGCCAAGCTGAAGAGGTGACCCCATTTCCTCCTTTCTCTGAGGAACAGCCTTACTGTGCTCTGGGTGGTTGCAGTCAGTGCTGAGATCTGAAAAATTCAATGGCGAGAAACCAATTTCAATTCTAGTTTATGAGATATAGTTATCAAAACAAAGTGTCTTAGGGTTTCTATTGCTGTGAAAAGACACCATGACCACAGCAACTCTTACAAAGGAAAACATTTCATTGGAATGGCTTGCTTACAGTTGAGTGGTTCAGTCCATTATCATCATGGTGGGGCATGGCAGCATGCAGGCAGACATGGTGCTGGAGCTGAGAGTTCTATAACTTGATCCACAGGTAACAGGAAGTGAATTGAGACACTGAGCATGGCTTGAGCATATATAAGACCCTTAAGCCCACCCCATAGTGACACACTTCCTCCAACAAGGCCTCACCTACTTCAACGAAGCCATATATCCTAATAGTGCCACTCACTATGAGCTTATGGGGCCAATTACATTCAAACTACCAACACAGAGCATAAGTAATTTAGAAATGAACTATTCAGTGCAGACACAAAAAAGAAGTGTTGAAAAGGATTGATACTCACTTTAATGATGCATAGTACTCATTATTCACAACCTGGTCTTATGTTACATGATGCTAAAGGATTCCACATTAGCTTTACAGATTTTGTAAAATACGGACTTGTTCATATTTTATTCAACATTGAGCACAAACATCTTGTTTTCTTTTTCATCACTGCTTCTAATGCACATGTCTTATGAAAGTACATTGTTAAACACAACAGGAATTGAAAATCACTTTCTTGTTTGGATAACTATGCTTCAGATTGCTATCTCTAAGGAATGTTCACCTGATGGTATTTATGAGTGACTGTTGATTGTGATTACCAGAATCCACTTAGGTCTTTTTACATTTCTTTTTAATAGTGTCTTAGACTTTATGTGTAGTGAGCACAGAAATTTGGGGTAAACTGTCTTTATTTGCATTAACCATTCTTCAGTGAATGTAGGGAATAGGTGGATGATAACAAGAACAGAAGTAGGCATCATCTGTTTTTTATTAGCAACAGTGGCTGCCCTTAAGCAATGGCTATCCTAGTCAGAGATTGCAACTCTGTTGTGACCAGCAGTGATTCAGCTGCAAGGGCTGCAGCCTGAGGGGATTCTGTTCCCTCAGGCACCGACTCTTTCAAAGCTACTAAGAGAACTTATCTAAATGTAAAGACTCATGATTCAATGGTTTAGGTAGAATTCTGTCGCTCAGAGAGGCTGAATAGCAAGTAGCTAATCTTCTCCTTTTGCTGGTGTCTTCCAGAAAACCCAGCATCCTTCTCTGAGCACCCACTTAAAAAACCCTTGCTACATGTGGTTCTTCCTTACCACTTCCTGTCAGCTACTTGCTGACTCAGCCTCCTGCTTGCAGGTTAATTTTATTTAATCAAACATATATTTTAATTGCTAACAAAAGCAGAAGGAAAAAATACAACACATTTTAAAATAATATTCTCCAACAAATAGGTTTTAGATTCACATAAGAGAGCATTTAATTCCTAGATTTCATACTTGCTAGATGTGTGGCCTTGAGACATTGGTTAGTGGTTGTATCACTTGTTTTTATTTTTGTCTTTATGTGTTTATTTGCTTGTTCAATTTCAAATGCCACAAAACTTTAAAAGTTTGTACATTTGAAGTATATGAGACAACTTCTCTTGTATTTAATGAAACATTCTTTGAAGAATTTAAGTATTTGTTAAATGTTTTCATACCTCTACTAAAATAGTAATTAATGCTTATTATTTTTCTCATTTATGGAAAAAGACAAGGTGTTTTAAGATATGAAGAAATGGGACTGGAAACTTGTCAAGAAAGCAATCTAGGTAAGACTTGGACTAGGAATTATTCTAGATAATCCTTTCTTTGATTAAAAAAGTAATAAGTAATTCAAATCATGAAAGTGGTGTTTACAAAGTGAACTTGTAAAATGATTTTGTAGTTTTAAATCACTTATTTGTCTAGAATCAGAGCTGTTTAATGAGTTAATCGTTAAATATATTTTGCTTTCTGAAGCAGTGTAACCTGAAAAAGATTGTTTTCCTTTTGTGGTCTTGAGGTTGAACCGAGGGCTTCCCCAGTTCTGGATAAATGCTCTCCCACTGAAATACACCTGTTCTAGAGTTTCTTTTATTGTCATTTATGGGTGTAAGCTCTCATGGAATGCTTTTCATATGTAGACGTTCATATAAAGAACTTAATTTCTTTAGAGATATGCAATAGACTGAGAATGGCTGAGAGGAATGTCATTATTCTGTAATACCTAGGAGAAACAAGGCTCAATTACATCCAGACACAACATTTACAAAATAGGAGGATACATTCTTAAGAATTCATACTTTATAAAATGGTCATCACAATGATTTTCATACCTACCTTGCCATTGGAAATAAGACTAGAGTCTTGTTCTAGTCTAGTTTGCTTTTCTGGAACTCAAGCAGAAACTATGGAGGATCACTGCTTACTGGCTCACTCACTGGCTCATGCCCAGCTAGCTTTCTTAAATAGCCCAGGCCCACCTGCCTAGGGATGGTGTCATCCACAGTGGGCTGGGCCCTCCCACATCAATCATCAGTCAAGACAATCTCTCACAGAAGTGGCCACAGGCCACTGATGTAGGCAATTCCTCAATTGAGACTCCTTTAGAAGACTCTAGGTTGGGTAAAGTACAAATCTGAATAAGAGACACTTTGTTACACATGAAAGAACGCAAGGGATGAACATGAGCGCAGTCTGTAAATTTATAACCTAATGAAGTTCCTTTTGGAAATCATTACATTTTAGCATCTTTGTTTTATTTCCTAGTGATAGGCCTTGTACCTAACACCTCTGTCTTAGTCACCTTTTTATTGATGTGAAGAAACACCATGACCAAGGCAATTTATAGAAGAAGTTTATTTGGGGCTTACAGTTTCAGAGGGTTAGAGTTTATGACCATCATAGAAGGGATCATGGGAGCAGGCAGGGAGGCATGATACTGGAGCATAGCTGAGAGTTTACATCTTGATTCACAAGCATGAGGCATGGAGAACTAGGTAGGAATGGCATGTCCTAAAGCCAGTCCCCAGTAACACACAAAGACACACTTCTTCATGCTTCCCAAACAGTTCCACCAACTGGACACCAAGTGTTCAACATATGAGCTGATGGGGGCCTTTCTCATTCAGACCACCACAGTTGCCAACACTCTAAGGAAGCCATACTTCACACACACACACACACACACACACACACACACAGAGTACACTCTGATATATATATATGAGTATTGTAGATTGTCTGTCCTGGGAAATACCTAAGAGAATTCCACTACTTGTTTTCATGCTTTAGATGAGATAAAGAAAGTTTTCTTTATATGCAGAGAGCCCTGTGTTGACCCATTCTGAAGCTTGAGTGAGATAATGATTTCATTTCTACATTTTTCATATCTGATAGCAATTTTCTTTCCCTCAGTGGTGCATTTCAAGCCTGTCTCTGGCTATAAGTAATGTAAAGCATGGATAAATCATCGAGGAATGTTCTTCCCATGAAATAGTTCCATGGGAGCCAAAGTGAGCCATTGAATCACACATGAGGTAGAGAACAGAGCAGAACTGAGAGAGGTTATTAGTGTTTCGTAGCAAGAGCAAGCATCTTGATGCCTCTCTATCTTTTCTTCTGCTGGAGTCTGGAGACTGAAAAAGATCTTGCTCCCCCATTGCTCTGTCCATTATGTTTTGCAAAGCTGCACAGGACCACAGCCGTTCACTGATGTTGCTTATGGCAGGTTTTTATCTGTAGTGGGGAAGTTTCCTCTGAAACCCTGCAGGGTCATGTTGTGTCTTAACAAAGTAAGTTAAGGAGGAGAAGTGACTGGGTCGTGACTCTGGCTGCTCTTCCAGAGGACCCAGGTTCAAGTCCCATCACCCACATGATGGTTCAAAACCATCTGTAATTCAAGTTCCAAGAGATCCAGCACCCTCTTCTGGCCTCTGCAAGCACCAGATGTACAGGTGGTGCACAGACTTGCATGTGGGCAAAACATCCACTGAGGTCAAATAAAAATGAAAAAATATCTAAAAATAAAAGTGAGCAAACTCCTTAGCACTGCTCCTGGTGCCATTACCCGAGAGTCACACTACTTGTTGGACACTGTCAGCCTGTCACACTGATTCTTCTAATAATGTCATTTTCCATCAGTCTGATGGTGTGCAGCTACAATCGTGGTCAGTGTGCATGGCAGTTTACGTTTAGGTATTAAATTTTGACAGGTTTCTTCTTTTGATTTGAAAGACACAAACTAGTGGAAGTATCGGCCTTTAAAGAGTGGATTGCCTACCACAAGAATTCTCTTGATGCATGGCTCCAAATTTATTCATACTACCAAACAATCATCAGTTATACAGTTTTAAGACATCATACTTACCTCTTTGCTAGTATTTGATATTGCTGATTAACAACATATTTTCCTCTACCTTTAGAAGCAGCTGAAAGTACTGAATCCTGCTCTGTGCTAAGGTAGGGTTTTAAAGGTGAAGTACAGAAAAAATGAACTGGTGTTTGTTGGTACTCTCTAGCTCACTGTCACATGGTGTGCCGGACACTTGCTATCTCACAGTCCTCACACCACGTCGGTCACAACCCAGTAGGTGGCTCTCACTGAAGGGCCCACAATCCTGTAATTGTCGGGAAGCCGACCCAGGCCTGTGCACTACAGTGTGTTTTCCTGCTCTTCTGCATAATTGATAGACCAAAGAAACTGCTTCATATAACATAATTCACGATGTCCAGGGCACGTGTGAGCTCATGTGCAGAGTGTTCTCAGCAAGCGTGGTGGTTCTCTAATCATGGTCTTAACTTTACAGCTGTAGTCAGAACCAATCCTGTCACTGTGTGGACTGTCATCGGGTCTGCACAAGCAAAGGGGATACATAGCTGTAGGAAAGGAAGATAAAGTAATGCAGGAAACACCAGCAGCAAGTGTGTTCAGTGTCGGTGAACAGACTAGACAAAATTTAACGAAGTGGGCAGCTCAAGGGAGACACAAATAGGGAGTCAGGGAAAAAAAGCCATTTGACCTCATGTTCCTAAGGACAGAGACCTTTAGTTATTGTTCTGGAGGTCAGTGCTTTAAAGACGAAGTGTGTAAGAATAGTGAAGTCCATTGAAGATGAGAGTGGAATTAAAAGGCAGATTCATGGCAGTTTCTAAGGATGGAGTTGCCACGAAGTGAGGCGCTTTTAGAAGGTCAGATTGCTTTTGGTCATGCTGATGAGTTTAGAGTATCTGGGGTCTATAGCATCATAATCATGATGATACAGGAATTTGGGACATATTTATTAAATTTGATATAGTCTCCTGCACTTGGTAACACTTCTCAGACTCCTAAATATTGCATTCTATCTCTTACATTTCATAACCAAACACATTTGACTTTAATCAATAACACAATCATAATTATTTGCTTATAATATTGTTAATATAGCATTCTCTGGTTCCTATGAAAAATTTAAAAATGGATTGTTTTTAATCTGTGCATTTATTAAAGAGAAATGGTTTTTGGTTTTTTTGGTGTGGTTTTTTTTGTTTGTTTGTTTTTACTTTTGTTTTTGTTTTTTTTTTAAGCTGAGGGTCAAACCCAGGGCCTTGTGCTTGCTAGGCAAGCGCTCTACCACTGAGCTGAATCCCCAACCCCGAGAAATGTTTTTATATGTGTTTAGCTTAAAATGGATTAAGACTGTCATTGATAAACATCCAAATCATATATATTCTTCATAAGACCAGTATAAAAACATTGCTAGCTTCTCTCTGAGAAAAGTAGACAGAATGGTTACAGTTTAAATGAGTTGCTGAACCTTGATATAGAGAAGTGGATTTTCTACATAACACAGTTTCAGTGTGCCCAACACGATCACAGTTGAACCGAGGCAGTTTTTAAAACACCAGAACTCATTTGTTATTATATATTTTCATTCTGAAGGTTCTCCACCAAACCTGATCGTAGTGACCCTGAGACCACAGCAAGAAAGGACAAATGTAATTTTGATACAAAGGTAAAAATCTTTGAGGTTCATCTTGTTCTGAGCATTGATTGTTTTAGCATTTATTCTTAAATTCAATAATAATCTACTTTCCATACTTACAAAATACCCAGTCACAGCCCTGGAGAGTTGTTCAGTGGTTAAGAACACTTACTGCTTTTTTTTTTTTTTTTAAAGATTTATTTATTACGTATACAGTGCTCTGTCTGCATGTGTCCATACAGGTCAGAAGAGGGCACCAGATCTCATTACAGGTGGTTGTGAGCCACCATGTGGTTGCTGGGAATTGAACTCAGGACCTCTGGAAGAGCAGTCGGTGCTCTTAACTACTGAGCCATCTCTCCAGCCCCCACTTTCTGCTTTTGTAGAAGAACTGGATTTGGTTCCCAGTACCACACAGTGGCTCACGACCATCTGTAAGTCCAGTTCCAGGGATTCAGATGCCTGCCCCTTCCTTCCTTCCTTCCTTCCTTCCTTCTTCCTTCCTTTCTTTGGATTTTTGAGGGTTTCTGTGTGTAGCCCTGGCTGTTCTGGAACTCACTCTTGTAGACCAGGCTGACCTTGACCTCAGAAATCCACCTGTCTCTGCCTCCTACGTGCTTGGATTAAAGGCATGCATTACAACCACCCAGCAACCTTTTTCTGACTTCTATAGGAATCAGGCACACATATAGTGCACAGGCATGCATGCAGGCAAAACACTTACACACAAAATAAATTTAAAATTTTAATATAGTCACTTAACATAGTGATCAAGGAATTTTCTGGTGTCCCATGGTTCTAACTACCTACCAAGACATGTAGATTTTTATTCCTTCAGTGATTTTTGATTTATTATCATGTAGAGTTTTTAAAAGATTTATGCTATCATTTGTGTGTGCGTGTGTGTGTGTGTGTGTGTGTGTGTGTGTGTGTGCGCGCAAGTGCACATATATGCACCTGTGTGCTCTTGCCCATGGAGGTGAGAGGTGTTGGATCCTCTGAAGCTGGAGTTAGGCAGTTGTGTGGGTTGTGTGATCTGCCTGGTGTGGGTGCTGGGAAACCAACCTCTGGAAGAGTAACCAGTGCTCTTAACTTCCCAGTCCATTTTCCCAGCCCATACTGTGGTGCTTTAAGAAAATCAATTATATCATAAGAAAAACAAGCATTATTTGCAGCGTAGTAATGAAGATTTCAGCTGTATTCCTGCATCCTATCTTGGGGTGTTGGTTATCAAACCAAGTGTCATACATGTGATAGGAAGTCCGTCTACTGAGCCACACTCTCAGCACTGGAGAGGACTCTTCATCTGGGACAATCAAAAAGAAAGACTATTTTAAAATGTAGATGTTGCATTTTTCTGTGCAGTTCAGATTTGTCTTCTCATAATAATGTCACCATGTTACAGAAACACGTGTTGGCACATCCATTGAGCCACTTAAGTCATGGTATGTTCTAAGAGTCAGTATCTGTCATCAAAGAATGAAAAGCAAGATGAACTACAGAATCAACAAAACCCTCTCTAGATAGCACCTGTCGGTATTTTCAAGTATCCCTTCTAATAAAGTCCCTTGGAAGCACTCACAGAAGGCTTGACTGACATTCATATTCATTGTTTTTTCTTCCTTTTAACTGGACTGTTTGAGCCCAGAACCAAGTGTATGTAATCAGTGCTCTACCACATGGCTACCCCACCTCAATAACATAAAACTTCCTTCAACTTTGAAACTCAGGAATCCTCAGGATTATATTCCTCCAACACTCCAAAAGAGTCCACGTGTAAAGATTTAGCAACTGTGAACACCACAGCTGAGTGTGTAACTGAGTAGTGCAGTGTGTCAGTGTTGGGTCTAAGTTTCCAACATTCGGACAGTATCTGGAAAGTATTTGAATGCTTATAAATCTAAGATCTGAAGAGTGATGGATTTGTGATTTTATTAGCTTATTGTCTAATTTTTAACTTCCACAGCATATGGAAAAGCTAGAAAGGAAGAACTATGTGTCTGCTGTCGATATAGAATTAGGAAAACCAGCGTGATTCTAACATAGGGTTTCACGTTTCTAACATCACAGTGATACTTTAAAATACAAAAATTGGCAGACCCAGAGTCCCCTAACTCTCACTCTCCTCTCCAGACTTATTTATAGACCCGTGCAGCAGAAGGCCCTCCTCCCACCTTCCTGCATTGCTTGGGGACCCCACCTCTTTGTGGGGACCCAGGGTCCTCTGGCTCTTTCCTGCTGCCCCCTCACCCTTTCCTTCTTGCTCATCCCCATGCATTTACATCACCCATCAACCCACAGAAACAAACACATAGATCCTAGGATCCACTTGCCTAGGATCCAGGGTGAGCAGCAGCAACCACTGAACCAAACACTCAACCAACCAAAATGAGACCAGACAGCTACACCAAGGAAAACCTCAAACATCGCAACTCCAGATGCCTAGATCCCAGCACAAAACACAAACAGGAGCAGTCGAGGTGGTATACCTCCTCCAGAAGCCAGCAACCCTATTGCAATAGGTCCTGAGAAAAGCAATTTAGCTCAGGTACAAGGCAAGGACTTCAAAATAGCAGTTATGAATATATTCAAGACCTTAAAGAGGATATTAATAAATGCCTTAATGGAGATCATAGAAATGCAAATAAACAGTTAAAAGAAATAATAAAAACAATACAAGACATAGAAGTAGAATTTAACAGCAGCATCATTAAGAAAACCCAAACTGAAATAAAACTCAAAATGAAAAACTTAGCATGTCAAACAAGAAGCTCAGAGGTAAGCCTCACCAACAGATTAAAAGACATAGAAGAGAGAATCTCAGGCATTGAAGACAAGATAGAAGAACTGGGTATCCCATTTAAAGAAAATGTTTAATCTAAAAACATCCAGATTCAAAACATACAGGAAAACAGGAATCAATAAACAATGCTCATTAATAATTTTCATTATAATTGGTCTCAATTCCCCCACAAAAATGACACAGACTAACAGATTGTATTAGAAAACAGGATCCACCTTTCTGCTGCATCCAGGAAACACACCTCACCAACAAGGATATATCACCTCAGAGAAAAGAGACAGAAAAATGTATTTCCAGCAAATAGACCCAAGAAGCAAGCAGATGTCACCATTTTAATATCTGACATAATAGACTTCAAACAAATACTAAACACAAGGGACAGGGAAGCATTGTTTATTGATTCCTGTTTTTGTTTTTTATTGTGGAAATTTCCCCTCTTTTGATTTACTTGCTTAGGATTGTTTATTCCTTGGGTTTTCTTGGGTGTGATTAAACCTTTCTGACTGATGTTTTCCTTCTAATGGCTTCTGTAGAACTGGATTAATAGAAACTACTTTGTTTTTAATCATGGAATATTTTTCTTTCTCTGTTGATTGTGACTGATAGTCTTGCTGGGTATAGTATTCTGGTCAGGCATCTCTGAGTTTGCAAAACATTTGTCTAGGACCTTCTGGCTTTCAAAGTCTCCAATGAGAAGTCAGATGCTATTATAATGATGATACTTACATACTCATCAAAGGAAAAATCCACCAAGAAGATATTGCAATTATAAATATTTATGCTCTGAATGCAAGAGCATCCAGGTTCATAAACACTACTATAGCTAAAACCACATATTTTGGTCATTGGTAATGTCAATATCTCACTCTCATCAATCGACAGATCATCCAGACAAAAACTTAACCGAGAAATGCAGAAACAAATGACATTCTACCCAAGTGACCTAACGGATACTTACAGGACATTTTACCCAAACACAAAAGAATATACCTTCTTTTCAGCTATGAAATTTTCCCCAAAATTGACCACATACTGAGACACAAATCGTCTCAATAGACACATGAAAATTAAAGTAACACCCTGCATCCTATCCAACTACCATGGATCAAAGTGGGATATCCACAACAGAAACAGCAGAGAGTCTGTAAGCTCCTGGAAACTGAACCATTTCAAAAATGTGTGTCTTGGAATTACTCTAACCAAGCAAATGAAAGACTTGTACAATAAACACTTTAAGACACTGAAGAAAGAAGTTAAAGTCATCAAAAGATGAGAGGACCTCCCATGCTCCTGGGTCATTAGAATTAATGTAATGAAAGTGACCGTCTACCAAAAACAGTCTACAGCTTCAATGCAATTCCCATCCCAGTTCCAACACAGTTCTTCACAGAATTGAGGAAATAATCCTCAACTTAATATGGAAACACACACACACACACACACACACACACACACACACACACAGAGGATAGCTAAAACACCCTGAATAATAAAAGGCCTGTTGGAGAAATCACATCTCAGATTTCAAATTGTACTGTAGTAATAAAAACAACATGGTATTGACCTAAAAACATACACGCTTATCAATGGAATCAAAACAAAGAGCCAGACATAACAATTCCACACACCTTCAGACACCTGATTTTTGATTTAAAAAAAAAGCCAAAAATACACACTAGAGAAAAGGCAGCATCTCCAACAAACAGTGCTCGTCAAACTGGACAGCTACATGAAGAAGAATGTGAATAGACTCAAGTTCATCACCTGCAAAAACTCAGCTCCAAATGGGTCGAGGACCTCAGCATAAGGGCAGATACACTGAGTCTGACAGGAGAGTCTGGGAGGAACAGATTTGAACTCATCGACATGGAACAGGACACCAGCAACGGAGGCACAAAGGGGAACCTCTTGAAACTGAAAAGCTTTGTGCGGTGAAGGACACCATCGTTCAAAGGCCAGGCAAATGAATGACAACACGGCCCGCCTCTCTGCACGCTTCCTTTGCTACCTTCATTTGTAAAGTGACCTCCTTCTGAAGTGGTTTCAAATCCCTGACCATCTTTAGCTGTACTTTTATATCATTGAGATAACCAGAGCTAGATGTATAAGTTTTTCAAATCACAGTAATAATTGTTGTAATTCATGGACCTGTGACTATATTCTGTAGCTATCACATGTATTAGCCAAGGGGACAGATGAAGAATTGTCTTGAGGTTCTGAAGTATTTCCTTTCTTAATGTTGCAATTATTTTTAAATAAGCATCAAGAGATGTTAAGAGTATGAAAGAGAGTCAGGTGTGCTGCTGTGTGCCTGTAATCCCGCCACACAGGGCTGAGGCAGTCAGCTGAGGATACACATGTAGTGAGACTTCTGCATATGCCTGCCCAGTGTTATTTCCTCACATTCCCCACACAGAAACTAACGAGGTAGTCGTGTGCTTACCACCCCAGTACTAGTGGTTGGTTCTTGGTGCTCCGTACTGATCATTAGTACAATTCCGCTACTTTGTAAGGCTCATTTTAATAAAGCTGTTATGGTATGTGTATATATATGTTATAATATATAATATATTTATATGGTACAGAAATGCAAGTGTAGAAGCTACAAGGAACACTATGAGCTGTGACTAACATCTAAAATCTGAAGGATGATTCCAGGTTATTTGATGTCCCCTATGATTCTTTGCATATTTTCATGTGTAAAAGTCCTAGTGAGATTCAGAAAGGAAGTTCAGACTATCATCAGTTTTATTTATTTTATGTCTCTGGGTATTTGCATGTCTGTGCACTACATGCATGAAGGTCCCATGGAGGCCAGCAGAGGGCACTGGATTCCCTGGAACTGGGGTTACATATGGTTGTAATCACAATGAGGATGCTGGGAATTGAACCTGGGTCCTCTGGAAGAGCAGCCAGTGCTCTTAACCACTGAGTCGTCTCTCCAGCCCTCCATAGTTTGCCTCTTAATATCCTGAAATAGGGAACCCAGCAGTAGGACAATCACCCCCAAAGTCATTTTCTTCTCATAACTGAAAGCACAGAGAGGACTTGGCATGTTCTAGATAAATCAGTGTTCTCCGGCTTCTGTTCTTGCTAAGGCTTGCATACTTCCTGAAGCTGTACCTCACCTGGAAAACTTAGGAGACCCTCAAATTTGCAGGCTATTCAAACATCATAGTAAAACTGGTTTCTTCTAATGTTAATTTGTTTTTGCACACATGGTGTCGCCGTTTTGGAAGTAAATATCTTAGCTCTCCTACTATTCAATTACTGATTTTCAGAGACTAAATGTCAGTGAACATCAGGGCTTGGTATTTAAAGAATGGCAAAATAAAACCTTTTGATGTGAGAATGTTCTTGTAGTATTTAAAATTACTTAACACATACCAAGTGAGTGTTCATCTAAATAGTAGTGACAGCATTAAGCCTCCTGGGTCATGTTCTCTCCTGGAAGGACTGTAAATGAAGGATTTTTTTTTCCATTTATTTATTGTATGTGTGGGAGCATGCGCATGTCTCAGCACCCCATGAGGATTAGAGAACAGCTTGGGAGAGTTGGCTGTCTCTTTCCACCACGTGCATTCTGGGGGTTGACCTCAGATCGTCAGTCTTTGGTGGCAAGCACTTTTATTTACTCTCTGAGCCATCTCACCAGCCCAAACTAGTTTTATTTGTTAATTTTGCTTGTGTGATTTTTGTGTAACTAAATATAGATTATGAAAAGCCAAATGGTACACGTTAAATCTTTTTTTTTTTTTTTTTTTTTTTGTTCTTGTCCTATGATTTCCAAGGATAAGTTAGAGAAACATCTCTTGGCACAGAGAGCATCCTCGGGTCAAGCCGAGCAGAGCCCCGCACCTTTACCACTCCAAGAGCAAGCGGAGGAGCCGGAGACGAACGCGGCTTCTGACGGAGAAGATACGTCTGGACATTCAAGATCTGCCGAGGGGCAAGTGCTCAGAGGAGAAAAACTGGAGGGCAAAGATGCTCTACAACTTGTTGTAAACCAGAAACCTCGCGAGATTCGGGAAGCTGTCACAATTAATGTTCAGCACGAGGAAGAGCGACCACGTGAGGACTGTTCAGGGGAAACACCCCTGAAGTCGGCCTCCCCTAAACCGGCCTGTGACGGGCTTGGTTGTGAGGACAGAGAGGGAGCTGCAGCGCCGGTCTCTGTCACACTGCAGACCTTTCCCGGATGGGAGGAAGGTGACCTTGGTGATGTCTTTCCATCTCCCTCATCCTCTCAGGTCGTGGGAAACAGTGGCCAGTCGGTTACTAAATTTCCTTTAATTAAAAATAAATTAGACTGTGAAAATAACAAGTCCGAAATGGAAGAATCCCTTCATGAAAGTAAGGAGAGATCTTCTAAAAAACCAGAAAGTGGAAAGGTAGACGGTACATACCCGGAAGCCTGTATGGGTGAAAAGCAAGGAGCCCGGGAGTTCAAGGACCAGATGCAAAACACTATGAAACCAAAATGCATGGCCTGGCAGTTAGAGATCAGCCACATGCCCAAGTCCAGTGAGCCCAAAGGGCTTTCAGACTTCAAAGAAAAGACTCAGGTGAGCGAATTAAAAGGTTGGGGTGATTCTACCCTTCGCGACACTTACAAGCAAAGTAAAGGTGCACGGGACTTTACCCAGAAACCACTGCACAGCAACTGCGAAGCCCCGCCGCGCACCGTGGGAACCGCCCGTGCCCGGCCCCCAGGTGGCAGGACCGCAAACGCTTTTGCAGATGAAGATCTTCAGGACCGGCTGTCGGACGCTGAGTTCCACGTACTGGAGGAAGAGATCCTGGCCTGGGAGAAAGTCCACCTCGAGAACGAGGTAATGGCTCTTGTGCTGCCTCGGGTTTCACTCCGATTTTCTGTTAGCAAAAACTGTGTACTAGTGAAAATTGGGTTATGTGTGCGTAGCCATGTAGACTGCTCTATTTCCTAAGCAATGGAGCATAAGGCCGTAACATCAGCTCCTTAAACCACCTTGAGTGTCATTTGAGGTACTAGGAAGAGAAGGTGTGAATTAAACTCCTGGCATTTTGTAAACATGTAATAAATAACTTGTTTTTGTTGTTGTGGTGGTGGTGGTGGTGTTTGGTTGGTTGGTTGGTTGGTTGGTTGGTTGGTTGGTTGGTTTTTTTGTTTTTTTGAAACAGCGTTTCTCTGTAGCCCTGGCTGTCCTGGAACTTACTTTGTAGACCAGGTTGGCCTCGAACTCATAGAGATCAAACTGCCTTGGCTCCTGAGTGCTGGGATTAAAGGCGTGCGCCACCTTGTTCTGTATTGTTCTTAACATTCCTTTTTCTCTAGATTTGAAATACTTTGTGGCCTTTATGTAATGAGGAAAAAATGCCATGGCAGGTATAATATTTGCATGATGGTCTGGTTTGTTTTTGTTTGTTTGTTTGTTGTTTTTTAGATTTATTTTTATTTTTAGTGTGTGTTTTTGCCTACACGTATGTTTAACTGGAGTTACAGAAGGTTGTGAGCTGCCACGTGGGTGCTGGGACTTGAACCCGGGTCCTCTTGAAGACTGGCCAGAGCTCTTAACCACTGAGCCATCTCTCGAGTCCCTCTTAGGGGTTTTTAACATTACATGGAAGGCTTTCTTACTGCGCTCACGTTTTAGTCAACCGCCTCCCATCGGCAGTTTTTCCACTGCACATCTGGATTGTCTATGCTCTTGTTTACCTAAATGAAGGTCTGCCATCCTGTGCCCGTGTTCACCAAGGTGTTATCTAGTGCATCTCAGCATGGCAAATATGGGGCTGAACTACCGAAACAGGCTCATGAGAAGCAGTCTGGGTGTTCTCTGGGTATGGTTGACAGGCTAGTAGCCCCAGCACTTGGTAGGGGTGAGCAAGAGTGCAATGTGATGAGGCCGCCAACCTCTACACATCGTGTTTGAAGTCAGCCTGAGCTACATAGGAAGATAATGAATGTCTCAAAGACATGGGACTTTTTTCTGCCCTCATCTATATTAAGGGCAGTATACATATAAAATTGTATTTTAAATTTTTATATAGACATTTAATTTCAGTGCAAATACAAATCAGAGGCAGAGATCCTACATGTAGTTCCTTGTTGAGATGCACATGCAATCCAGTTTTGGTTCATCTCTATGACAGCCATGGACCCCATGATCAACATACAAGGGTTGGTTACCATATGAAGCAAAAGGATTGGCTGCATCTAGAAACCGTATAAAAGATGCTGCATGGAGATGTTCTGGAACTCAACATGCACTTAATTTTAAAATGATGGCTTTTGAAATAGGAACTTCAGTAAGAAGTTATTAATGTGTATTGTCTTTGGATCTGGTTAATTTTGGTGTGTGATGTTTTCATTTCCAAGGTTTTTTTAAATAACGAAGTAAAAAAATAAAGAATAAATAGGAAAACTTCAGATACCTTCTTATGAAATTATTGGGTCTTTCCAGGCTAATTATAGACATTAATTTTTTCAGAGTGTCTCTGAGGATCTGCTGAACAAGTGTGAGGGGATTTCATCTGATGCCATGGGTCCAAAGAGGATCTATCTAGAAAACGAAGACCCAGGAGGTAGGAGCAACCTGTCCTGGAAGTCACTGGAAATAGCATTCACCCACTGAGTGACAGGAATGTGACCTATGGCCAAAGAAATGTGTCGACCAGATGCATAGAAAGGAAAGGACAAGAGAAGTGGGAATCAGGTGTCTGTCACTCCACGACAACCGAGAGCACCTCTAAATACTCATTATTAGTTCCGTGTCAAGATGTGCTAAGATCTAAGGAAAGGTGGGACTTAGAGACAGGGGAGGGGAAGACAGGAAAGGCCAATAGTGCAGGTGTGGATGCAGGGCATGAAGCTTTACAGCCCAGTGATGGGCAGGGAATTGAAACCCTTCTTCACACAGACAAAGACAGGTGCTTGGAAACACCAGAAGAGCTGGGAGACAGCTTCCGGTTTCAAACAGAACCAAGTTCTCTCACTCCTGTCTTCCCCCAGGTCACACACAGTTGTGTTACATTTTAATAGTAAACAAATTTAAATGTGTGTGGTCGGCCACATAGGTATACAGTTTAATGTTGGGGAAAATGTTATTTCACATTATTTCAAAGGCTTGAAAGAAGAAAAAGTAGGATTTGCCATAAAGAAATTTTAAAAAGACATAGGTCTTTAGAAATGTTACCAGAGTTTCAGATTCCTTTGGCAATCTTAATGTGAGTTGTCTGATAAGGGCAACTTGAGGTCAGAGCCCAAAAGTAACGGTGAACACTTTGGAAGCAGGCTATTGTAAAACAAGATTGCCACTCTCTGGAGTCACCAGGCTGGAGTCACCAGGCTGAACCATGTGAGTGTGCACATGCAGACCAGCAGATGTGGGGCTGTACTGTCAGTCAGTTTGGGCTCTTCCCTAACACCCAGCCTTCTTAGCTGCATCTACTGCATCGATGCGTGCATCGGTTAATTCAGCACCTTCATGAGTGCTGCAAAGCCTGAGGGCACTTTCCACTTACGCTTGGGACCCTTGTTACTTTGTACATCGCTACCAACTTTCTCCAAAAGCAGAGAGAGCAAGCTGTACATCTAAAAGGCCTTGCATATAAAAATCATGGGGTTTTGTTTATTTTTGTGATGAAGTGAACCATATCGAGTTTTCCAAGTGCACAGACTTGTATATTTGTTTCATAAAACTTGGTTCTCTGCTGTGCACTTTTGTATTTTAACTTTCTGGGGGGGTTGGGGATTTAGCTCAGTGGTAGAGTGCTTGCCTAGCAAGCGTAAGGCCCTGGGTTTGGTCCTCAGCCCTGGCAAAACAAAAAACAAAACAAACAAAAAAACTTTCTGGGAATTTTCCTTCAATTCAGGCCTACATCACTAGCATGCTATTGCCATCTAAACATTACAGGCCCCTCACCTCCGCCTCTCAACAGTCGCTATGCTCTGTCTGTGTGAAAATGGCCACCTCACACTCTGAAACACAAGTCCCCATGCCATTGGTAAACACATCTGTGTAGTCCCCATCAGTGAGGACCTCAGCTGCAGTGGAGGAAGGGAATTTGTCACAAAATGAACAAAAACATTTGTGATATAAGGAATAGGGTATTCACATATAAATGTGTAAAAACATCCTATTAATTTTGGAATCAGTAATTAATAACATAGTTGTCTAAAATGAATTATTATGAGGCAAAGAACTATGGTGTGGTTGTGTTGGTTTCCCCTCTCTCCTGCTTTCATGTTTCCTGAGGATCTTGTCCACAAAGTCAGGCCTTTGCGTTTGTAGAATCTTTCCAACACAGGTGACAAGAAGTTGCTCTCACCTGAACCACTGTTGTCAAGCGTGGGGAGACAGTTTTCCCCATGTAGGAGAAGGCTTCATCAAGCCCAAGATTGCAAAAAGGGTGTGTGTGGATGTGTGTGTGTGTGTGAGCACACCTATATGTGTATGTGTGGGGTATTTGTGTGTGTGTGTGTGTGAGCACACATGAGTATATGTGGATGTCTGTGTGTGTGAGAGCGTGCATGTGTATGTGTGGTGGGGGGAGAGAGCATATGTGTATATGTGAGTATCTGTATATGTGTGGTTTTGTGTGCATGTGTGTGTGTGTGTGTGTGTGTGTGTGTGTGTGTAGTAGCTGGCTTATAAAATATTTTCTAATAATACCTGTGTATTAAGCTTGATTTAAATTTTAATTTGGAAATTGAAAATAACCATTATTCTTTTAGAGTTTCATTCTTCTCATCTGTTTTAAGTGCTGCTCTTCTAAGTGGGTGGTTTTTTAAGAGAAATGTATATTTGTTACAGAGGACTCGGACTTTGAGGTGACAAGCCAGTCAAAACAAAAGAGTCTTGATGGCAGTGAAAATTCCCAGCTGCAAGTATGCACAACTTAATATAAATTCTCATTAGTGTTTTCTTTGTGTTAATAATGTGCCACACTCCAAAGAGCACTTTCATAATAACCTTTCCAAAAGCAATTTTTGTTTGTTTGTTTTTGTTTTTCAACACAAGGTTTCTTCATGTAGCCCTGGCTGGCCTGGCCTGGAACTCACTGAAATCCTCTACCGCTGCCTCCTGAGTGCTGGGATTAAAGGTGTGTGTCATGACTGCCTGACTCAGAGGCAATTTTTAGATCATATTTGACATTTAATTTTTTATAAAATTTAATTAGTTCTGAAACAGTGTACTGTTTGAAGCTGTAGTGAGTACAGTTTGTTGCTTGAGTGCAGACATTTTTCTGAGCATTTTCCCTTCACCATGTTTAGCTTCCTCTCATGACAGAGAGAGGTCAGCTCTGAGCCATTGACCTGTATAGACATGTGTGGACCTGTGTAGACCTGTGTGGACCTGTGTGGACCTGTGCGGACCTGTGTGGACCTGTGTAGACCTGTGTGGACCTGTGTGCACCTGTGCGGACCTGTATGGACCTGTGTGGACCTGTGTCAACCCTTGTAGACCTATGTAGCCCATACCTAACAGTGATGGCCACTGTTGGAGATTATGCCCTATGGCTTAAACTCACTGATTCATATCTGCAATGGCTGGTGGGAAATTCAAAGAGTTAATATTGTCCCTTAGTCAATAATTGCCTTCAGCATCTGTATTGAAAGAGATAGCACATATAAAGATAAGCTCATGCCTGCTGGGAGAAAACTCAGCTGTAGTCAAGTGTATGAACTGTAAAAACAGTCACTTTCTGTGTGTTTCAATTTCAGTGTTGTGAATTGATACTTGCTACAGAGCTTTTTTATTAATTAAATCTGTTCTTAGAATATTTTCCACATGATCACAATGCATATTGCCCCTCACCCCACCCCTTCCCTACCACTTCCTCTCTACCTCCATTCCCAAAAATCTCTCTCACATCCATGTCTAGTCATGTTGTTTTGTGACCCACTGAGTTTTACAAGGGGCCTCTGCTTGACCATGTTTCCTGAGCTACTGTTGACTCCTGGTGGGCTTAGATGTGGGTTCACAGCTGAAGACCACAATTTCCCTTTTCCCAATAATTAGCTGAAAAGGTGGACACCCTGAGTTGCTCCCCATCCATGACTAATTATTGACAGGCCAGTTTTGTGTGAACCCAATGCAGGTGGCCCAGCTGTTGCAAGTTACTGATTACATTGGTTGTGTTGAGTCTAGGATGACATATCATAGTCGTCACCCTGTCTATCAGTCTTACATTCTGTCTGCCCCTTCTTTCATGGTGTCCTCTGAGCCTTGAAGGGGGCATTATGAGTGCCTTGTTTAAGGCTGAGAACTCAGCACTCGCTTACATTCAGCATCTTGAGAAACCTTTGCATTCACCACTGTTCTTTGTGAGGACAGGCTCCTCTAATTGGCTGAGAGTGGCTTTGTCCTAGGGTAGCATAGATATTTAGAATGAGGTTGATGCTGTATTACCCACTGTCTTCTGTGGATGTTAGAGTACATTAAACCTTAACACCCAGAATCCAGGCCAACCCACCCTCAGTTTCAGAAGGAAAGCAACAAGTGTGTTGCTATGTGATTTAAATTACAACTTAGCAATTAGTTTTTGTATGACTGGTGTTCATGCTCTGGCTGTTGGTGATATAAAGCTTTGGGTTTGTCTTTTAATAGTTTCAATCTCCCTAGTTCTTCACAGATAATGGATAAAGCTCACAGGCATGGCTCATTTTTTGAGGTCCAGTGAGGTCAAATATTTTTACATAAGGGCAAATTTGTAATGTTAAAAATAAGTAATCATCTTTGGTAAATTAACACACAGAGGATTAATTAATAATTAACTCATAATTATTTTTAATTATATTAATTAACTCATAATTCATTGTTTTGTCCAAACAACAGTGACTAACCTGACTTTTCTAGTTCATATTGGTTAAGTCAATTACTTTTTAATTAATTTTTGCTGTGGATATTGCTCTGTATGCTGTGAATGTGTTGCTCTGATTGGTTAATAAATAAAGTGCTGATTGGCCAGTAGCCAGGCAGGAAGTATAGGCAGGACAAAGAGAGAGGAGATTTCTGGAAACAGGAAGGCTGAGTCAGGAGTCACCAGCCAGACACAGAGGAAGCAAGATGTAAAGATACCAGTAAGTCATGAGCCACGTGACAAGGGATAGATTTATAGAAATTGGTTAATTTAAGATGTAAGATCTAGCTAGCAAGAAGCCTGAGCCATTAGGCCATACAGTTCGTAATTAATATAAGCCTCTGTGTGTTTATTTGGGTCTGAGTGGCTGCAGGCCCGGGCAGGACTGGAAAAAACTCCAGCTAAAACTTTTTTAAAAAATGACTGCCCAAGTGATTTCTGACATCTAAACATATATTAAGAAATTTAAATGCAAAATATAAATTTATTTATAACTATTTTTCTCATCTATATCCTGTGGCTCCTGAAGGATAAAGTCCTCTCAAAGACATGCCCCCAAACACAAAACACATCTGCAGATCCACCCAGGCCAACCCACCCTCAGTTTCAGAAGGAAAGCAAACACAGCCACCCTCCACCTTTGCATCTGGAGAAAATGTCTGAAGACCCCAAAATAAATAAGAAATGTGATGGAGAGTGTGCACCTGTACATTCAGAAGTTCCTGCAGTGAGAGCACATGAGAAAATGTCTCTCACTCAAGATGTAACAGGGAATAATCGAGAGCCAGACAAAAGCATCTGTGAGTTACAGCACACAGCTAGGGATGTGTCTGCAAACATCTGTCCTGACAAAGAGCCACTTCTGGGTAGCTATAGGGGAAAAACTCAGTTCAAGGTAATTACCTGTAACCTCCGCAAATAATCTGCCTGATGTGAGGGTAAAGTAAAGGTGTGTCTGGAGTGCATGTCTGAGGTCACATGGACTTCCCCAAATGTGAGAAAAGGAACACTGAGCATGTCCTCCATCTCCTCTATGCTTTTGGTCTGAGCACGAGCTTGCCAGCCATCCTGTGCGTTTGCTGAGTGATTAAGGCAAACTGTGAACATACTTGGCACACAAACAAGGGTTTGCTTGTGATTCAGAAGACAAGATTATAAAGTCCCCGGAAGTGTTACAACTGAAATGTAAGGAAGTAACATGCTTGATACTGGTGTGCTAAAGGTAGGAACTGGAAATTAGCTATTAGACAGAGCACACGCCTAGTAAACTAAAGGGCAGGGGCTTACATACTTCAAAGAAATAAATCCTGTGGCTGAAATTAAACAAAACACAGAGGCTGTAGAGATGGCTCAGTGGTTAAGAGCACTGGCTGTTGTTTTAGAGGATGAAGGTTCGATTCCCAGCACCCACATCTTGAGGAACTAATGCCTTATTCTGGCCTGCTTAGGTGGCAGGCATGTGGTACATGGACACACATGCAAGGAATAAATATACATAATACCCATACGCATAACATAATAATTTTAATCACAGTGTTTCTGCAACTAAAGACATTGATAAGATAATATAACTAATCCAGGGATTGCCCGATGGCTGCAGTGGCGAGTGGATCTCTGTGAGTTCAAGGCCAGCCAGGGCTGCACAGTGAGACCCTGTCTCAAAAAAGAAAAAGAAAGAAAGAAAATTTCACTTTCAAAAAGATGCTGCTATTCTTGTTTTCAATTTCACTAATTTTTGCTGATGAAAAGCTTCCGTACAGGCTGGCATGGTATTCCACACCTTTTATCCCAGCACATGGGAGGCAGAGGTAGAAAATCTCTGTGAGTATGAGGCCAGCCTGGTCTACATAGCAAGTTCCAGGATAGCAAGGGCTACATAGAGAGGCTGTGTCTCAAACAAACCAAACAAAAAGTTTCCCTAAACAGTGGGATTATCCATGTATGAAACCGCTTCTAGGTAGAGATGATTTCTACTGTCTAAATAATAAAAGTTTTTTTTTAATTTTACAATTAATTTAATTTTACATATCAGCCACAGATTCCCTTGTCCTCCCTCCCTCTCCTCCCAATCCACGCCCCATTCCCACCTCCTCCAGGGCAAGGACTCCCCTGGGGATTCAGCTCATCCTGATAGATTCAGTGGAGGCAGGTACATTCCCCTCCTCCCTACACCCAGGCTGAGCAAAGTGTCTCCACATAAGCCCCAGGTCCCAAAAAGCCAGCCCATGTACCAAGGATAGGTCCTGGTCCCACTGCCTGGGGGCCTTCCAAACAATTCAAGCTAATTGACTATCTCACTTATCCAGAGGGCCTGATCCAGTTGGGGGCTCCTCAGCTATTGGTTCATAGTTCATGTGTTTCCACTTGTTTGGCTATTTTGTCCCTGTGCTTTTCCCAATCATGGTCTCAACATCTCTTGCTCATACAATCTCTCCTCTCTCTTGATGATTGGACTCCCAGAGCTCCACCTGGGACCTGGCGTGGGTCTCTGCATCCGCTTCCCTCAGTCACTGGATGAGAGTTCTGTCACGACAGGGTGTTCAGCCGTCTGATGACCAGAGTAGGTCAGTTCGGGCTTTCTCTCAACCATTGCCAGTATCTATTGTGGAGGTATCTTTGTGGATTTCTGGGGATCTCTCTAGCACTTCCTATGGGGTCTTCATTTATCATGGTCTCTATCTTCTTGTTCTTCCTTTCTGTTCTTGATCCAGCTGGGATCTCCCACTCCCCTAAGCTCTCTTTCCCCCAACCCTTGCCCTTCATTTCCCGCCACACACATCCAGTTTGCTCATGTAGATCTCATCCATTTCTCTGTCATTGGGTGATTCCTGTGTCTTTCTTTGGGTCCTCTTTACTAGGTAGCCTCCCTGGAGTTGTGAGTAGCAGTCTAGTCATCCTGTGCTTTACATCTAGTATCCACCTATGAGTGAGTTCATACCATGTTTGTCTTTCTGAGTCTGGGTTACCTCACTCAGAATGATTTTTTTCTAGATCCATTCACCAGTGTCAGCAACACACATGCACTCAGGATTTCATTCACGCAGGGCTTCCTCCACTCCTCACACAGATTCACAGCCCTTTAGTTCGACTGACTAACCAAGCTGTTGGGTCACTTATCTGACCCAGCATTGTGGGATCGCACTGTGTCTTGTGGTGCTGTCAAACGCTACCTAATGGCCCCCGAGAGCTCTGAGTGAGTGGTTGCAGCTAAAGCAGGAATGACTTGGGTACGTTTCACTTGTGAAATACCGTCGGTGCCTGTCCTGTTTGGGAGGCATCTCTTCTCCAGAGTTTGAAACTCGGCTCAGCAGCAGGGGGGAGGGGCACTTCCCTTTTCTTGATGACCTGGTATCCAAGTGACTTAAAAAAAAGTTGTCAACATTAAAGGGGGAGAGAATGGCTGTGGAGCGAGGAGTCACTCATTTCTGCCCTAATACCCATGAGAGCACACTCTCGGACTCTGACTGTCCCATGAGCAACCCCGGCAGCAAGTCACGAAGGTGATGTGTTTTCTCCTCTTCTTCCATCAGACAGGTAGTGGAAATGCTGGATGGCTAAGAATGAACGCAAAAAGACACAGAATTAAGAAGGCCCAGTTTTGAGCCGGGCGGTGGTGGCGCACACCTTTAATCCCAGCACTTGGGAGGCAGAGCCAGGTGGATCTCTGTGAGTTCGAGGCCAGCCTGGGCTACCGAGTGAGTTCCAGGAAAGGCTCAAAGCTACACAGAGAAACCCTGTCTCAAAAAAAAAAAAAAAAAAAAAAGAAGAAGAAGAAGGCCCAGTTTTGAAGTTTTATAGAACTCTGTTTTTTTTTAGATCAAACAAATAAAATAAAGCAGAGTTTACACAAAATATTCATGTCTCTAATGCTAAAATTAAACAAAGCAAAAGTCTTTTTAAAAGATGTGTCTATTTTTACTTTATAAATAGTTTGCCTGTATGTATGTATTGCACTTGGTGTGTGTGGTGCCCTCAGAGGACAGAAGGCTTTGGATCCTGTGGGACTAGGGTTACAGACTTTGTGAGCTGCCATGTGGGTGGGTGCTGGGAACTGAACCGAAGACGCTCTCAACCCCTGCACCATCTCTCCAGCCCTCCAGAAACCTTTTTATGCACTAAGATGATGCAGTGAAAGTAAGAGCCGAGTGATGAGAACAATAAAGTTAGTCTTCTTGAACAGTAACGTTTATCCTTGCCTCCAGCTTACTTCAAAGGTTGAAGAAATGAGCAAGAAGCAGCCAAGTCTGGAATTGGGAGTCTCAGAGAACCTGTGTCTTACAGTCACTGACTATAATGACAACAGGTTGATTGTCAAAAGGAAAAGTGGAAGGACCCAGAAGCTGCTTCCTACTGAGGAGAAAGATGAACTTGCTAAGTAAGATTGTAGGAATAGTTCAAAGTCAATCATCACTCCGTCCTAAAAAGTAATCCTGATTCGGGCTAACATGCGCAACTGACAAATTTTACACTTCTGCTAGGACTATTCAGGTTCTGCATGGTTAGCAGAAGTATGTAAGTAATTTGATACTATTTATCCAATTAAATTGATAAGTTTTTTTAAGTAGTGTGGGTTGACTAGTGTGAAGTGATGATCCTTCTGGTGTACTGTTGTTTAACGACACTGCTGAGCAGAGGAACTGAGGGTGATTGAGTATAGCGTGTACCAACATTTTCTTTGGCGTCATCCTTTGAAGCTAAAAATCTTCATTTCTAGAGCAGGATCTGAGACAGAAAGATATGGCTTGGAAACACATAAAAACCAAATGTTAAGGACATTTATTACATATTATATACAACATGAATGGGTGAATACATAGTCATTATATAATGTGAACACAAAGGACATATTATTAAAATGTTTATATAAATATTTTACGTATCCATAAATATGGATGGGTACTTATGCTAGAATTATTAGTTCAGAGTGTACTTATCAATAAGGATGTATTTACAGTTTTATGTCCACAAAAAGACTGTAATATGTAGCTATTTAAGAAATGAGCTCTGGCCCAGAGAGACAGCTCCACAACTAAGATCACTGGCTACTCTTGCAGTGGACCCAGGTTCAAGTCCCAGCACCCACACAGCAGCTCACCACTGTTTGTAACTTCAGTTCCAGGGGACACAGCATCCTGGCACTCACAGGCACCAGGCACACAAGTGGTGCACAGACAGATGTCCAGGCAAAGCACCTGCACACATAAAATAAAATGAGTTGTTAAGCTGACTCAGACGTCCCAGGGCTCACCTTAAGGTGTTAGATTCACTCTAACTGCATGTTGTACAGGGTGAGACATGGGCATCTAGTTTCCTTCCTCTGTGTCGAAAATGGGCTGTCCCAGCACTGTTTACTGAAGAAACTTCCTTTCTCCAATGTGTACTTTGGTACCTTTGTCAACACTCGGGCGGCAGTAGCTAAGGGTTTCCTTCTGGTCCTCCATTCCATCCCATGGTTTATCTTTCCGTTTCGTTGTCAGCGTGATGCTTTTTCTGTTCCTGTGGCTCTGTGCCACATTTTGTGACGCCTTTGGCATCACCTTTTCTGTTTAGAATTTTATTATTCCGGGGTCTTTCCTGATTCCCCATCATTTTAAACTTTTGTCTGTTTCTGTGAAGAACGTCTGTATTGAGATTGTATCAAATCTGTATTTTACTGTTATTGTTGTAATACAGCCCTTTTCACAATATTATTACTGTCAACCAGGAATACGAGGGGGCTTTCTGTTACGGAATTCATATGCCTTCCCAATGAGAAATCACTCCACAACTTAGAGATCAATAAAGGAAAACCTCTACTAATCATGCACAGCTAGATCTGCCTAACAAACAAAATGAACCAGCCCTAACAGAAACCCCCATCAGCTTATGTGGTTTCATGGCCCCAAGTTATACTTTGAGTTTTACAGAGACTGAAATTTTAGTTTGGTTGTTTGTATAAAATTTGCAATGTAAAAATATTGTCATGGTCATCCCAAGACAGACCAGGGCTGTTTTTCCTGCCCAGCTGTTAACCAGGGCTGTTTTTCCTGCCCAGCTGTTAACCAGGGCTGTTTTTCCTGCCCAGCTGTTAACCAGGGTCCTCCCTCCTGCCCAGCTGTTGACCAGGGTCCTCCCTGCTGCCCAGCTGTTAACCAGGGTCCTCCCTCCTGCCCAGCTGTTAACCAGGGTCCTCCCTCCTGCCCAGCTGTTCACCAGGATCCTCCCTCCTGCCCAGCTGTTAACCAGGGTCCTCCCTCTTGCCCAGCTGTTCACCAGGGTCCTCCCTCCTCCCCAGCAGAATCACACTGATAGGAGAACTGGCAGTATTCCTTTAGCTAATTCCACTTTGTGTGAGTCACCATTTCCTAAGCAAGTTTAGTGGATCCTTTTAACGTCAACTTATTACTCTCCATTTCTCCTGTACCTTTCCGTCTTCTTTCATGTTTAATTTCCTTCTTATGTTGCTCATCTCATTGAAAAGATATTGAGGCAACTGGAATGGGATTGTTTTTCTGATCTCTTTTTTTCACGTGTTCATTTTCTTGGTGAACTACTGTAGGAAGCTACTGATTTTTATGTTGATTTTGTGTCCTGACACTTTCTGGAAATATTATTGTATCTAAAAGGTTTCTGCTGGGATAAAAGAATCTTTTAAGATGATTACTTACTCTACAAATTGAACTGATTTGCTCTCTTCCTCTCCTGTCTATAGTCCTGTGTCTCTGGCTTGCTACATTATGTCTAAATTCAAGGATTATGTTAACTAAAATGGTTGTTGACTATAGGGGAAATGCACTCGAGTTCTCCCCATTTTGTGGAATGTTGTTCAAATACAGTCTTTATTGTGATGAGGTACATTCCTTCAGGCCTTTTACCGTGAGGGATGCTGAACTTTGACAGAGGGCCGCTACATCCATTGAGATGATCAGGTGGATTCTGTCTCTGAGTATCTTGGGATGAATTACATTTGTTGATTTGTGTGTGTTGAACCATAGCTTGCATAGCTGAAATGAAACTAACTTGATAACTGTATATTTTAATATGTTGAGGTTTTTTTTGCAAGCATTTTTACTGAGAAGTTTTGTGCCTGTGTTCATCAGGACATTTGATCTATAATTTTGATTGTTTATTCATTTGCTTATTTTATTTTTTCTCTGATTCTGATGCCAGGGTAATGACCAAACATATATCATCAGCAGTTTCCACTCCTCTTTATGGAACAGTATGAGGCCTGTGTGCTAGTCCTTATTTGAGTGTTTGGTTGACTGTGCATGGATTCTGCCTAGTCCCATCCTTCCCAACGCTGACTCTTTTTTGTTTATTTTTTCCAGTATTTTATTGCAATTTTTACAATGCATGCCAGAACTGTTACTAAAATCCACACCTCATCCATTCACTGAAACACAGTTGCAGGCTTCTTTAGGCCGATATTCCGCCTCGTTTAGTCACAGCTTTAAAATGAGGGCCAAGATCTGAACCTGGAACTTGCCCTCTAGACTCCACTGCTTCCCCAGCAGTCAGGACTGACCTTCGGACACACCCCATATATCTCAGCCCAGCTTACTGGAGTCTACATTGATCTGCCTGAGTGACTGCCTGCTGAGAGACCCTTCACTAACCCCACCTGCCTCTTTACTCGCTGTCACTCTGTTCATGGTCTTGACTCGATGTTATAGGTCCTGTGGTCTGAGAGTTTTGCCTTTCTTCTAAATTTTCAGCAATGTAGATTCCCAAAGTATTTGCTGGTCATCCTATGTTTTCTTGGTATCTATTGCATTGTTACTTTCCACCATCTCTGGTTTTAAGAATTTGGTTTCTTCCTGTTTCTATTGGTTGGTTTGCCTAATGGCTTGTTAATATTGTTCATCATTTCAAAGAAATAATTGTGTGTCATTGGTTCTTCATAGTCTTTTCATCTCCATTGCATTAATTTATGTCCTAGAATTCATCACTCCTTTTCTGCTGCTGGTTTAGGGTACTTTGTGACTGTTCTCCTAAAATGTGGGGGTCCACTGCTACTTTCTCTCCCTCTGCCTCTCTGAAACTGGTCACATGTAGCCAAGGCTGGAACTACACACTTGCACCATGTTGACATCTCGAGGACTGAATCGGCTTTGTGTATGCTATGAGAGCACTCTACATCACTGGCTTCACGCAGCACCTTTCAAGAAAGGATGTGGCCACACTGACAGCATTCCCAGCATACCTCCATGTTCGTCGCCCTGCTCCGGTTTCCCCCCTTTGGCATCTTTCTGTGGGCTGTCTGGCTTGTGGATTGGTATCACATATTTCATCCCTGATAACACCAATTTGTCCAGCTACCGACACAAACACATTGGGTATAAATGGGGATGGTGTACTATCCTCAGTGGCTCCTCATATTACATTAGTGAATGGCATTTTTTGGTGCCATTAAAGATTTGACTAGTTGTGTATCAGGGTTCTGTGCTGTTGTTCCCTTTGGGGGAGGGGGCCAAGTAGGCACAGAGTCAATGACACAGACTCTGGGAGAATGCTGAAGTAATCAAGCTCAGTTTATTCAGAAAGAGGCAAGCTTTATATTCAGTAGAGGCAAGCCTCTACCCCACCCTGGGAGAAGGTCTGATGAATATGCATCTGCTGGTGTGACATGGCTGCCTCTCATTGGTCAGGTCATCTCCAGATCATGTCTCAGCTGCTGTTGCTAAGGCCCTTAGGCAGACCCAGGTTGGCTCTCAGAAAGTATCTTTTTACTGGTTTGGGCCAGCTGGCCCTCAGGCCTGTTAGGGATGAGTCATCCCACATAGTTATATTTTTTAAATTCTTCATTTGCAGATACATGAATTTTGAATTGTTCTGGCAAATGATAGTCCATATTCCCTATATTATGCCATTTTCTCACAGAAAAATCCAATACTGTAGCCATGATTCTTTATTCTTTGGTTGGTATTTAAGATAATTTCAACTATGGCAAACTGTGTTGAATAAATTCCAAAGTGTATTTGTACTTTATTAAAATCAAAGGCCACCAAGATGGCTCAGTGGGTAAAGGCATTTTCTCGGCAAACTTGATGACCAAAGGTCAATCCTGAAGCCTGAAGAGAGGTGGAAAGTGAAGACCAATGACTACAAATTTGCCCTCTGACCTCCACACACTCCATGGTGCATGCACACACATGCACATACATGTACACTAGTAATAATAGATACATATTTAGAATTAAATATGATATTAAAGTCAACTCTAAATAATTGTGAAAACACTAAGACCCTTGAATATCTTGAAGAAACTATAAGTTTGAATTTGTCATTTTCATTATCGAAGAGGAGCTCTGCACCAGGCACAGTGATTGACACCAGAGTACCTGGCTTACTTTGCCAGGGTATGGGTAAGAGTGGAGTTCAAAGCTCAACCAACTTGTGGAACGTGAGTGGGCAGACATGGGACAGGAGGCAATAACATTTAAAATCAGCCAACATTTAGAAACCAACTCTGAGAAGGTGAACCAGCTAGTATCTGCAGGAACACAACTATTCAAGTTTGTTGGTTGACATGGACAGCATGGTTTCAGGAAATCTAGCAATGATTGGCTCCTCTCATGGGCTGCCTTAGGGAGCTAATGGTGAACAGCACTGCAGGTTAGCGCCTTCCTGATTTTTGAGGAAACCTTATCCAAATGTTTTCTCTTTGATTTCTTTTCAATAAACTTTTCAAAATGAAAATAATAATGCCTTCTATGATTATAAAGTGATCATTGGAGTTTGGCTCTAGATAAATTAGTCACTGCCCTCCTGAGTCTTGGCTGGTCTTATAGGTACTTGGGTTTCATCAGGGGAGCGAGCTACACAAGATCTTCATAAAGTAAAAGGACCTCTGGGTTTTGCCTTAGAACCTTCAGGGCTATAACATACTAACTACTAGTGAGAACTTCCCAGTGATAAAACTCTTCAGAGATGTTTGCAGGTATATGATAGTTGCAGTGCATGAGAATTCCATAGAAAAGAGAATTACAGTAGTCTATGGGTAAATACAGCCCTTTTAAATAGGATTAGAAACTGGGCACGAAGTGTACAAAATTAGTCAAATTATTTTACACAAAATGAAAGCAAATCACTATATTGTGATATTTGAACTGTGTATATTGCTGTATTTTCAAATTAATGTTTGGTCCCCAAAGATAACTCCTCAATTTTTCATTTTATCTTATATGTCTTGTGGTATTGTGATATTTAAAATTATTGTATTTTAAAACAAAATCTAATTTAGCACCTTACATAATTCCTGTGAGTACCAGCCTTTTAGCCTTGCATTTCCTGTTAATGTGGTATTCATCTCTGGGTGTCTAGGTTTTCCGGTTTAAGTTTATACTTAATGTCTAGTTGACATGCACCTAGTCTCTGTGCTTACATTCTATCCTATAACTAGAATTTGTTCCTTAAATTTGTTTATTTTGTATGTATGGCATTCTCCCTGCATATATGTGTCATGGGTGTGCAGTGCCCATGGGAACCAGAAGAGTGAGCTAAATTCCCTGGCTAGAGATAGAGGTGGTTGTGAACCACTTTGTGGGTGCTTGGAATCAAACTTGGGTCTTATGCAAAAGCAACAAGTGTTCTTAACCTTCTGAAGTCCCTAAAACTAGGTTTTCCACAGTTTGCTTTTTTGTTTTATTAGATCTCTTTTGTAAAGCCTTCCGTATACTCACACACAACCCTTGACCCACAAACTCAGTCCTATGTTTGCCTACTTTAAGAAGAATGTGACTTTCCTTGTCCTTACCTGGTATTTTATAATGTTTTTACAACTAAGAAATGGAGAAGAACTGAAATGTTACCAAACTGCTGTTTAACCTTACTCAGCAGATGTACTAGAAAATGTTGATATTTATAGACTTTTCAAAGGAGTGTTCCTGACTCGTATAAAAGAAATAAAGAAAAGTGAGAGGGAGCCGTGGACCCCCAGACAAGCCATGATCACATCAGTGTTTGAGAAGTCCCTTTCAGAAGCTGATGGCCTGCTGCTGGTGAAGGACAGCCACCATCTGGGTGAAATGGGTCAGGATGAAAAGAGGTAAAAACTGTGCATTCATTACCTCCTGTGAAGGAATGCTAACAGGGATTACTTTTTCTGAAACAGAGCAGAACAGAGTCATGGAACTCAAAATAAGGAGCGCCCTCCCTGGCAGTGTTGCTGGCAGAGGGAGAGCGCAGACACGTGACCAGGAAGAGCAGAGTTTTAATAAGTGGCTGTCAACAAAGCCAGACAGTGCGCAGGATGGGCAGGTCCCTGGAGGACTTTTTCTCAGAAAAGAAAGAGAGCAGTTAGTGACAGCAGTGAAGAAGAGGGTGGAATTGAGACGCATTTCCTTTTCCCTCTTAAAATGAAGCTTTTTGAGAAGATATTTGCATGAGGGTGGAAATGATCCAGTGGGCAGGCAGTGAATGCAGTTGAAAATTTTGGATGACAAAGTATTTGAAATCTTGATACATTATATCAGGCTAATGGTAAACTGTAATTTGAGCTTGTATAAATGTGAACACATACGCATGCACACAGACACAGAGACACACACACACACAGAGAGACAGAGAGAGAAAGAGAGAGAGGAGAGAGAGAGAGAGAAACAGAGAGACAGAGAAAGATTGTTTATGTGAAAATGGATCAGAAATGGAATGCTGCTCTATTTGCCAATTGGAATGACAACATAAAACTAAGCTGTGGGCTGTAGAGACGGCCCAGTGGTTAAAAGTGACTGCTCATGTAATGAACCTAAGCTTGGGTCCCAGAACCTACACAGGCAGCTTACAACAACTCCAGTCCAGGGTGTCAGGTACCCTCCTCTGACCTCATTGGACACCTGCATTCACATGCACGTACCCGACATAGACACACACACAGACACACACAGACACACACACACACACACTATATATATATATATAAAAATTTGAAATCAGATGTTAAAAAAACTATAAAATAACCCTTTTACAAAATAACAGAGTATTAAGACACTCAAGGCATACTATGAACTTAATCGTCTCCTGTGTGTTTTAAGGATCATGATGAGTAACTATGGTTTTGTAGGCCGCCCTTGAATGTGAGGATTTTTGGTTTAGAGGTTGTTGTATGCATTCCGGAGATGACGGAGATTTTCCTCATGTGCAGTAGCTAAGTAAACTATTAACAGTGTGTCAGAGATTAATGTTGAATAATAAAGTCACAACATACAGAACTGTCTTCCTGCTTACAGCAGGTCCAACATGCTGTTTCTGCGCATTGAGCGCTGAACAGGTGTCTAAGGGGTGATGAACAGTTAGTTCAACTGATAAAGACACATGTTGAGGAATTTTAAAATGTAACTTAATTTCACTGGAAGTAGAATGACAGATTTGCAACCCCCCCCCCTTTTTTTTTTCTAAATTCTGTTAGTTTATCCATGCTCGTCAAGCTTTGACGACAGTACTGAACCTAGGGCCTCATGCCAGCCAAGCAAGCACTCTGCCACTGAGATCCATCCCAGGTTTCTTGTCACTTTTTTTAAAGCCACCAGACAGCCTGTCTGAGCCTCCCAGGCTGACCTGGAAATCACGCTGCCATGTACAGCTGAGCTTCCAAGCTATGACTCCATGCAGAGTTCAGCCTTTTTTGTAAATTGCAAGATTCTGAAGCTACTGTTTGTATATGTCCACAAAGGACATGCAAACGTGGATTCATTTGATGTTCATCACTGCACAGTTCATGTTGGCGTGTCGTGGCATGTGGTGTTTATGATTTAAACAGTATCATCCAACCCCAGCCATTCCAAGGTTCAGTTCTGAACCTGTCGGCTCTCTGTATGCGCTCACACGGTGGCTTGCCCTTCTCTTGTCCCCATCCTTCCTTTACAGGTTATCTAGTACATTACCACACCAATTGTGAGGGAAAGAACAGTTGTGACACACAGAGTGCTCAGAGTACTGTGCACCGACTGCACAGTTGATAGAGAGCTCCAACCCCAGTTATAGGAGCCACTGCATGGGGAATGGTGCCACCCATCATGGGCTGAGTTTTCTCACTTTAATGTACAATCAAGACAGTCCACTATGGACATGACCTCAAGCCAACCTGATCTAGAAATCCCCCCTGAGATTCTCCCCTCAGGTGACTCCTGGTTATGTCAAATTGACAGTTAAAACTATCACAAGTTCTATTATTCTTTGTCCCTTAAGTTCTGTTTATAGTTGAATCTGCTTTATAGGAAAGGATTGTACTTTAAATCAAATATAATTATTATGGACATGTGAAGTAAATTACTGCAGAGATTGTTATTTTTAAAAAAAGACAGTGTTTGTGGTTTAGATATTTAACATTTGCCTGAAAAGATTTTAATTTTCTTTTAAGGCTGACACAGAGACAAGCTGAAGAAAAGCACAAGGTACTGTAAGTGAATAATCAGAAGCACAGTTCGATTGGTTGTAGGAGTGAAGCAGACCCTGGGGAACCTGGGCTGCCGGCTGAGTGACGTCACATTGGGAGGGGCTACAGCTGTCACAGCTGCCAACAGGATGCAAACCTGCAGCCTCCCAGTGCCCATCCCTGGTCCTGCCCACCCCAAGCCTGCACCAAGGGTATCTGGTAGGGAGTCAGGTCTGCGAGTCCTCACAAGGGTAGTGTTTGTCCTACAGACATAGTCGTGGCAAGGAAGGTTTTGGAAACAATGCTAAGTTTTATCCCATGAAAATAAGAGTTTCAACCTGAGGAATGGACCAATGCTTCTGTGTGCCAGGCGGCCAAAAAGAGTAACCCAGGAAGTCACTCCTCCCTGAGGGTGATGGAGACTGATGCTGAGGAAGGAAGGGGATGGAAAATGCAGATTTTCAGGTCCTGGTGGCTTCAGTCCAAGGCAGTAAATACATAGAAGATCTTACCTATTCTAGAGACTGTCCATGGCCCAAGATCCTTCACACAATTCACTGCAAAATTAGCAGAATCATAAGCTTATAGGGGGAAGAATGAGGAGTTAGAGAATGTTCCCAAAGTTGGCTGAATGAAGCTATGAAGGGCCAAAGTCAGGCAAAGGTTTATGGTGTCTGCATCTGGTGACCCCAGGATGTCCACTACAGTGTCCCAGTGTCTGCAGCTGGTGACCCTGTGGACGTCCACTGCAGCATCCCAGCCCCCCGGGATTGTCCGTCGCAAACATTTAGCTCAGATTTCAACCATTAGAACAGCAGACTCACTGTGAAAAATTGTGGCGGTATCAATAGTGGAAAGCCGCGCTTCCCATGGCTGGCCACCACCCGAGGTGGCCAACTGGAGGTGCGTGCTGGTTGGCGGAAGAATCACAAGCCATGGTTACCTTTCTAGAGCTTTATTGAGAGAGAGAGAAAGCTAAGATAAAGAGCAACTCTTTCCATTTGCCTGTTCGCTGGCCAGAATTAGATAACTCCTGTAAAAGATTGGGATTTTTGTTATTTTTTAAAGCATACTTGGGCCATCTCTCAGTACAGAGACAGATAAGCTTAGGAATCTTTAAGTAAAGCCTCAAGAAGACAACCTAAGGGATCTGGTTGGAAGCCTTATTTCTCATGTCTGCAGTGGAGAGGCAGAAAAAAACACAAACATGATCCGGAGCCAAGACCTCCCGGAGGCTGGACAGATCTCGGGCACAAGCCACCTTATCAGCTCGTCAGCTTATAAGCGGAGAGGGGGGGGGCCCGCTGTGTGAAGCAAGGACTCCCCGGAAGCCCTTAACACCCAGCTGCCCCATCGGGCTTGAAGAACGTGCCGGCTTCACACAGCCCCAGGACGCACCTGACGGTGGTGATCCTACCAAAAATATCTCAAGCTGCAGACATGGGAGGTGGCTGGAAATCTGGGCCGGCGATGGGGGCCGACCGTAGCCAGTGGAGACCATGGCCGGGGGTTCCCCTGGTCTAAAGAATAACCAGTGAGGTGCTGGATGCTCAACTGTCATTCTTACAGATTCAGGAAACCATTTACGCTAGCCAAGAAGGGGAAAACTCACCAATCAGTAGCGGTGTTGCAGGCGGATTTGTGCGACCAGGCTAATGGAGAGTGATCTGTCGTGAATGGAGCAGAGTTCCCGGATTGTGTAGCACAGAGTTTCCGTCCCTGGTTCCCGGGTTTCCAGGCACAAAGTGCCCAGAAGCACCCGTTCCCTCACAGCACCAATGTTAGTTATTTATCAGTGCTCTTACCCCGTGAGGAACATGTCCCGAACACGACAAATCCACAGAAGAGTTTTTATTAAAGAGGATAGGAAGAGATGTGACAGGCCTGTGTGAAGCACATATGTGAGTGAGGAGAGGAGAGAGAGACCTGTGCAACATGGCGCCGGCTTTTTAAAGAGTGAGCCGTGCATGCGTACAGGACCGCATGTGGCTACTCCACGCATGCACGTAGATTACATGGCCGCGCCCGCTTTACGCAACCATGTAAAGCCATGGAGTCCTAGCCACGTGAGATGTTCTGACCTGGAAATGGCTATTTTGAACCGGAAATAACTAGGCGGTCTGCCGGGAAAGCCCAACCGTGTGGACATGTTGTGATTTCCTATCATCTATACCATGCTAGACAGAGAACCACTTCAACTCCCAGCCAAGGGGCTCTGGGGACTCCCGCTGCACTGCACCCGACATGAGAGGCATAGGCAGCCAGTTCATCTTGCTGTAGGAACCTTAGAATTCCACCTCCTCAAACCTTGATCACTTCTGTTCCTAGAACTATCTATTTTGAAAATCCAGAACCTGCCACGTTCCTCTGCCCTCCAGATCCCCACTGTCCCTTCTCACTGCCGAGAGCTCGCTCTCTCTGGCTGCTCTAGCTTTCTGTGGGTCTCTTTTCAGCCTAACACCCCCTTAGACATGTGTCACCCTAACAGAACCATGTGTTTCAGCAACTCTGCTGAGGTCTTCTTGCCCAAAATAAATTACTTGTATGTAAAGTGTGCCATGTGTTAGGTGTCTGAATGTTTAAACACATGCTTCACCACTATTGTCAACGTGGGTAACGATAAATCTTCCTCCACAGTTGTTTCAGTTGTCTTATAGTCTCCTATCAAGAAGCTACTAATTGATCTTGACAAGTATTGAATCATTTTCCACTCCCATTATCAATATATAGACTCCTAGTGTCCAGATCCTCTGTATTTGTTCATAGTATTATCAGGGGCCTTTTTCATTTCCGCCATTCTAGTAAGTGCCCCTTGTATAGATCAGTGTTGTTTTTTAAACAATATTTTTAGTGTTCCTTTGATGATTTCATATGATGTATTTTGGTCATATTACCCTCCCTTCCCCACCCTCCTCTCCATTCCCCCCGGCCTTGAGTTTTGCCCCCTCTACCCCATGCAGTCCAGTGTGTTGCCCAGTTAGTCTTGGGGATGGGACCTGCCCTGGCATGTTGGTGACCTACCAGGGGTCTTTCTCCCTCCACCGACATCAAATGCCAATGGCTCCTGAGCTGGTCATAGGATTTTATGCCCACCTCCCTGTCTAATGCTCGGGTTTTTCTCTGCTTGAGTTCATGCATGTCTTTTGCATACCATAGCAGCCACTGTGGTTTTATATGTGAAACTGTCCTGCTGTGCCTTGGTGTTATCACAATCTCTGCCTCTTAGAATTTTCCAACCCCTCTTCCTCGAAGATCCCTGGGCCTTAAGGAGGGGTGTGATATGTACGTCGCATTTGGGGCTGAGCACTCGACAGTCTCTTCTCTACACGCTGACTCTGAGAGTCTGTATTAATCGTCATCTACAGCAAGGAGGAGCTTCTCTGATGAGGTTGAGAGACGTTCTGATTGATGTGTACAGAGTAAGTCATTAGGGGTCATTGTAGTGCTGCGTCCATTTAGCAGAATAACAGTTTTAGATTCTTCTCCAGCGCCTCTGGCCTGTCTAGCCACAGATTCTTGGCCATTTTCACAGTGCCAGGTATGGATTCCATCTCATGGCGCAGACCTCAGATCCAATCAGAAAGTGACTGGCTAATCCCATGACATTTGTGTGTACCACTATTTCCCCAGTGGGCGTATCTTGTCAGGCTAGTCATTGCGGTGTGCAGGGGTCACAGCTGGGGAGACTGATGAGTACTTTTCTCCTCCAGTAGCATGCATAGCACCCCCCAGTGCCATGAAAGCTAGCCAATAGGGATGTGGCCTCCAGGTGATTTTTCCATGTTTTGGTACTGAAGTTTGTGTTGTCTTCAGCAAGAGGGTCTTACTGTCAAGCTCTGGAGGGTAACCAAAAGTATTGGCAATAGTGTCATGTGACCTCATTGGCCAACAACTCAAAAAAAGGTAACCTATTCCAGATACAGGGATCTTTATGCCAGCGTGGGGTGTCTAGTTGGTTTCTGTCCCCCAATTCAGTGTTATTTGTAAAGTCAATGATAAGCTTCTTCCGTGTGTTTATTTTCTATTTGTATGGTGTTTGTGTGTGTGGTTCTGGGGATTGAACCTAGGTCCTTGTGCGTGCTAAGCACATGCTGTACCACTGAGCTGTGTCTCCAACTCTCCGGCTACTTTTTTACTTTGAAAGAGTCTTGGTAAGTTCCTCAGCTGGCCTTGAACTCCTGGTGTGGCTCAGGTACTAAGTGGCCTTTGATACTCCTGTCTCAATCTCCTAAATAGCTGGGGTTACAGACCTTTGCCACTGGGTGTTCCAGGTTCCCTTTGTCACTTTGAAAACCCTGGCAAATGAAAGCAACCTGGGCTTATTTCAGCTCACACTTCCAGATCACAAGAGGGAAGTCGAGGCAGGTACCTGGAGTCTGGAGCCACAGGAGAACAATGTTGCTGACTCACCAGCTGACTCATAGGTTCACACTCAACTAGCTTCTCTTACACAGCCTGGATTATCTGCCTAGGATGGCGCGACCCACAGCAGGCTATGCCTTCCTGCGCCCATTAGCAACCAAGGCCATGCCCCACAGAATGCCCACAGGCCAATCTGATTGCTTAGTTGAGGTTCCCTCTTCCCTGGTTATATGAAGTTGACTGTAGAAACTAACCACATGCTAGGCCTGAATTCTATATCTTCATTAATAAACTGTCTTTTTTGATACTTTTGCCAATATCTATTAAATTTTAATCATTAAACTCCATTTGATTTCTTTATTGTCAGGGGACACAACTCTTAAATTGTTTTGACTTAATAATCCTATGCAGGTTTACTTAGGATCTTAGCATGTGTTCTGATGTGATGAAGCATGCTTACACTACACACTGTCACACTGACTGTCTCCTCCATCCCTTACTGAGTAGGCCGGTTTGGAATTTCAGATGGTGTCTGAATTTCTTTGGGCACTGTGACTAAATTTTGTGTCTTGTATTTGTAAACTATCACTGGATGCACAAACTGGGCAGGAAGCAATGTCCTGTTGTGTCCTCCCCGTCCATGACTGACTTGGTCCTCTTCAGGGACATAGCCAGGAGTGCTCTGAGTTCATGAGTGCAGGCCCTGTGTTACAGTGCATTTTAAGCCTGTGTTTTATGTGTCCATGTGTTGGCGTGAATGTATGCATGTTCACCATGTGTGCACAGTGCCAGCAGAGGTCAAAAAAGGGCATCAGATCCCCTGAAACTGGAGTCACAGGTGGTTGTGAGCCACCATGTGTGTGCTGGGAGTTCAATTCAGGTCTCTGCAAGATCAGCCAGTAGTCTGAACCTCTGAACATCTCTCCAGCCCTTAGGTGGTTGTTGTCTGTTGTTGGTTGTTGTTGGTGGTGGTGGTGGTGTAGGATGTAGTTGTAGCTTGCTTTTTATTTAACCTGACAATCTGTCCTTCACCTGAAGTTTTCAATCATGTTCGTTCTACATAATTACTTAGACTCTATTGACTCTTCAATAACATTTTATTGGACATAGGAGTAACAACCCCGACAATCTAAAATTTACAAGCATTTTTTACTTCTGAAATGGAACTCCTGCAGCAACCTAACAATCGCCTTCAACTTTTCCTGCTAGACCCCATGTGAGGGCATCTGCTTAACCACACAGCACTCATGTCCTTTTTACCCTTGAGTTGCAATCACCAATCTGCCTAAGAGTCAAACTGCCCTGCTAGAGATGGCTGGCATCCACAGTGTGGTTAAGAAGCAGTGTGGTTGTAGAACGTGGCTTTTTTTAACCTTCGTTTATATTTGTCTTGGCTTCAGGGACTTAGGGACAGAAGTATGTTCATAACGGATAAATTGCATGTTATGGCCTCCTGTGTTTTCTTTTGTTAGCAGATTATAAAATAAGACTATTTCATATGTGTGTTTTATACATTCATGACATATATCTTATGCTTTTTTCAATATACCTATGGTATGTGATTCTGTGAACTTTTCAGATTATGTGAAGGCCTGATACAATTAAAAAAATACAATGTATACATTGACCAACACTGCTTGAACACACAGGTGAGCTGTGTTAAATTTGTCTGTCATTGTGCTGTTCATATTGATTTGGATTTGTTTGAGCAAACATTAAGTTTTTTAAAAGGTGGCTCTCAGTGAATCTACCTCTCTTTGAATTTCAATATGGGATACATTGAAACAAATCGATACTTCCTTCTGCTGTTAGGACAGCCTCCAGTCCCCTCTGACACCAGTGTTGGGCAGAACCTTCCTGGAAGACTATTGGGACTTTTGCATTATGATCTGACCATGAGCCTGTGGGGCCCAGGGAACGGAATGTGGTAGTTTTTATGAGAATGGTCCCACAGGCTCATATATTGGAATTTGCCTTGCCCCCAGTAGGTCGAACTGTTTGGGAAGGACTAGGAGGTGTGGCCTTTTTGGAGGAGGTGTGTCTGTCCTATGGTCTCTGCAAGCCGAATTTTACCAGATTCACCTTCCTCACCATAAAGAGTCCAGAAGGCTTTGAAGTTTAGAAAGATTCATGCTGTACTGTTCCCAGAGTGTCTCTTTTGTTCTGCCTCTTGGTTATGTTTCAAGATGTGAGTCCTCAGATACTGCTCCAGCACCACGCCGGTCTGCCTCCTGCGGTGCTCACAGCCATGATGGTTGATAGACTCTCACCCTCTGAAAGCAAGCCCCTAATTAAAATTTTATAAGTGGCCTTGAGCATGGCGTTTTTTCACTGCAATAGAAAAGTAACCACATTTAACTACATTTAAGACACATTAAACTCTCGACCCTTCCCAGTCCTGTTCAGACAGCCTCCAGTTCTCCAGTGTTAGGCAGAACCTCTCTGCTAGCCTATTGTACCCTGACTCATGAATTTATCCAGCGACCTACTGGGAAGGAACATGCCTCTTGGCATTCTGTGAGCACTGCAGTTCCCTGGAAGCTCTCCCAGTCTTTCCACTAATAAAGATGGCTTCCTGCATGAGCGTCTTGTCATACTCTGTGTTGAAGGGGTCTCAGCAGATCGGCAGTGTCCTGCCACACTGCTCCATTCCCTCTGGTCTTCTGTCCTGTGGTCTCTGCAAGCCACATTTTACCAAATTCACCTTCCTCACCATAGAGTCCAGAAGGCTCCACATCAGTTCCTCGTTTTCCGACCTGGACCTTCTCTTTACAGGAAGATATGACACTGGGACACCTTTTCATCTGTTTTCTGTCAAACATAGATCATTATCTTCATAACCTATTGTCTTAATAATCATCAATGAAAATATTTTGGCTGTTTCGGTTTTCTTGTTGTTTCATGTTGAAGTGAAATCAGTACCTTTTACATCTTGGATGGAAGTTGATTGCAATGGAGTCTCCATAAATGAATGGACCAGCTAGAGTTCTTCACCTTCTGTGTGTGTCTGATTCCAGCTCATCCTCCATTTCTCAGTGCAGCTTTTTCCTCTATGGAACAATCTGCCTTGAGCCATTTTAGATCACTGATTCTCATGGGTGATCATAGGACGGTCTCTTACAGTGTTTATCTGAATGTATAATGCTCATTTATCAAACTATATACACCTCATTTTGTATCTTTTCTCCTCTAGATTTGAACCTAAACAAAAGTAAGGTGTATTAGTCAAGGTTCTTTAGAGTAATAGAACTTATAGGATGAATATATTTAAATAAAGGGGGTTTATTAGAGTGACTTACAGACTGTGGTCCAGCTAGTCCAACAATGGCTGTCTACCAATAGAAGGTCCAAGAGTCCAGTAATTGTTCGGTCCATGAGGCTGGATGTCTCAGCTGTTCCTCAGTATATGCTGAAATCTTGAAGAAGAACAAGCAGGCTCTAATGCCAATGAAGGAATGGACATGCTAGAGAGCAAGCAGGCAAAGAGAGAGAACTTCCTTTTTTTGTTTGTTTGTTTTGTTTTGTTTTGTTTTGTTTTTTTGAGACAGGGTTTCTCTGTGTAGCTTTGTGCCTTTCCTGGAAAGGAAAAAAAACTTTCCTGGTAGCCCAGGCTGGCCTTGAACTCGCAGAGATACATCCGACTGGCTCTGCCTCCGAAGTGCTGGGATTAAAGGCATGCGCCACCACTGCCCGGTGAGAGCTTCCTTCTTAGATGTTCTTTATATAGGCTGCCAGCAGAAGGTGTGGTCCAGATTAAAGGTGGATCTTCCCACCTCAAAAGATCTGGATTAAATGTGGACTTTCCCACTTCTGGAACTGGATTAGAAATGAGTCTTCCCATTTTAAATTATTTAAGAAAAAAAACCTTACATGTGTGCCTAGCCATTTGGGTTTTAGTTAATCCCAGATGTAGTCAAGTTGACAACCAAGAATAGCCATCACACAAGGTCTCACTGGTTTTATCAGCAGAATTTAACACTACCTTCCTCATCATAGGCACATAGTGCTTTATTGTTCAGTGTATGAGTGACTGACTGTGAAAACATAGTCTCTGTGTACAAAATATGCTTGTGCATAACTTATCCCCATGCTATCCTCTCTCATACAGATTCTAGTAGCCTGTTGGAGCTCTGGGACATGATTCATTCATATGAAAGACTGACAGAGCTTAAAAATAGTCACTACGAACTATTCACAAGGAAACTTGAAAACATGGAAAATGAGGCCAGTGGAGCACAGAGAGAACAGACAGAAATGAAGAAAATAAAATCCTGGCTACAGCATAAAGGAGTGGAAGGGGAAGAACTCCACACCTTGAGGCATGACATCTTAGCTGGTTTTTTAAATTTTTTTAAATTTTTATTTTATATGTATGTGTTGTTGTATACCACATGCATACAGTGCCCTCAGAGGCCAGAAGAGGGCATCAGATGGCCTGGAACTAGAGTGACAGGTGACTGTGAGCCACCATATGGGTGCTAGTAATCCATCCCAGGTCCTGTGCAAGAGCAGCCAGGGCTTTTCACCATTGAGCTCTTTCTCCAGTCCCATGACATTTTAGTTTTGAAGAAACACTTGAACCATCATATTGTATTATAGATCCGCTGTGAGGTTTTCATAATTGCTGGCTTATGGTCTAGTGCCCTAGAGGGGAAGAACATTTTAAGTCCTGTAAAGTATGGAATTATTAGAGAAAGTGTAACCACCTCATTTAGGTATGAGCATTTTAAATAAGTAAATTTATAATCTTCAAAACTAGAATTCAAATGGTTATGCTGAGTTCTATTATTCACTTAGGAATAAGAATGTATGATCCTTCTCAAATTTTTCTGTTATAGTTGATGCTGCAAGAAATACCATTTGGACTTTGTTTTCTAAATTTCTTTTTTTTTTTTTTTCCTGAGACAGGGTTTCTCTGTGTAGCTTTGTGCCTTTCCTGGAACTTACTACTCTGTAGCCCAGGCTAGCCTTGAACTCACAGAGATCCACCTGCCTCTGCCTCCCAGTGCTGGGATTAAAGGCATATGCCACTGCCACCCAGCTGTTTTCTGAATTTCTAAATATTTTGGAAAAAATCATCTGTATACAATTACTTGTTCAAAATATAGGAATATTTTTAAAGACTTTAGATCAATACATCTTAATTGTTCTAAAGAAAGCTTAACATTCATTGATAGCTCCATCCAAAGAGTATGAAGGGATCATTATCTCTCAACTCAAATATTTTTAAACTTATACAATTGTACTCTTGAATTAATTACTCATTTACATTGCTAGGGATCCAACAAAGGTAATCGTGACTGACATGCCCTCTAGAGGCTGATAAGCTAGACTTCCATCTGTACTTTGGTTAACACAAATGAAATAAAAAGAAAATGGAGATCACTGATTAACCTATTCAATATGTCTCTTTCATGCATTGATAAAATTAAGACATATTTCTATGTTAAAGAACTACTCATTTCTGTTAAATGATCAGAACATGTGTTGTTCACAAAAGATCATCAAGCTTCTTATGTAATAAACAATATTGAGATATGCTTGAAGTGTTAAGAAAAAACAGAATGAGAGTTAACAGATACTAGATTCCTTCTTCAGATCTTGGGTTATAGCTATGACAGGTCCTGCTGTGTGAACATCTGGAAGTTCTCCTTTGCAACGCCAATCATTTTGAGGCACATCTGCACATTTGCATGGTGATGAAATTTTATTTCAGGTCAACTTACTCAGTTGTTTGGAAGGGTAATAAATCAAGAAGTCTATCTATTAGTGCAATGAAATCACATCCCACAATGAACATTTTCCCTAAAAATGAGTTGTAATATGTCTTAATATTTCAGTTTACCCTTAAAACAAGATGAGAAGCAAGAAAATGCTGAGTCTGTGTTTCAACAGCAAAAGGTGCAGTTAAGCAGGAAAGAGGAGCAATATGGTGAAAATGTGGAAAGGATCAACACCCTGAAATCAGGACAGTGATTACAGATGTAAAGACCATAGAAAATGATCTCAGACAGGTAAATTAGTTGTGAGTAAAATTTTGTGTTTCTGAAGGTTTGATATTAGTTGGATCACTTCAATTTTGTATGTTTTTAGATAAATACATGTGACTAACAGAAAATGATCAGAAGAAAATGTATTTCTTGGCAATTCATCACTGTGAAAACATGAAAGCATGCAATTACACAAACGTGAGACATGCACTCATCACTTGACAGTGTCATCTATGGAGCACTGTGGACACTGTGTATCCAGTCTATTGTTGACCTAAATGTTGTTATGCCATTCATTCTTGAATTACTTAGAACAAAAGGTACCTCACTCTAAAATTAAATTAAGGCATTTATAGCTAAGTTTGCAAATTATAAATCTTGGCATCTAATGGTACTCACCATGTGTTTCCTGAGTGAAGGACTAAAGGGTCTCTGATGTTTTAGCCAATGGCCACCACCTGGGTAACCATTTAGAGTTTTATGTTAGAACATGGGTGTGAGTAAAATTGTTGCAACTCTGTGGATTTGATCCGAGGTTTTGGCACCAAAATGTGAGTTTTACAACTCTGGGAAAGGTGTCCTGCCTACTTGGGGAGTCAGGCAAAACCTTGAGCTGCTTAGGACAGCTCCAATGGCTGGAGCTCCAAAAGAGACAGCTCAACCCTGAAAGGCAAGGTATCCCGGACACCTCAAGCTGCTCAGGGCAAGCTGCTCAGGGCAGCTCTGCCTGCTAGAGCTGCAAAGAGGTAGCTCAGCCCTGAAAGGGAAATTTTTCTGACTGCTCAGGAGAGTCAGGCCTGGAACTGCTTCAGCAGGGAAAGGTATCCTGACTGCTCAGGAGAGTCAGGCTATACCTAGTGTGATGGGGGATGATTTCCCCACAGGATATAGCAATCCTGCTCCCCTCCTGGAGAGCTGCTACAGCTGAGCTTTGCTCAGTCCCCACTTAAGGGGGCTTCCCAGCAGAGCTCTGCTTCTCCAGCCTAAGAAGTTGCAGAGATGTAGCAATCTCCTTTGTCTCCAGAGAAAAGTGTTACTTTTTCAGCTCTTTCAGCTTTCCCTTGCTCTGTCCACTGAGGGAGTCTCAGCAAGGATCTTCTCTACACCAGTGAATGAAGATCTTCACACCCAAAACTCTTCTGAGAAAGAGGTTTATTTGGGAAGGAGGAGTCCAGGAGAGTAGCTGCCTCTACCAGGGTGGAGAGAACAGCCCATAACTGACGAGGCAGGGCCGTTTATATAGGATGTCTTGGGGGCAGAGTCAACCAGTGATTGGTTAGTTGGTTTTTTTGTTTGTTTTGTTTTGTTTTGTTTTTCTGCCCAGGGATTGGCCAGTTTTGTGGGCAGGGGCAGAGACAGCCCTGATTTCAGAGCCAAACTGTGTTTCTTTCACTGGCCTTTCTAGGCTTTTTGACACTACCTCTAAGGCCAGGGCACATTTCTTTCACTGACTCTGATTTTAGGGACCAAGAGTGATATTTTTGGCACTAGTTTCAGAGTCAGGGTGTTTCCCTTGTTCTGGGTTTGGGGATAAAGTGTTCATTTCTCTGGCTCAGGTCCCAAATACAGGCTGTGTTTCTTTCCCTATTCCTGGGTCCCAGGGCCAGGGTGCTACTGTCCTGCTTGGTGATTGGTTGGTTTCACAAGTCAGTTGGCTAGGAGCAGAGATGGCTCTGATTTGAGCCAAACTGTGTTTCTTTCACTTGCCTTAACTGAGCCATTTTTTCCTAGTTCTAGACTCCAGGGTCAGGGTGGATTTCTTTAGCCAGCCCCCTTTCCCTACAATGGGGTATCCATATTTGGATCTGTCATGTATCTTGCTATATCTTTTATAAAGTAACAGTTTTATTTACACCTGTCTTTGCAGCTGCTTTTGCTCTTTGAAAATTTTGGTTATTCATGCAATTAAAGTGATTCATGTGGGGTAACCATCCTTGAGAAGGTCATGCCCTTTTGGTGCTTTGGGTTTGTTGTTTGGGTGTTTTGGGGGGATTAGTTTGTTGTGTTTTGTTTCTTCAAGATAGGGTTTCTCTGTGTAGCCCTGGCTGTCCTTGAACTCACAGAAATCTGCCTACCTCTGCCTCCCAAGTGCTGGGATTGAAGGTGTGCTCCACCACTGCCTGGCTTTCTGTGCTTTGTTTTAAGGTTCTTTTGTGCTGTTTTCAAAGTGTGGGCGCTTACACAAGACTGGACCCTTAGTGAAATATTCTCCAGTGATTTAAGGACCAAAAAGAGCCCCAATTGCAAGTTTCTCAAGAACACAATGCCATCATCTTATAAGATAGGACTGGGGAAAATCATCTTTGCAATAAGATTTGATAGTAAATGCACAAAGCAGAGAGGAGGTTTAAGATACTTGAGACATTTTCCAATGTGTACTTGTATCATGGAAAAGACAGAGATCTTGAGCCTTACGTTTATGCATATAATGGATGTGTCTGGGGAGAGGTTGTGGCACTGGTGGATTGAGTAATCTTTGCTCTCTGTGCATAGCCAAGTCTGGTCTTGAATTCCTGATCATCCTACTTCTGTTTCCCAAGTTACAGTGATGTTCTTAATTTAGCTCTGTTTGTCTGAGTCATGACCTCATAATAGGCCAATCCAAAGAAAAGGCTTTCTGTGTTTTCCATAGAAATAGGTCATTCTTAGGATTTCAAACCCATCTACAGACAGTACATTTTCTAGTTTGGGACAGTGACTTGACCTTGATGTGCTATTATGGAGATTTCTGTGCAATTTTAATATTTCAACCACCATGTAAGGAGGAAAAATAAAACCAGCAGAGACCCATTTTCTAAGAACATTCCCTCCCTTAAGAATACTGTGACTATTTAGCAAATATTCTTCTGTCACATCTTCAGCCCTAGATCTAGATATCTTACTTTGTGAATCTCAAAATAACTTGTATAGAAATGCCAATAGATGCACCACTATCACCAGGCTATCCTTCACTTTTAGAGATAGTTTTTCTGGGTATAATAATCTGGGTTGGTGGTTTCAGCCTTTCAGAACTTGGAATGTGTCTTTCCAAGTACTTCTGGCTTTTAATTTTTCTGTCAAATAATAAGCAGCTGTCATTCTGATACACTCGCCTTCATAAACTACTTGACTCCTCACTTTTGGAGCTTTCAATACCCCCTCCCTTTATTCTGTGTTTTTAATGTTTTAGCTATAATATGTCATGGGGAGTTTCTTTGCTGGTCCTGTCTATTTGGTGTTCTGAAGGCCTCTTATACCTGGGTAGGCAACTCTTTCTCTTGGTTTGAGAAACTTTCTTCTATGACTTTATTGGAAATATTCTCCACATCTTCACTATGGTGTTCTTCTTCCTTTATGCCCGTAATTGTAAGGTTGGGTCATTTCACTGTATCAAAAAGTTCTCCTGCCGGGCGGTGGTGTCTCACGCCTGTAATCCCAGCACTCGGGAGGCAGAGGCAGGTGGATCTCTGTGAGTTCGAGCCCAGCCTGGTCTACAGAGCTAGTCCAGGACAGGCTCCAAAGCTACAGAGAAACCCTGTCTCGAAGAAAAAAAAGAAAAAAGTTCTCCCATGTTTGATTTTTAATTTCTCACTGACTTTTACTGAGTAACCATTTCCTCTACTTTGTCTTCTAGTCTGGACACTCTGGTTTGCATATGATTCATTCTGTTGGTGAGATTTCCCATTGATGTTTAGTTTTTGTTTTTTTATTTTATTTTCCAGGATCATTTTAAATTTGGATTTTTTTCCAGCAATTCTCTTTATTGAGTTAATTTTTTTTTTTTTTTTTTTGGAGCTGAGGATCGAACCCAGGCAAGCACTCTACCACTGAGCTAAGTCCCCAACCCCTTAATTTTTATGTTTTGATTTGAGTTCTGCATTTCATTCAGGTCTTTGTGCTTCTCTGAGTATATTCCTATCCTCTATGAATTGTTTGAAGACAGTTATAATAATTCTCTTGAATTCTTTGTCTGAAAGATCTGCCACATAATCCTCATTGGAGTTTATTACTATAGAATTAGTAATTGTGGGAGGGAACATGTTGTGGTAAGTTTTTGTGTTCCTTATATATCCATGCTGGGACTTGCACGTCTGAAGTAGTTTGTTAACTGAGTCTCTTTTTTTGTTGGTTTGTTTGTTTAAGTCACCTTTATTCTTTTAGTGTAGGCATGCAAATGTTCAGGAGAGTATTGAGTTGTAAAGGAATGGAGACATTTTCTTCTGTGGAACTGGTATTGAGGGCTGCAGTGTCCATTCCTAGTTTTCTCTTGGGAGTCTGCTACTGTCTGCCTGAACAGACACTATCCACATGTCAGCACACTCCCAGCTAGTTCTCTCCTCCACAGTCTCTGGTGTGGCTCTCCACGCCCTGATGCTCCACCTTGAGTCTCCCCTGGGCCTACATAGGGACCACTTCCACTGGCATACTAACCATGTGAAATATCAGATTTCATTAGAGCATAAAATATAATCAAAATACTAATGTAATAGCAAATACCAAATGCAGCTCTTCAACGTATGTGGATACTGCTTCATGGAGACTCCCAAGTCTAAATCCTGCTGTTCCAGATGGTAGGCTCTGTACTTTAGCTCTGTCTCACAGGTGAAGACACCAAGGTGTGGAAAATCAATTACTCAAGCTGACACCACGCCTGAATGACTTTGCTGGGATCCAGACCGCCATGGCAGCTGTGAAAAATCCAGTGTCTTTTTTACCTCACTTTGCTTTGTTTGGGGCTTTTTGTCTGGTTGGCCTTTAGCTTGTTTATTTTGATTTCTGTTTATGTGAGAGGGGGTGTTTCTTGGTTTTCTGTCTTCGTTTTAAGAAGAAAGAGAAGAAAAGAACAACGGGTTCAGTGGATAATAACAGGGAAGAATCTAGAAGAAAGTGGAGGGGGAGAAAAACATAAAATACACCACGTGAAAAAATAATGTTTCAATTGTTAAAAAAAAACCTTCAAAAGAAAGATTGCATACCTAGAAGGAGGCCACAAAGTAGGAAGATTAAATTCCTCTTCATTGCTCTTTTTAGTTACAAGGACCACAGGATCAACTCTCAGAGACAGTGCAGAGTTCTGAGAAGACACACGCCATCTTACAAAGGTACAAAGTAGAGCGGCACACAGAGTATTATGAGTCTGGTAAAAAAGAATAGTACAGCATAGAAAAGTCTACCGTTATGATAATGAATACCCTTCTGGAGAGCCAGGGAACTTTCAGAATTATGTAGTTCAGTTGGACAGGGCATGATCTCTGTGTGTACCAAGTGAAGAGTTTGGTTCCAAACCCTGCAAAAAATAAATGTGTAATATTTTACACTATTATGTACATTATCCACAAAACACGGCAGGAAGAAAATGAAAATTTCCAAACCACATGCTTTTCAAACATTAATAATGAAATGTTTCTTTTAGATGCTAGTCCAGGAATTGTGGTAATGTTTTTTAAAACTCTATATGTGAATCATACTCAAATACATTTTAGGCTTGAAGTTCAACTTTCCAAGTTAAAAATTACATTGAAAGAGCAATCAGCAAAAATTGAACAGATTCAGACTCAACTGCTACATGAAGGTTTGGTGAGTCTTGTTTCTTTCTGCTATACTAAAGATGTTTTCTCCTCTTGTGGGATTACAGACTGTTGATGTGGCTCCTAGGTGCCGCAGTAGAAAGAGAAGTTCTCCAAGATGCTAAGTCTTCATTTTCCAAAGGAGCAGAGGGGTTCAGCCTTCTTGGAAGACTGATGCCCAGCTAGCTCACTCCAGTTCCTTTATTCAAACCTGTACAGGGTTCACTGGGGCTGGGAAAGGTTCCAACTCCAGAGTCATCTCACTCTTGCTGCCTTGTGAGCAGACAACCCACACAAATCTCTGTCCCTTTTGACTGTGACAAGCCATAAGCGAAAGAAAGAAGTCCAAGTCTGCCAAGAGTGTCTTAGGACCAAGCTCTCACATAGCACCCAGTACAGACTCTCTGAGGTTCAGCCTCAAAACAGTTTCTCAGCCTCTACTGATTAACCCAAGCATAGCAAAGGCTTTGCTGAAACATTTTACTCAGAGTCAGACACTTTACATATCACTACAATTATATGGGAATATTTTAGGATATATGACCAGTGCCATTGATAAAAAATATTTCTTGTATCTGGGCATGGTGGCAAATGCCTTTAATCCCAGCACTCAGGAAGCCAAGACAGATGGATCTCTGTGAGTTTCAGACCACCCAGGGCTACATAGCTGAGACCATTGTATGTGTGTGTGTGTGTGTGTGTGGGTGTGTGTGTGTGTGTGTGTGTGGTGTGGTGTGGTGTGTGTGGTGTTCATAATGCTACTACTTTTTTTTAACCAATAATGGACATCCTCTTGATTTTATAGAAGTTCGTTGAAATGATAAAAATTAGGGACTTTGGTAGTAAGACTTAACTAAACAAGGAGCTGGAGAGATGGCTCAGGGATTGAAAGCATGTACTGTTCTTGTAGAGGACCAGAATTCAGTTCCCAGCACCCATGTCAGGTAGCTCACAACCATCTGGAAGTCCAGCTCCAGAGGATTTGATGCTGTCTTCTGGCTTCTGTGGGCACCTGTACACACTTGGCATATGTACACATACACATAAATGAAAAGAAATTCTTTTCTTTGTAAATTAAGAATTCACTGGGCATGGTGATGAATACCTTTAATCCAAGTACTCAGGAGGCAAAAGGCAGGTGAAACTCTGAGTTCAAGGCCAGCCTGGTCTACATAGCAAGTTTCAGGACAACCAAGACTACACAGAGAAACCCTGCCTTAGAAAGAAAAAAAAGATTTTACTAAACAGGATTCTTATAAAGTGAATGTTTTATAATTTTATATTATAAATAAGTTTTAAATATATTGAGATACATAACAATGCTTTAGAATATATCATTTTGTTTCTCCATTAGTTGGTTAATGTACTTGTGGACTATTTGCAGCTCATAGTTACTATGGAAGGATTGCTGTGGATGTAGTGTGCAACTGTCGTCTTCACTGGGAAGGTCTTGCTATTCTAAGACTGTTCCGTAGATACCTGGTCTAGGGTTCCAAGTCTGTTACCAGAAGCCTTCAGTGAAGTTTTGAGAATGGATGAATTATAACTTCCAATTCTAATTAAGAACAGATACTTGGGGCTAGAAAGAGGGCTCAGCACTTAGGAGCACTTGTTGCTCTTGCAGAGGACCCAGGTTCAGTTCCCAGCACCCACATGGTGCCACACAACTATCCATAACTCCAGTTCCAAGGGATCTCTGATGTCCTCTTCTGACCTCCACAGACACCAGGCATGCACATGGTACACAGGCATACTTGCAGGCAAAACACTCATACACATCAAATAAGTATTGAAAAAATGTTTTTGAAGAATGGTTGTTTTGTCATTATACAAACATTTCCACCAAGGAACATTTTTCAAAAAGAAAGGCGATGCCATTGACTACATGAAGGAAATGTTTTGTTGAGTGGGACCTTAAAGAACTGAAGAAACGGTTTTGTTATTCATCATGTCCATCAGCTTTCCAAGAACACAGTCCTCTACTTTGCCTCAGTGTGGCTGCCCTGGGGAGTTGCTGTCCAATGCTCCCTCCCCCACTCCCCCAGTGACAGGCCCCTGTCTGCAGGAAATCTCAATGGCAGAAGCTGTGTGGCTGTCCCAGGAGTGGATCACAGGCATGGAAGTGTGGTGATTCCTCTGCAGGCTTTACAGCAGGCGGGGGAGAAAATGATCCACAAAGAGACAAGAATGAAACTCGGCTCAGCCCAATTTTACTGTAACCAGCACTGGACCAGACTTCTGGAGTCTGGCCCAGATCATTTTACTTTAGCCGTATTTAAGCACAGCACAATTTTGGAAAAAAGTACTGAGATAACCATTAACGTAGTCCCAAGTGCACAACTATTTAAGACTTGTTTACACTTGGATTCCTTACAAAGTACATCTGGCTTTTTTCACAAGAATGGGTACTGTAGACTCAGAGATAGTGCCCAAGATTTAGGGTCTAGGAAGCTTGACTGAGGGAAACATAGGCCTGTGATGTTGGGATTGGCCTGGCCCTCAGATGACGTAGCCGTCACTTAGGCTGCTGTAAGGCACAAGTGACCTCACTCATAAGAGTGGGTTTTATGGCCTAAAAGCAATGCTCAGGATTTAGTGAGATAAGTGAAAAGAAGAATTCTGGGAGATCTGGACAGGTCCTGTCTCATCAGACAGCAGAAGATGGCCAGGCTGTAAAACAACATCACCCCTAGCGCTCCAGGAGGAGCAGCTACACACCTCATTCCACTGAAGAAGAGGTGTGCAGTGTGTTTAACTCTCCCTTCTCCTCCAATGCTTCTCTGTGTGCACAAGGCCTTTTTGTTCTCTACACGGAAGCTCAGCAGGGACAAGGCAGGAAGATAAACCAAAGTGTGGGGGGGGGGAGGAGGGGTTTGCAAAGAATCTTCCTGGTGGAGCCCACTTCCAAATCTGCAGAGAAGCTCCTGTCCTGCTCAGAGAAAACAATAGTCTCGGAGTCCACTTTAATGATGGATAGTGAAAGCTCTGTTCCTCCCCAGACAGAACAGAAGTCTCCTGATTCTCACACTGCATTCCAGGCATCACAGTCAGACGTCTACAGCATGAACACCCACCTGGAGCCAGGACACGGCTGCCCCCTGTTACCTGTTAACTCTCAAAGAGCAGGCGCTGTGCGGCTCCATTGCTGGTGACAGACAACACAGAAACCAGAGCTTAGTCCCCTCCAACCATGAAGGAGCACAGAAAAGTAATTCTAGATTTCTCAGAAATTGGAGCTGTGTTACTTCAATCCTTCCCACACAACAAAAAGGAGAATGTGTTGAAGCATCTTCTGCATGAGAGAATACCAAGGACATCCTTTTACTAAGTGTCATACAGAAATGGATTGACTTGAAATAGTAATGCTTGAGAGGTGAATGGTAGGATTTCAAACCTATTCAGTTTATTCAGAAAGGAGGCAGGGGCTTGGGAGGTTAAAACACTTGGTGCTCTTGCAGAGGACCCAGTTTCCACTCCCGACACCCACATGAGGATTCAAAGCTGCCTGTAAATCTAGCTCCGGGGGATCTGATGCCATCTCTGACCTCCAGGGACACCAGGCATGCACATGGTGCACATATATGCATTCAGGCAAAACATTTGTGCACATAAAATAAAATAAATCTTAAAAGAAAGAGGCATATTTTACAGGTTCCCCCCAGAATGAATAAGGAATAAGGCATTGAAATTGCAGCCACTTGGAGGCCTACTCTGACTCAAAAAATAAATAAGAGATTTTTTATCCCAGCTCCTTCAGTAACTTCTCCAGAATGTCCTCAATATGCCAAGAGATGATCAGAGCTGAGGTATTTTACATATATAATTTTACAATTTTGTGCAAAATGTCTGAGGTGGGTAGAAAATGGAGCTCTGGCTCACCCAAGCCTCCATCAATATAGTTGAGTCTCCATCTGAAAGGGAAATTCAGAACAATATTTACCCAAGGTTGTCAGTGTAGCAAAGGAAAAGAGGGAAACAAGCAGTGATATGTGTATGAAAAAGTCATGTGACTTTCAAAGTAGCACCAATCAAAATCCACAGGAAATTCGCTCCATTAATCATCCATTCAGCGATGGATGATGGGTGGTAATCCACGAGACCTGAACAAGAAAGGAAGATATAAATGAAAGAGTGACCTCAATAATAGGCCGAGACTGGAACTGTGGACTATGTGGGCTAAGGAAGTCCCAGGGAGCTCTGTAAGAAGTGGGTGACTTACACAGAGGAAAGAAACAGCCGGGCTTCTGCATTCTCGAATGAAGTGGGGCTCAAGCTGCCTATGGAGAAGTATGCGCATCTTTAGAATTTGCTCACAAGACATAAAACATGGGGAGGACTCCAAAATGTCCCTGTCACTCTGCATTTTGTTAATGAATTGTAGGATTAAATCTTAAATTTTAAGAGGTTGCAGAGATGGCTCAGCATGCATTGCTCTGGTAGAGGACCCAGGTTCCATCCCCAGCACCCATGTGGTGGCTCATGGACATCTATAACTCCAGTTCCAGAAGGACTGATACCTGCATGCACCAGGTACATGTACATACATGCAGGCTCTCACACATGCACAGAAAACAGAATAAATCCTTCTTAAAATTGGATTTTAAGTTAATAGAAGGTACAAAGTGACGAAAAGAGATTTTTAGATGAACTGTGTATTAAAGAATATTGGAGCCCATGGAGAGGGCTTAATCAGGATGGCAGGGAATTCAGAAGAACTGGGCATGGGTAATGCTTTGTGGTGTTAGCATGAAGACACTCCTTAGAGAAAAATAGTAAGTGGAGAAGAAAATTTCAAGCTCCCAGGAGAATTCTTACAGAGAATGAATATTTTTTCTCATTCTAAAATCAGATGAAAATGATTCAACAAATTAAAGGACTGTAAATTCTAGAAAAATTAATGATGAGGGGCCTGAGAGATGGTTCATCAGTTAACAGCGCTGGCTGCTCTTCCAGAGGACCAAGCTCAGTGCCCAGCACCGAATGTGGTGGCTCACGACCATCTTTAAGTCCAGCTCCAGTACATCTGACACCTTCTTTTGACCTCTGTTGGCACCTGCACACATATGGCATGTATATATATACAGAGAGAGAGAGAGAGAGAGAGAGAGAGAGAGAGAGAGAGAGAGAGAGGTGGGGCACAAATAGAAAATAATAAATTTCTTCAAACTTAAAGATTAATATATAAATAAATAAGAATTGGTTTTAAGGAGTTATTTTTTGATCCTAAATGGAATGCTATAAAGTTGTACAAATGCATATTACTCATAAGCTTATAAGAAATGATTTTATAAGAGAAGAATGTAGTAACTGAGGGCTCCTTGGACAACAGGCCATACCATAGGCCAAATCCTTTCTGTGAAATGCTCAAGATGGAACATCAACAGGTCATGTCAGACCTGCAGAATTTTGAGAATGAGAATCTGCAGAGCCGGCTCCTGATGGATCAGAGTCAGATGAATAAGAAGTTGGACTTGCTGAGGCAAGAGAAGAAACACTACTGGAGGATTGGGTCCTGCTGAAGTACCACTTGGGTGACTTGAAAGTGATCAGTAAGGACCAAGAAGAGACCAGTGGCCTCCAGAACCAGCAACAGCAAGAGCAGTAACAAATGGAGGAGAGACTTCAGAGCTTGCTGAAGCAGAAGGAGCTGGTCACACAGCAAAAACACTTGGCAATAAAGCTGCAACATCATTTGACTGTCTCCCAGATGAGGTCAGGAAAAACTCCAACATGAGCTGGAACAGTCCACAGCTCAGGATGAGAGCCTTCTGCCAACAGAGCTGATGCAGCAGGAGCACTAAGTGTCATAAGCAACACCCTTTATGAGAACTGAGAAGGCTGAAGGAATCCATAGTCAACCAGAACACCTGACATTTTCCACTCTATGATCAAGACCTCCTCAAAACAAGACATGTACAACTAGTTGTAAAATCACCAGTGAGGCAAATATCATCCATAATCTGATCCATGTGTCTGTTGACTCACTAGTTATGGAATAAAGAAACCATTAAGAAGATGCTTGAGATTCAAAAAATAAACACCAAGAATTATGCAGAAAAAGCTGATATCTACCAGCAAGTGGTCCCAGTGAGGACCACAACAACATGGAGGGAGAATATGTTTCTGTTCATAGTTACTCTGAAAGTTTATTGCTACAAACTTTTGTTAGCTGACTGAGTCCTCAGCCCTTCATATGTGGAGGGAGATATGTCAACAGAGACTGTGTTGATGTCATGCTGCTATCCAGATAGAACACACAGAGGAAGCATCATATTCTCACTCCAGTCCAGTGCTGGAGCTACTCAATTTCATGCACTTGTGATGGTGAAGTGAATGGTTCTGAGAAATGACTTAGGAAGGATGTCACCATGAACTTTTATGTCTTTTGGTAGCTGATGCTCCCCATGTTCTTTTTTGGTCTTGAATCTGCACACAGACACATTTTGGGTGACAGAATTATATAATGGCAAACACGGCATAAGATCAACTTTGGCAAGGGCTTAACCTAAAAGCCCCAAAGTGGCATGGCTACACTTGTCTTGAAGAGGTTATTTCAATTCAGGGTTGTCTTCCAACTTGTGTCCAAAGCCAGCCACAGAGTGTAGGACATTGCTGTAACTCTGCATGATGAGAATGCTTCTTTCTTAGTGTAAATAGTTTTGGTTTGCTTTGGGGTTTGCATGAATTTAGGTTTTGTTTTGCTGTTTTGTTATTTTTTGGTTCTTTTGTTCTTCCTTTGATTTTATATTTTGCTAAGGCTATACACTGGATATACTAAGTACCCTTTTAAGGCCCTATACAGTCAAATTTATGTAATTTCACAAATAAAAAAGTAATTTTAAACTCTTACAAAAAGAGAAGAATGGCTCCTGATACTTTTAAATATTTTTTATAATCTTTTAAAGCTTGGTGATGAAACAAAGAAACTCATTCAGCAAACACAGTCTCTAGAATGTACTTTGGAAAAACAGATGGCTAAAAATGAGGAATTGATGACAGAGCTAACTGGGTAAGATTTTAATTTGTTTTTGTTTTGTTTTTTGAGACAGCGTTTCTCTGTGTAGCTTTGCACCTTTCCTGGATCTCACTCTGTAAACCAGGCTGGCCTCGAACTCACAGAGATCTGCCTGGCTCTGCCTCCCAAGTGCTGGGATTAAAGACGTGCGCCACCACCGCCCGGCTCAAGATTTTAATATTTTAAATCATTAGTTGCATCGCAATTTTTATTATTTCATATTTTTGAGGATTTCATATATGAGTGCCATATTTACTTTATTTCCCCTCCCTCTGACTCCTCTCACGGCCCCCAACTTCCTCTCAAATTCCTCTTTTTCTTTAATTTCTATTGTTACACTTATGTGAGTGTAAACGTGTAAATACAGTCTACTGGGTCCACTTCAGATTGCTCCTATGCACGGATTTTAGGGATGACCAGTTGGTGCTGTATAACTTTACTGTCATTTATTTTATGTGCATGAGTGTTGTGCCTGCATGTATGTCTGTGCACCACATGCATGCCTGGTGCCCACCAGAAGAGGGTGTTGGATCCACTGGAACTGGAGTTGCAGGTAGTTGTGAGCTGTTATGTGGATGCTGGGAAGCAAACTCAGGTCCTCTGTGAGAGCAGGGAGAGCATTTCTCCAGCTCCTGTTACTTCTGTGTCGGGTTCTTTGGATGCTTATCTACAAGCCACTTGTAGATTCTTTGTCTGTCAAGGCTGTTCCCCGGGAGCAACAACTATAAAAGATCAAGGTTGTGGGGGATCGTTCCTAGTGGATCTGTGATAAATTTGCAGTGAAGGCCAGTTTGGAGAGCTTTGACACTGGAGTGACCCTTCCAATGTGACTTCGTAAGAATAGCAATGGTTTTATCTTGAAGAAACACAGTGCAGTCAAATACACACACCGAGAGAGAAAGGATGGGGAGATACAGCAGGTAAATGGAAGCTGAAAACAATTAGGAGTACCTAAGTGCACATGTGATTGAGTGGTACTTAAGACAAAACTTGAAAAGATGGTGAGTTAACGTGGAATATTCTTCCAAGAATGCATTGCACTTGTAAATAGACATGTAATGTCCAGACTCAGGATTTTAAATAAACCTAAAGCCCGCAGTGCTAAAATCAAAGGACAGATCAAAATGGGCCTACCAGACTCCTACAGAGGGTTCCAACTAACAACCACAGAATACACTTTCTAGAAGCCCATGTCACATTCCTAAAGATAAATAACATTTAAAGCCAAAAAAGGAAAATCTTAATAAATACAAAAAAATCAAAAGAACTTGTTGATTCTTTTGGGATCATAATGGAATGAAACTTAAAATTAATAGGAAGAAAAATGGCAGGTCCTTGACAAATATATGGGTGCCAAACAGAGCACTACTGAATGATTAACGGTAAGCACTCTACCACTGTGCTTAAGCTCCCATGCTCCCTGAGTGCTCTCGGCATGCACTGCCTCGTCTTCCTGTGTACCTGAGTAGACAACTACCAAGGCGTATTTGCATCTTTCAGTGACACTGATATATAAGTATGTTTTCCTGCTTCACCCCCCGCTACTAATCTCCGAGTTACAGCTAACCTTTAATAATGTGTCAGTACTGCATGCTAAATGGATAATAATAATTATAAAACATCTGCATGTGGATCTAATACTTGTTCCTCATGTAACATATATGTCATAAAAATTTTTTCATATTATTTATTAAGTCTATAATTTACCCATGAGCCATAGACTATCTAACAAAAGTCCCAACAGCAGACATGGGAAGCCCGATTTTGAGTTGTTGGTCAGAGTTTCCAAGAGACTCCGAAACCAGTATAGGCTATTGATGTTGCCCTTGGATATTTGCCAGAGGTTGGAAGTAAGTTCCCATTGTGGAAAACACAGAGCACTCAGACACAGGGTCCAGGGACTCCTGAGCTGGAACTGACCTGAATGCCTCCTCCCTAACCTTTCTGGTATCAGAAGGTGCTATGCAAGATTTCAAGGGGGGAAACAACACTCATCCTACCTAACTATGATGCTGATGAACAACAACCAGCATTGCACAGCAGCCGTATGGTGCAATAGTGGCGTGCATACTCAAGAAGTAACCAAGAGTTCTCTTAAGGCCCACTCAATGAAAGGGGAACCACCCGGCTCAGAGACCTAGGCAGTGACTCAGGGCTGGCGAAGTCACAGGTCTTGGAGGAACACCTACAACCACTACTTTACTAAACCCATGTAATTTCTAACTGCATTCTAAAGATTTCTTCTTACATCCACAAATAAGTGTAGCTCTCGCACCTCTTCAAAGAAATATTTCTTTGCAATAAACAGAAAAAAACTACCAAAAAAAAAATCACAACTGGTCAGAATGCAAAGAGCAAGAGGTTGTGTGGAGCCCAGTTCCAGCTGATACATCTCAGCACAGCTCCCTCCTAAGACTCGAGGATGAGAGCAGAAGGGCGGAAAGACTGCAAGAAACAAAGAAGATGAAGTTTGCTGTGAGATTGTGTCCCCTAGAAATGTCAGGAAGCTGCAACCATGAAATCTCAACACAAACTGAACAAGAATGATACCAACAGACACGCTAACGTGAAGGGGGAAATCTCATGGGGCCTCAACTCCAGACAAAGAACTGCAGGTAACTAAGAAACAATGAGAGAGGAAGAAACGGTCTCCCCCAGGGATGAGCCCTCCACCTGGTTTTCCAGTACCAAGTGGTCAGCCCTGAAATTGTATACATACAAGTAACATTATATGGATTGACAGGTTGTATTTATACATTTATGTAGTTAGAGTTTTCCTGCCTGGCCCAGTCAAGACAAATATCTCTTACCCGCCAGTCCCATAGTCGCTCAGACCCAACCAAGAAAGCACACAGAAACTTACATTGTTTATAAACAGTATGGCCATGGCAGACTTCTTGTTATCTACTTCTTCTATCTTAAATTAACCCATTTCTGTTAGTCTATACTTTGCCACATGGCTTGTGGCTTACCAGTGTCTTTACATGTTGCTTTCCATGGCGGCGGCTGGCGGTGTCTCCCTCCAGTCTTCTACTTCCCAGAATTCTCTACTCTCTTGTCCCACCTATACTTCCTGCCTAGCCACTGGCCAATCAGAACTTTATTTACACAGAGCGATATCCACAGCACTTCCCCTTTTCTTTTTTTTTTTTAAGGAAGGTTTTAACTTTTACATAGTACAATTACATATAACAAAACAATTATCAAGCAAGAATTACAGTTACAATATTAAAGAAGATATCCTATCTATCTTATATTTGTGAGTCTAAGGTTTTATATCTAACTTATCTTTTATCATAATTGAGGAAATTATAACTATCTAGTCTTCAACCACATCAAAGACCTCAGAAGGATATAATATTACCTGAGAACCAGGAGAAGGATGCAAGCATTTTTTGGGAGTCTTGCAAGAGTAGACAGAGACACCTGGCAGCCTGGACAGTCACCTAATGTTCCTTTGTAAAGTTGGGGCATTTGTCTTCAGCCCACAGAGCTAGAGTCTCTCGATCACTTCTCTCAGTGTCCTGAAGAATGTCTGGCAGTTTCCTCTGCGAAGCAGGAACCTGAAGGACCATTTTGTCAAGCAAAGTTTAGTGGTCACCTTTCTATGGGTCCTGCATGTCCAGTCGATCAAGAAGTCCAGGCAAGAACAGTTTCTTGCCCAAATGGCTATTTTTGCAAAGGTGAAGATAAGATATGAAGTGTCTTCAATGCCCATCCTCCTCTCTGAAGTAAATTGGTGCTGCTAGGAGCAGACATGTCTCACTGTCCAGAAAGTCTAAATTTTAAAAGTATTTTAAATGCCATATTCTGTAGGTCTTTGAAGTATTTGAAGATTACCTATCTGTCTGAAATATCTCTATGTACACCTAGAAGACTTAACTAACATGGCTACGAGTATGATTATCATAGATGACTAATTATTAATCTATTTTTAATTATCCATTACAATTTAAATGAGCTATACAAACATAATACCTTAAACATGAGTAGAAATATGCACACAGTATAACAAAATTAACTTTAAGTTTGTACCAATAGACTAAAGTCTATACCAATGTAAAACATTTTAAACAAGTTGTTGCTCTTTAGAAGTAAGTTCCTTAAACTACCCTTTTATCATATTATATCTATATCATATCCCCTTTTCTTCTTTAGAAAGAGATCATGTTTATAATCAATCTACTTTAAAGAAAAATATTGTTTTTTCTCTGTCCCACACCAGAGGGCTCTTCTGATTTGGGACACAAGAATCTCTTAACTTTTTCTTTTAGCAGTATGTCTGGGTTTAGAGAAGGAGTGAGCCAATTCCATCTCCAAAGCCAGCTTGATAATTTTGGGAATGTGGGCATAGTTTCTCTTACTACTTCCTGCTGGAGGGAGGCGCTGTATCTTATGGGGACACAAAATTTTAGGATTATGGAGTAGTCCATTAGGGTGAACCTCTGAACCAGTTGCCTTGAAACCATTCTGGATGTTGGATCATCTGGGCCATTGTGTCATTGGAGACCTTTCAGGTGGTCTTGGCTGATCAAACCTGATGTATCTTAATCTGGAACAAATCCACAGCCTCTGGCTTTCTGTGGAAACAAAAGCAGAGACTCTTTTCCAAAGCAACATATCCTTATATCCAAATTTTGAAGTCAAGTTATCTTTAAAATTTACATATTTGTTTAACTCAACAGCTTTTAAGATCAAATCTTTTTCTGTAGTTAAAAATCCCAAAGACAACACAAACCAGATTCTCTGTGTAATATCCATCTTTGTAAGACTGAAACACCCCTGTGGCTACTGGCTCCACCCACCTCAGCTTCCCAACATGGCGGTGGTACAGTTTACCGCCAGCTCTGGGTCTGGAGCCATGTGTACCACCAACTATTAGAAGCAGTTCTATCAAAGCAGCGCATAGCCCAGAAACTTTTTTTTTTTTTAATTAGCAAAGGCTAAATCCACCATGCAGCAAAGTAAAGTGTGGCTTGTAGACTACTCATTCCCTCCACACTGCTGGTCAGATGCACAAGCCAGGAACCTGCCATAGTAGCTCAAATCGGCAGGCTGCCGCTAACTTGAGAGAGACAACTAGGAAGCCGTTTTTAGCTCCGTTTTAGAATCTTTTAGGTGGAAACTCTTGCCAACACATTGGGCGCCATTTGTTGTTAGAGTTTTCCTGCCTGGCCCAGTCAGGACAAATCTCTCTTACCCACCAGTCCCATAGTCGCTCAGACCCAACCAAGAAAGCACACAGAAACTTACATTGTTTAGAAATTGTATGGCCATGGCAGGCTTCTTGTTATCTACTTCTTCTATCTTAAATTAACCCATTTCTGTTAGTCTATACTTTGCCACATGGCTTGTGGCTTACCAGTGTCTTTACATGTTGCTTTCCATGGCGGCGGCTGGCGGTGTCTCCCTCCAGTCTTCTACTTCCCAGAATTCTCTACTCTCTTGTCCCGCCTATACTTCCTGCCTGGCCACTGGCCAAACAGAACTTTATTTACACAGAGTGATATCCACAGCACATTTAGAACTAAATATGTGTAACAACAATTAAAGAAACAGAAGCCATGAAGTTGAGAGAAAAAGAGGGGTGCATGGTAAGGGTTGGAGGGAGGAAAGGAGAAAAATTATGTAATTCTATTTTAATTTCAAAAAATAAAATAATTAAGATTGTAATTCCAGGCTGGAGAGATGGCTCAGGGGTTAAGAACACTGGCTGCTCTTGCAGAGGACTTGGGTTAAGTCCCAGAACCCACATGGTGGCTCACAACTGTCTGTAACTCTGGTCCTGGAGATTTGACGCCCTCTTTTGGCCTCCATGAACATGAGGCATGCATGTGGTGCACATACATACATGCATACATACATACATGTAAACAAAACATTCACACACAAAAAAATGTATGTAAAGATTATAATTTCATTAGAATACTTTCAATTCATTTTAGGTTGAGACAAATGAGACATTCATAACTTACAGCTTTGTTCCTTTGATGATACTACATAATTATCTACTTAAATTATTAAATATTGATGCTGAAGACATTCATATGCCAATTCTGTACATTCTCACAGATTAAGAAGCTCTTTGAGGAGACAAAAAAGAAGTTAAATAAACATGAAGACTGAGAGCTTAGTGGTCCTGGAGATTTAAAAACCAACTAGCCAATTTGATATGCACATTCAATTACTACGCTAAGGCATGAGGTAATTTCAATAATCTGTAGGTTTCAATATCCCTTGCTTTGGATAAATACAACTATATATTGGCCAGTAAAACAAAGAGTCAGAAAAACATTGACTTGCAATCGATGAAAATGTATGTTTTCTATTAAAGGTGAATTGTGCTGATTCTCTGCAGCGAGCTCCTCGACCAGCGAGGAAGAACGACCACCATTCGAGGATTCTTCTCAGATCACACTTTATTGGAGCGCCTCTTGATTGAGGGAGAGCGGGAGGTGAGGGGCCCCAAGAACCAAAAGGCAGCTGCTTATATAGGGAACCAAGCGAACGGGTCAGTCTGTGATTGGATCCCGCCAGAATGCAAGCACAGGGAGCCACGGGATAGGCTGAGGACATAAGACCAAATTACCATATACGCACATGCGCAAGCCTGGAGGCACACAGCCCAGCAAGCACAGCCAAATATGGAGTTGTTTACAGCAAAGCTGTCAGGAAGTCGGCGCCATCTTAGAATGGCGGCTCCCTACAATTCTCTTTTAAATCTTTGTCTTATTTAGACTTATTTCTTTTATTTTATGTGTATGAGTGCTTTACCTGCATGTGTGTACATACCATGCATGACTAGTGCCCTCAGAAGCCAGAAAAGGACATTGGATGCCCCGGAACTAGAGTTACAGATGGTCGTGAGCCACCGTGTGGATACTTGGTACCGAACTCAGGTCCCCTGGAGAGCAGCAAGGGCTCTTGACTACTGGGCCATCCCTCAGCTCCTCTTAATGCTGGTGGATGATGTAACAACAAACAGTCCACCATTACGATGTCAAAGTCATAAGCACCTGCCGGTTCTATTAGCTAGCAGCACTATCGGGCTGCAGTGGACAGGCTGTGAAAGCCAGTCAGTTGAACTTAGTAACACTGTGTATATTCCCACATACACAAATATCATCTCAATTTCTTAGTATTTTCATCATCCAAATATGTCCTAAGCCTTGCTCTTTCATGCTGAGACTTAAGGAACCCTGTACACGTCATGGCTGTCAGGTTCTGAACAGTTGGTGTGGAGAGACTCACACAGTCTGCGCTCTGTCTGCCTCTGTGTCTGGCTCCTTTTCTTGGGCGTACTTTCATTGTTCAGCCTGTTCAAACACCTTGTAAGTTCTTCATTTCCTCTCATTGCCGATTGGTGTCCTGTTACATGGGTAAGCAAATGTTTTATTTACGCTCACCCATCGATGGACCTCTGGGTGGTCCACTTTGAACTTTGATTGCTGACTGTGCTCTGACAGTGCAGGCCCGGGTCCTGCATGAAATGGCTTCATTTCTCTTGGCTGGCTGAGTCATGTGATAGCTGCATACTTGCCCTTCTGAGGAGCCAGCAGGGTGTGCCTTCTCCGGTGGCCGTTTTCTGTCCACAAGTCCTGAAGGCACACCACAACTTCTCCACTTTGTTGCCAACACTCACTCCATCTTTTTATTTTTGTTTGTTTTGAGACAGGGTCTCACTATGTAGCCCTGGCTGACCTCAAACTTACAGAAACCCACCTGCCCTGCGCCTGCCCCTGCCCCTGCCCGCCCCTGCCCCTGCCCACCCCTGGCCCTGGCCCTGGCCCTGCCCGCTCTTGCCCCTGCTCCCGCGGGGCTGGGATTAAAGGTGTGGGCCACCACACTGGCTTTTTTCATCTTTTTAACTAAACCACGTTTCCATGAAGTGGTGGGTAGCTCACGGGAGTTTCCCTCTGCGTTCCCCTGATGTGTGGAGCACTGATGTGTGGAGCACTGATGTGTGGAGCACAGGTGTCACTGGGGGCCTATTGGCCATTAGCTACCTCTTTAGAGAAGGTCGATCTAGATTGTTTCTCCAGTTTTCAATTGGATTCACTTCTCACTGGTTTTTTAGTCTTTTGTAGATCTTGGACATGAGTTCTTTATCAGGCACACTAATGTTCCAATATTTTCTTCTTCTAACCAGCTTGCCCTTGCACTCCATAACAGTGTCTCTGAAGTACTCTAGCACATTATGTCTATGCTTTGAGGCCCTAACACCAAGTTTTGCCTGATCCAGTCATGATGACGTATGCCCATGTTCTTTCCTTAGAATTTGTGTGTCTCAAACTTTCAAACTTTAATGTCACGTTTTGAGTGAATTTTATTGGTGGTGTTCAGTAGTCACCCACACTTGTTTTTTTCACATGTGGATACCAAGGTGTCCCAGGATTATTTCTTACTGAAAAAAAAAAAAATTTGTTCTTGCTCTGAAGAATGATTTTGCAGCATTTTGTTGAGTTTCAACTGATCATAAACACGGGAGTTTGCTTTGGGTCCTGTAAGCCAGCACCAAATCAAATCGATTTCTCAGGTGAGAACTCCTCTCCAGCAGCGTGGCTTGCTGCCAGCTGTCTTCCGTGACAGCTGTGGTAGGGGTGTTAACTTCATTCTGGTGTAGACTTTCTCCTTCTTAAAGGAACAGACTCTCTCCTCCCCGCTCTCGTCACTTTCCCTGCGGGGAAGACAGCAAAGGAAAAATTAGGGCCGCATTTGCCATGAGGGAATAACAGTATAAATGAGAAAGAGCCCCAAGACCCGGCAACAGGATGCCCACAGAAAGCAGTTGGTAGTATGGCAGCTGTAAGCCCTCAGCAGGCTTCTGGGTGCCAACCAAGTGACTGTAGTATCACATCTGGAAGGCTCTTAGAGGGCGTTGGCATCAGCCAGGAACAGTCTCTTGCAGAGCAAGCCTGCAGGTCAGGGACAGAGCAGCAGCGGCGCATGCGCATCCAGAAGGCTTCAGTCCGAGCTCTGTGCAGGGAGCAGAAGTTCGGCCAGTCCTCCTCTTCCTCTACCGAGCTCTCAAGCTTCTGTTCTTGCAGCCCCAGGACATCAGAAATTACGGGCCCTGAGTGGCACGCAAATAAGGTTAGAAATGGGGCCAATCAGGGAAGAGCTCTCAAAAAGCTATCAGCAGCTCCAGTTGCTGTGGTGTTTCCCATTACTTTTCTAACCTGATCCCACCTGGGCTCTGTCAAAAGCCTGGGCTGCTGGGCGGTGGTGGTGGTGTGCGCCTTTAATCCCAGCACTTGGGAGGCAGAGCCAGGCGGATCTCTGAGTTCGAGGCCAGCCTGGTCTCCAAAGCGAGTTCCAGGAAAGGCGCAAAGCTACACAGAGAAACCCTGTCTCCAAAACAAAACAAAACAAAACAAAACAAAACAACAACAAAAAGCCTGGGCCTTCATGCAGCTGAGGAGGGGTTTGTAGCAGAATGGTTAGAAGTTCTTACTAATAAAATCAAACCTTAGGCCAGGTATTGGGGTGAATGCTGGAAGATCAGAGAAGCAGAACAAACCACAGTTTCCTCACCTCGCCAGTTCCTCAGCTGGTCTTGTTTCCTCAGACTGCAAGCTTCTGAGTCCTCATCCAGAATGGATCTCAGCTGAACTGTGTTCGAAAGCCTGAATGCTTAACTAGCTAAATGCTTAACTAAATGCCTCTCTTTTCTGGTCTTCACGCCTTATATATCTTTTTACTTTCTGTTGTCACTCCCTGGGATTAAAGGCTGGATTTCTAGGATTAAAGGCGTGTGTCACCATGCCTGGCTGTTTCTAATGTGGCCTTGAACTCAGAGATCCAGCTAGCTCTGCCTCCCAAGTGCTGGGATTAAAGGCATGCACCACCACCACCCAACTTCTGCTATGGGTTGCTCTGACCCATTTTCTAGCCACCATTTCTGGCTCTGTTCTAGTGGCTGTCTGTTCTCTGACCCCAGATAAATTTATTAGGGTGAACAATATTGTGGGGAACAAATATCACCACAGGGGTTAGCTCCCCTGCATGCAACTGAGGAGGGGTTAGCTCCCCTGCATGCAGCTGAGGAGGGGTTAGCTCCCCTGCATGCAGCTGAGGAGGGGTTAGCTCCCCTGCATGCAGCTGAGGAGGGGTTAGCTCCCCTGCATGCAGCTGAGGAGGGGTTAGCTCCCCTGCATGCAGCTGAGGAGGGGTTAGCTCCCCTGCATGCAGCTGAGGAGGGGTTAGCTCCCCTGCATGCAGCTGAGGAGGGGTTAGCTCCCCTGCATGCAGCTGAGGAGGGGTTAGCTCCCCTGCAGTCCCCTTGCTCTCTGGGAGTCTCGTGTGGGATGGGAAGCTCTTAATCCAGCGGGGTTAATGTGGCCGCTTATGCCTTGCTGGTTCCATAACACAGTAAGCTCAGGCCTTCAGAGATAGCTGGTTTTTTCTTTCTCCTCCCCTGAAACAGTCACCTAGCACTTCCCTCTTTGCTCTCATTTCCTCAGATCATGGCCACAGAATCTGTTGAGCCAGTTCACTGCTGACAGCATTTAAGTTTCATCACTTCATTTTAGTTCACATCAGTGTTTTGGCCAACTAAGAAAAGGGACATGACGTCAGCTTGTCTCATTGGAAATTAAACCAATGGTCATCTTACTGTTGGCAGTGAGAGTCTTTTTTTTTTTTTTTCTTTCTTTCTGGAGCTGAGGACCGAACCCAGGGCCTTTTGATTGCTAGGCAAGCACTCTACCACTGAGCTAAATCCCCAACCCCTAGGAGTCTCTTTTGATGTGGTGTTGAGTGAGTTTTCTGGGAAGATAGGATATGATGATAGACCCAAATCAAAAACAAAAAAACACCAAATCCAAAACTGGGCATGGCAGAGCACACCTTTAGTCCCATCACTTATGAAGCAGAAGCAGATGGTGATGGTTATGATAAACAGGCGCTGGGTGTAGCGCTGGTTACTGGCAGAAAAGTTACAGGCCACGGCCACAATCACGACTACCAGAGTTACAAAGAGCTTTATTAGAAAGAAGTAGGGGATAGGAGGGAGGAGAGCCAGGCCTGGAGAGAAAGAAAGACGGCGGGAGCAGAACGGGAACAGAGAGAGAGCACAGACAGAGGGTGCATGTCCGCATCCGGCTTTTTAAGGTGGGTATGTAGTCGCCAGTGCCCACTGATGATGTAAGATGCAAGACCCCGAGCTGCGCATGTACAGGATCCTAACAGGTGGATCTCTTGTGAGTTTGAGGCCAGCCTGGTCTACAGAGTAAGTTCCTGGATAGACATGGCTATATAACAGAAAGATCCTATCTCAAAAACCAAAAAAGAAAAGAAAAAGAAATGAGTTCACCCAAGCCTAATGGGTGTGTTGTGAACCTGGGTGACTCAAAAGGCCCGTCTCAACATGAACTCAGGAAGGCTGCACCCCAGGAGTTCTCCTCACAGCAGCTCTGCTGGATAGTACCCTCTCCCCAGCAATTACTTCTTTTACAACTATGGGAAAGACTTGCCCATCAAGTAACCTGAGCAGATTTCCTGAGCCTATGGGTTTCCCTAGCTTCCTGGGCCCCAGGAACCTCTTTCTCCCTCCAGCAAGGGGGGCCCCAGCTTGGAAGAAGTAGACACAACACCTGATATCTGACTTTGTGCTGGAACCAAAGTTGATCCTCTTCACAGACAAACTTCATTCTCAGACACCGTGGTTCCTTGTATTCACCCCCTGCACCTTAACCACTAGAGGTGCACAGCCCCCACCCCAAGATCCACAGGGCAATAGCTCAGCCCATTAGAAGAAATCCATGTGCAGAGCACAGCCCCTAAACATCCAGGGAACACAGCAATGAAATCATGATCATAGCAGCAACTTACTAAGTATTGCTCCCCTAGAGAAGTCTATGCGCAAGCTCCATCCAACTTAGTCTTGATCCCAGCACTTGGGTGGTGGTGGAGTTTTTTTTTTTACTTGTTTGGGGGGCCAGCCACCCAGCTCCCAAATAAATCACACACAGAGGCTTATTCTTACTTATGAATGCCCGGCCTTAGCTTAGCTTGTTTCTAGCCAGCTTTTCTTACCTTAACTTATCCCATCTACCTGTAGCCCCTGGGCTTTTCCCATTCTCTAACTTCTGTAAATCTTACTCTTACTCTGTGGCTTGCTGTGTAGCTGGGTGGCTGGCCCCTGGAGTCCTCCTCCTCCTCTGGCTCCTAGATCTTAGATCTCTCCTCCCAGATTTCTCCTTCTATATTTATTCTCTGCCTGCCAGCCCTGCCTATCCTTTCCCCTGCCTTGCTATTGGCCAGTTCTTTATTAAACCATCAGATGTTCTAGACAGGCACAGTAACACAGCCTCACAGAGTTAAACAAATGCAACATAAACAAAAGTAACACACCTTGAAATAATATTCTACTACACTTGGGAAGCAAAGCAAATGGATCTCTGTGAGTTCGAGGCCAGGCCAGGAGATGGGTTCCATGGGAGAATGGAGCCTTGTTTTAAACCCACAACCACAGAACATCATTATAACTAAAGAGATCCTAATTCAGCCAGCTAAATTTGGTCACTATCGTTGTTGAATGTGTGTTGTATTTTGCAAAATGAATCAAAGTTTACAAGTCAATGCTCTTGAATCAGAACATTTTTGTTTTTAAAACAAACAAAAATCATGTTACTAGCCAGGTGGTAGTGGTACATGCATTTAATTCCAGCACTCAGGAGGCAGAGGCAGGCAGATTTCTGAGTTCAGGGACAACTAGGCTACAGAGAGAGTTCCAGGACAGCCAGGGATACACAGAAAAACCTTGTCTCAAAAAAAAACCAAAAAACAAAAACAAACAAACAAAAAAAAAACACCACACAAAAAGAAAGAAAGAAAAAGAAAAGAAGGAAGGAAAGAAAAGAAAGGAGAGAGAGAACTTACAGGCACTGAACGTGAACGTGGGAGGAAAGTGTCCGAGACTTCTGCTGGAGTGACTTATCATCATGTTATTAAGGAAAGAATCAACTAGGCACGGGAGAATGACAGCTGTGGGTGAGGTCACTTGTCAAGTGTCTGACAAGAGGATGTGTGTAAACAGCACGTTTTGTCATTACTGCTGGGTTTAACTTTGCTTATTTTCTGGATACTTGCATGGAGTACATTCTAGCAGTCTGCTATGGAGTATGGCTTTAGCTTATTACAGCCGCACTGACATCAGTTGCCAGTCAGCTTTATGCTAGACTAGTCTCGGTTCATATCCTTCACCGTGAAAACCATATTTTTTAGTCATAGTTGTACAAGTTGAAAGAAAATTGGGAAATACAAATATCTACACATGGTTGTAAAACTTCAGTTTATCGAGCAAGAGCTAACAGCAATAAAAACAGAACAAAAGAAGTGTGGACACCTACTCATGAACCACAAGGACTTAGAAGAAGTTCTTCACCTCAAAAGCTGGATGCGAGACAACGTGGTAGGTGGTATGAGAACAATGTAACCCAAACAGAGCCTGAGAAGAGCAGGCAATTGCAGGAAGCTTTTTTTTTTTTTTAAATTAATCTGCAACATGCTTGAATTTATTTCAGCACAGCAGTAATGAGGATTCTATCCCTTGCATTTCCTCCTCTTCCGATAGTGGTTACCTGTAGATTTCTGAATGGCATCCATCCTTCCTTAAAGTTTTCAGTATGTTTTAAAGTTTAAAGTACGTCACTGTGCTGGTTTGCTTTTCTATGGCTGTAAAAAACAAAAACAAAAAATAAATAAACAAAAAAACCCACTGACTAAGAAGAACTAGGGGAGGTGTACTGGCTGCTTTCATGTTAACTTGACATACGCTAAAGTAATCTAAGAGGGAGCCTCAAGAAAATGCCTTCAGCTAGGAGATGTGGTGCACACCTTTAATCCCAGCAGAGAGGGAGGCAGAGGCAGGAAGATTTCTGTGAGTTCTAGGCCAGCTTGGTCTACAGAGTGAGTTTCAAGTCAGTCAGAGCTACACAGAGAAACCCTGTCTCTGAAAACAAACAAACCAAAACAAAGAAAACTCCCTAAGATCTGGCTTTCTTAGTTAGTGATTGGTGGAGAGGACTCACCCCATTATGGGTAGTGACGTCCCTGGACTGATGGTCCTGAGTTCTATAAGAGCCATGAGGAGCAGCCTGTAAGCAGCACCCCTCCATGGCCTCTGTAAGCAAGCCTGTAAGCAGCACCCCTCCATGGCCTCTGTATCAGCTCCTGCCTCCATGTTCCTGTCCTGTGTGAGTTCCTGCCCCGACTTCCTTACATGATGGACTTGGAATTGTAAACCAAATAGACCTTTCCTCCACAACTTGCTTTTGGTCATGGTGTTTATCACAGCAACAGGAACCCCAAGACAGGAGGAAAGAGTTTGTAATAGGCTCACATGTCCTGCTCACAGGCCGTCACGGAGAGAAGCCAAGGCGGGAACTGAGGAATCAGAAGTGGTAAGAAACTGCTTCCTGGCTGGACCTCCAGGGGCACTCAGCCTGCTTTCTTATACAACACAGGAACGCCTGCTGGGGGCAGCACCGCCCATAGTGGGCTGGGCTGGGTCCTCCCACATCAGTCACTAATCAAAGAAATGCCATATATCCTTGCCCACAGGCCAATCTGATGGAGGAAATTCGTCAAGGGAGGTTCCTTCTTCCCAGATATGTCTAGGTTAGTATCAAGTTGACCAAAAAAAAAAAAAAAAAATTGATCTTCCACAATATTTTAGATAATCATTTGCATTTTAAGACAATTGAGAGGAAAAGAAAAATTAAAGCATACTCTTAAATATTTCCTTCAGTTACAGATAGGTTTTTTAAATGCTTTTGAGTTGATTCTTTTGTTCTGTGACTTAGGAAACTACACTGGGGCTGACATGAGGGTGATGCAGAGCTGAGATAGCAAACACAGGACCTGTGTTTAACTCTAACACCATTCAAGGGAAAACAATATACTATTTTTAGGTTTTAAAGTTTTTAATCAGGTTTTTGTTTTTGTTTGTTTAGATTTGTTTGAGACAAGGGTTCATTCTATAGACCGGACTGACTTTAAATTCAGAGATCTACCTGCCTCTGCCCCCATGTGCCTGGCTTTATGTTTTAAATGTAATGCAGTTGACACTAGGAATATAAATTGTAAATCCCAGCATCTTATTTAACACACTTACAACTGCCTGTGACTCAATGATTCTTAACAAAAGGGAACAAGAACAAAGTGATTGATTGAAGGTTAATTATTTTGAAATTTTGTACTTTTTGCTTTAGACCCAAGCAAGAGATGAAAACAGCACTGAGGATTTGAGAGACACTAATGATGTAACGATAAGCCAGATGGAACTCAGAATTAAAAACTTGGAATCTCAGCTAGCCACGAGGGGAGCTCAGCAACGTCTCCATGAAGGAGGAAGGCTGAAATCCGAGCGAGCACCATTATGCAGAAGAGAGTGGCCTGACGCAGCCATTGAGAAAAGAGCTGAGTGAGCAAGCCAAGCAGAGTCCACGGAGTCCACGGAAATAGCGGAGCTCGGTTTACCTCTGCGGCAGGTTGACAGGTACCAGGGAACAGATCGCACAACAGACTCGGAGTTAGAAATGGATGTGCACTTGAACTGCCGTTCAGGGAGGCTCTTGTTTCTTCCATTTCAGTTTGGATTTCTGTGGCCGTTTGCCCCTCCCCAATGCTCTCATGTATCACGTAGCTAACCTGATTCGTGAGTCTTTTAGATTAGTATTTGAAAGCTTTCTATATAAAGCATTTATATGCTTATTAAACTACTCTTTGCCATTTTAATAGAAATCTTAACATGTGTTAACTAACTGGGGAGTATTACAACTTGAACGGCGGTGGACTTGCCCTGGCATATTCTGACATGGGGCAGGATTGGGATTTTTTTTTTTTTTTTTTTTGATTTTCGAGACAGGGTTTCTTTGTGCAGCTTTGCGCCTTTCCTAGAAGGCACTTGGTAGCCCAGGCTGACCTCGAACTCACAGAGATCCACCTGCCTCTGCCTCCCAAGTGCTGGGATTAAAGGCGTGCGCCACCACCGCCCAGCTCTGGATTGGGATCTTTGGTATCACCTATGGAAGGGTCCCTGTTGGCAAACTGTCATTGACAGGTTTTCGAGACTGTATAAAGACATGCTTATGACACAGGAAAGAAACAAATGAAGGAAAGAATAATTCAGAAAATCATCAGAATAACTGCATGGTCAGTGTGAAGGGTGTGAACCTCAGAAAGAACACCCCCACACCCCATACCCCCACACCACACCCCACACCCCCGCATGGCTTGGTAATGTCACAACAATGGACTTCAGCCACACTCACTCCCGCTGATCACCAAATCCAGTTGTTTCCTCCTCCCCAGAGTTGCTCTCTGTCATCCCTCAATCGTCCCTCTCCCTCAGTGTCAAAAAGGTCTTTAGCCCAGGTTTCAGGTGAATCGTGCAGCTAGTAAAAGCAGAACCTTGAAATGGCCGGGGGTGGGGGTGGGGGGGTGGGTGGGTGGGGGGGGTGAGGGGGGGGTGAGGGGGGGGGGTGGTGCACGCCTGTAATCCCAGCACTCTGGAGGCCAGCCTGGTCTACAGAGCAAGATCCAGGACAGACTCCAAAGCTACACAGAGAAACCCTGTTTCAAAAAACAAAAAACAAACAAATGGAAAAAAAAATATTGAAATGACTTTAAGAAAGGGTTTTTTAAGTCCTAAGCCAATTTACAAAACACAAGTTACTTCTAGATTGGTTTTCAGTTTTATTTTTAAACATAGTTTTATTTTTAATTAAATACACTTAGATCAAAATAATTATTAATAAATGTATGTAAAGCATGATATTTTTTGCAGTTAAACGGATTATTATACCCATCATCCACATAATTTTACTCTTTAAAGTATGCATATTAGGGATGGAGAGATGGTTCAGTGGTTAAGAGCATTTACTAAAAAAAAAAAAAGGGAAAAGAAAAAGAAAAAAAAGAGCATTTACTGCTCTTCCAGAGGACCCAGGTTCAAGTCCCAGCATCTACAGGGCAGCTCCTGACCATAGCTACAGTCCCAAGGGATCCAATGCCCTCTTCTGGCATCCCAGGGCACTATATGCACATAGTACATGGACATACACACAGACAAAACACCCATACACATAAAAATTAAAGGCATAAAAATCCCTAATACAAACATTTTCATGGTATCATTAAGATTGGGGGGGCAGTTTCAAGACAGAGTTTCTCTGTGTAGCCCTGGCTGTCCTAGAACTCTATCTGTAGACCAGGCTAGCCTTGAATTCACAGAGATCTGCCTGTCTCTGCCTCCCAAGTGCTGGGATTAAAGGCATGTGCCACCACCTCCTGGCTAAGATTTTTTAAATTTAATTATGTGTGCATGTGTGGGTATGTGCACATGAGTTCAGGTATTCAAAGAGGCCAGAGGAGTCAGCTCCCCCTGGGCTGGAGTTACAATTGGTTGTGAACACTTGCTGTGAGTGGTGAGAATTGAACTCGGGCCCAGTGGAAGAGCAGTATGTGATCTTACCTCTGGGGCCATCTCTCCAGCCCCATCTTCAAGACTGTTGTCAGCGGATCCCTTTCTTCCAGAAGTCGGTGTCACCTTCCTGTTAAATCGCCTCTCTTGCTTTGTTAGAGCACCAGTTAGTTCAAAATCCTGCTAGAAAATGTTTATTTAAAATAATTTTAAATCTATAATGTGTGCAGTGGCATTTTCCACCTTTAAGGCACTGTCTGAATGGAGATTGTTTAATTGTATGACTCCTTTTAGGAAACAGTCACTTGGGAAGGAGATACGTTCTGCACTCTGCAGTCTTCCTGCGACCAGAGAGAGGCTGGAGGTGGCCAGTTCACAACCTCTGTGGCTTAACAGTAGGAGAGAACTTGGCCAAGTATTCTGAGGGGAAGCCTGGCCTGAGTGCCCTTGTAATGAGCAGCCTCAGGACAGTGTGGTTATGGAGTTTGTGACCCCTGGGAAGAGACTGTAGACTCAGTCCAATTAGAGTTAAAAGATTTATTGATTAGCTGCTGGCAGGATGACAGCCTTGGAGCTGAATCTTGGGCATGTCATGAAGGAGGGGCCTGGGGAAAGGTTTTTTTAAGGGCAAAACCACAAGAAGACCTACAAGTAAGCAAAAGTTGGTCTGTTCTGCCAAGTTTAAGTGGTTAAGGTGAAAATCATCTTTGGGTATCTGTGTAAGAAAGTTACAGAAACCAAAAAAGCAGTTAGTCATGTCATAACAAGTAGATGGTCATGGCAGGACATTTTGGGTGGGGGTCACTACGTCAAGGTTGCTGGGGACGAATCTTCTAGGGACTGGAATCAGAGATGATTGGCTGGTGGGTACCAAGATGGATGCCTAGTACAGAGTGCATTTTCATTAGCCATCACATTCCTACTGACTCTAGATCATATGGATCAAATCACTGATACATATTTATGTAGAACTAAAGGTTGATATCTTAATTATGTTGAATATATAATAATATAATATATTAAATATAATATAAATGTGTGTGTAGCAGGAATCTTAGAAGTTCTTGCTTAACTGGTTAAGACTAAAAGCTTAACCAGGCTAGTTCCTGGTTTTCATGCCTTTTATACCTTTCTGCTTCCTGTCATCACTTTCTGGGATTAAAGGCTCTTGTTACCATGCCTGGCTGTTTCCAGTGTGGCCTTAGACTCACAGAGATCCAGGCAGATCTGTCTCTGAAATGCTAGGATTAAAGGCATATGCCTCTACTGCCTAACCTCTATGTTTAATATTGTAGCTGTTCTGTTCTCTGACCCCAGATAAGTTTATTAGGGTGCACAATATTTTGGGGAACACAATACACCACAGTCTGTGTCTGTGTGTAAGTAGACAGTTTATGGTACAAGGCCCAATACAAAACAAATTCTTTGTGTGTGTGTGTGTGTGTGTGTGTGTGTGTGTGTGCACGCGCGTGCTTTCTTTGTTGTTGTTTTAGTTTGCTTTTTATTGTGTTTTTGGTGTTTTTTTTTTTTTCTTTTTCGAGAGAACATGAAATTGGGTGGACTGGGAGGAGGGGAAGATCTGAAAGCAACTGGGAAAGGGGAAAGAATATGATCAAATATATTTTATGAAAAAATTTAAAATACAGCATTTGCTGCTCTTTCAGAGGATCCTAGCACCCATATCAGGTGGTTTATAACCGTCTGTAAGTCCAGCTCCCAAGGATCTATCACCCGCTTCTGGTCTCCACAGGCATCTTCATGCATGTGTGTGTACACATGAAGACAGACATGCATACACATAAATGAAAAATGAAATAATTTTAAAAATAATTATGTTAACTTTATTCATAAATGAAAACCAAGTGGTATAACTTACAGTGAAACTTGGCCCAAGGAAATGAATATTACTGCCTCTAATTAACGGTGCAGTGCATGATGCTTTAGGTTAGCCTCTATGTAACTTTAGTTGGCTGTGAGTCATAACACTTTGAGTCTCCTGCAGCGTGAAAGGTTGACACCCCAATCAGAAGTGAATGATTCACAACCCAACATATAATCACAGTTTTAATTTAAGTGAAAATGATATAAATGTATTATATGAAGTAAAAAAAAAATACGTAACATTAAAGAAAACTAAATTCTTTTTACATTCTTTAAATACAATTATATCATCAGTTGCTAGATTATGCTACTGCAACTTTATATTTTTGTAATCATTGCTGTACACATTCATTGTTGATGTAGTGGAATTTGGATAGCTGAGTTAGCATGTTTGTATTTTATCTATAATTGTACAAACAACTAAGGTACAATATGACATAATCATACATCCACACAACTTTGACATTTTGACAATGTCCACCTTTGTATTAACTTCTTCATACCTCCTCCTTTTCCCCTTCTGCATCCGTAGTAGTCTGTTAATTTACTGTCCTACACACACACACACACACACAGACACACACACTCAACACACCTAAATTTCACCTTCCTTCTCTGTGTGGGAGCTTCTAAATTATACACGATCTGGTTGGGTGATTCTTGCTGCTCTTCCCTAAGCTCTTCAGGGCCTATCCAGAACAGCATTGCCTCCCCCTCTACACTGAAGCCTCCTTCCCACTGGTCCGATCTAACATGTCTGTTCCATTTTGAGATGCTTTTTGTGTAGCATGGATCACAGGGATCTCATCTTAGTCTTGTATATCTCCACTTTTCCCAGCACACCTGCTCCTCTTTCCAATTGTGTTTCAGGCACTTTTGTTGAACCTCAAACAGCTGTATTGCTGTGGGCTAACATCTGGTTTCCATCCCACTGGTCTACATGTGTTTCTGAGCCAGTACCATGCTGGTTCGGTTTTTTTGTTATTTACCATGGCTCTGCACTGGTAAGAAAATGAGGTGTCTCACCATCATTTGGATGATATTTTCCTAAGATGGGAGTGACATCCAGGCTCTTTAAATACAAGCTTCAGCAAACAGTATCAGCTACTCAAAACTTCATGTCACTCTAGCTCCAGGAAATTCTCTGGTCTCTGCAGGCAATGGACCATTCGTGCGAACACACACACACACACACACACACACACACACACACACACACACACAGAAAAAGGGAGGAAGGTAGAAAAGAAGGAATGTTATAAACAGCACATGCCTGTAATCCAGGCTCTCGGCTCAGAAGGTGGAGGCAGGAGGGTCTCAAGTCTTTCCAGGCAAGCCTAGGCTAAAAAGATCCTGTCTCTAAATAAAGTCTTGCATAAATCTATCATACAAGAGAGGGGCCGTTACGGGAAGAGGAGAAGAGAAGGGGGTGGATAGAGGAGGAAGTGGTGGTAAGAGAAAAATTAAAAAGTATGTCTGCCTACATGCTTTGGTCACAGGATGTGGAGAATCAAGTTGATACTGACCAGGGAGCTTCCTATCTGCTGGCCAGGGTTATCCAAAGACCCTGTCTCCAAAAAAAAGAGACTGTCCTGGCTGTCCTGGAACTGGCTCTGTAGCCCAGGCTGGCCTTAAACTCAGAGATCCCGCCTCTGCCTCCCAAGTGCTGGGCTTAAAGGAATGAGCCACCACTGCCCAGCCTTCAAAATAATTTTTTGGGAAGATACATTCAACAAAAAAAATGTATCTCTAGCCAAGTCTCAATATTTGACAATTGAATACCACTCCTTGTAATTTGTGGGCACTGGAATATATCTGGGACAAGCACATGGTGACAGCTTTCTGGAAAATTAACAGGAGAAATTTCTTTCCTTTGGTGAAAGCAATGTGGGCACGTCCATGTGGCCACACTTCCCTTACTCTATCTATTCTGCTGTCTTTCCGATAAGCCTGGGCAATAGGCTGGAGCTTCCTCCCTGCTCTGCCATCTGCCCAGCTTTCACTGGTCTTTTGAAGTACACATCTCTTAAGTGCTTCTCAGAGCTTCGAATGATCCTGAGTGACCTGTAGTGGCTGTACACCCTCATCCACTCACACCCAAGAAAGACTGCTTTTCTCATCTTCTTCTAGCACTTCTGTCTTAAGTTACTCAACATCTTAAAGCAGATGCAATAAACACATTTGCTCTCTTCTCCAGGAGGGAATGATGCTTAAGACAGAAAGTAGGGAGTAGGGTATCTCAGAGCCAGTGCGGTGGCACTGGCCTTTAGTCCCAGTACTAGGGAGGAGAGGCAGGAGGACTTGTTAGTTCAAGGCCAGCCAGGTCTCTATAATTGAATTGTCTCAAAAATTAAAAATTACATGTCCCCTCAGGCTAGTACACAACCCTGTAGGTTACTGTCACCTAATGTCAGTGTGCTGGGTCCCATTCCCCAAGTCATAGTTGAAATCAACTCATAGCGGAAGCCCACCTATTTAGTATTTGGCTTCCGTTTAGTAGACATACCCAGAACCTACAAACTGTCTTCTTAAGGCCCCAAAGAAAAAGCATCCAGAATTAAAGCCTTTTAGGGGTTTTAAGGGTTTGGGGTTTTTGCCCCCACTGTAGAAATCTGTTCATTAAAAAAGCAGGGGCTGCCAGGCAGCGGTGGACACACCTTTAATCCCAGCACTCTAAAGGCAGAGGCAGGTGGATCTGATATACAGAGCTAGTTCCAGGACAGCCAAGGCTACACAAAGAAACCCAGTCTTGAAAAACCAAAAGATAGATAGATAGATAGATAGATAGATAGATAGATAGATAGATAGATAGATAGATAAACATCAAGAGCTATTGGGTAAGGCGACTTTCATTTGGACAGAAACCAAGCTTGGTCAAGCGCACAAGGATGTCCATGAAGTGTAGCCCTTTACCTCGAGTTCCTGCTAACCCTGAAGCTATATATATATATATATATATATATATATATATATAGAGAGAGAGAGAGAGAGAGAGAGAGAGAGAGATATAGGTATAGATATACAGAGCTAGTTCCAGGACACCCTCCTAGGCTCTCACTCATGCTCTCCCTAAAAGGAGACAGGGTTGCAGAGATGGCTTATCATGTCAGCTAAGGACTATTGCAGAGAGAACCCAGTTCAGTTCTCAGCACTGGTCCAGACCAGCTGGATCAGGGTTCCAGACACAGTCCCAGGGAGAGGACGGGAGACCAAAAAGAGAGGTAACAGGAGTCAAAAGCTGGGGTCAGGAGAGCTACCAGTGACACAGCTCTTCATACCCCTCACTTGGGGAAGCAGACAAGTCAGTAAGGAGCATCTGACAGAATTAGAGCTCAAATATCTCCAGTTCCCCCTCAGCAAGGTGCACTATGGGATGGCAAATGGACACGTCTGTGTCTAGAACATAGGTGGGAAATGTCAAGGGCCAGTTCCCACACTACGGCCCCCCAGACCCTGGCATTAGTCCACAGGGGGCATCACCCTGGCTGAGGGGCGAAATGCCTACATCTCAACATCAGGGCCTCCAAGTGGTCTTCAATATAGTCTAGACCTCAACACAGTACCCACGCCAGGCAGCTCAGTCACCTGTGACTCCAGCTACAGGAATAGCCGATGCCTTCCACTTACATGCACATACACACATATAATTAAAGGTAAAATCTTCAAAAGACAGAGGGACAAGACACTAGCAGGGCCTTTCTTTATTCAACAGCAGCTTGAAGCTGATGCCTTCATCCTCTGAGAGTAGACGTTTCCCCCGATCTATTCCACTTCTCCGGGTCTTTGCAGGCTCCAGCTTGATGCACGAAAGAGCACCCTTTCATATGTACTTGTACACGACCTTGGAGGGCACAGTCTGAAGGTGGAGTCGCACAGGACACTTGTACAAGTGGGACAACAGAGTCTCACTGTAGCCCACAAGAAAGTAGAATTTGTGTGCTGGCAGCTGCCTCAAGACCACAGCACAGATGTCCACCTGGTTGGCCCGGCGCTTCAGAACAATCTGGTCAGCCAGGCAGCCTGGAAAGGTGCCCAACATGAACTTCCGAAAGAAAACATCTTCCAGTGTTCTCTCTGCAGCGTGATCTTCTCCATCCAGGTTACCTGAAGAGGATGTCACAGAAGAGTCGGCTAAGGAGCTACACAGACTCCAGACCTCACATTCAACAGGACTGGACACTCACTTCCATCCCTTGCCCACAGCCATTTCCCTTTTCTTCTAATGGAGAAAGACTAACATCTTAAATTCAAAGCACAATGATGCCAAGATGGCTCAGCAGGTAACAGAGCTTGCTGTGACAGTCTAACAACCTGAGTTCAATCCCCCAGCACACCGTGAGAAGCCAGCTGCACTTCCAACGCCTTTGAGTGGGTCCCTCTGCTCTTGCTCATGAGAAATCCCATTAAACTCTAGTCCACACCTTCCCACAGAAAAGCCTGGTGCAATCGCACATCTGTAAGCCCAGCACTCTTATGGGGAGGTGACAGGTGGAGACAAGAATTGCCCAGGACCCCAACAAACAGATGCCTGGAGCAAACCACAGCAAACACAGAGACACCCTGTCGACAAGGTGCAAAGGGACAATTGGCTCCTTAAAGTTGCCCTCTGACCTCCACAGAGACAATGGCACACAGGTGCATGCACTTGCACACAATACAAATTGAAATAAAGTTCCAAGCACCACATTATTTCCCCAATCAGTCCTTTGAAGTCAGTGTATTACCATCCTCAGTTTACAAAAGGCTGAGACAAACTACAGCAAAGTTGGGTACACCCCCATCTAGAGTTAGCCCCTTCCCATCTTCCTCAGCTGCATGAGTAACCCCATGGCCAGACAGCTCTACTAGGGTTTCACGTCCACCTGTGGATGGACCTTCAGTCTGAGCCCTGGGCACCTGCAGCCATGCAGTATATTTTCAAGACTCTGACCGCAGGAACCCACGGCTGTATCTTACATCTTTTGGGGAAGGAAGGGGCTGGGCATTGAACCCAAGAACCTGTATTTTAAATGTTTTACATGTGCATCCTATTGAATGTTATGGTGAGAACTCACATGCTGAACAAAAATACAGATTCTCATTGGTTCACAACAGTTGTGATTTATGTTACTACACACTGAGCTAGTGAGTTCTGAGCCACTGCCCCCAGTGGTAATGCACAACAAGGTTTGTACAGGCCTCTAGTCACAATATTTTATCAACAGATTAATACATAACTAATTTTATATGTCCTTCATTAATATATGTGGTTGACTCATTAATGCTGAGCTCTGATAACCCAGGCCCAAGTAGAGTTTATCTAGCAAACACTTTCTCCATAAGGCACGCCACTCTGCTGGAGCTCACAGGAACTAGACAGCATTTCAGGGACAAAGTGCCATACCCCCAGCATAGGGCACAGTAACGTCTGAAATAGGGCTCTAGACTACCAAGGGCACATCTTACATGAGCTGCTTCTGCCCCAGCTAGGAACCCACAGGTGAGCCTCGCTCTGCCCACATCCCCGAATGACCTTGAGTGACTTTGAGGCTACAGATAAATTTAATCAGTGTAAGAATCTGCAAGAGCTGGGCTGGGCAGGCGGCTCACTGGTGGACAGTTTACTATTATGAGGGTTCACACATCACCTGTGGGTACCAGCAATCCCCACGCTCCTCCTGTGAGACGGAGGACAGAGGCAGAAGAAACCCCAGAAGCTTGCACGCCAACTAGCCTGGCACACACAGGTGGTGACAAAGAAACCTGTCTCAAACAAGATGAAGGCAAAGACTGGCCTGAGGATGTCTTGACTTTCACATACATGCAGTGTTATACATAGACATCTGTACTCACACATGAACATGTATAGACATTTTACACATGAATACCATATATACAGATTACTAAATCACACACACACACACACACACACACACACACACACACACACACAGAGACAGAGATTAGGAGTTGAAACTCCAGAATCTCAGAAAATAAATAGGCTGGTGATAGGGTGTATACCTATACTCACAGCACTGATAAAAATGAGGCATAAGTATGTGAGCTCCAGGCCAGCCTGAGATACTGTGCCACATTCACTTAAAGATGGTTCTGCAGGTAAGGGTGCTTGTTTGATTCCTGGGACCTATATGGTAGGAGAGAACTGACTGACAAGTTGTGTATACACACACAAACACACCATGCATACAGAAATGTAAATGAACAAGAAAAATACACTAGGGAGGAGAGGAAGAGAAAACAGAAGTCTGCAAATGCAGGTTCTATGAGCAATGAAGACTGAATTTGGAACATTTGTGCAGTCTCTGCTTTGGTGAATGCTGCATTATTTAGGGCACTCTCTTCCCTGGTCTAGGGTTCTATGTAGACTTCACTCCTTCATTACTGCTGAGTTATTACACATCTCTGTAAATTACGGCTGACCATAGCAATGTCAAATCTGGTTTGTAGGCATGCCAATAATGTGTTCTCTGGAGGCCCAATTGAGACTTTAACTCTCACAGAACAAGGACTGTTCAAATTCCTTCCAACATCCTAATCTGTGGGTCACGCTCTAATTGTGGGTGTGCTTCCTCAACCTAGGGGTGAACAGCCAACGTGCTCCTCTGTCACTCTCCATTTCCACTTATTTACTTGTTGTTATTTATTTTTGGCAAAGCAGCTGCTCTTTCAAGACTAGCGGTCCAGTGACCCCAGGACGGCCAGTCTCCTTCAGTCTCGCACCCTTGAGCAGTGGTTACAGCCCCACCAGGTTTTCATTTGGGAGCTGGCGAGGGTCCTCATGAGTAAGCGACACTGCACTTTACTAATCCTTACTCAACTTTCCAGCCCCATAACTAAATGTCTTTTATCTCCCCCCCCCCCCCCCCCACACACATGGTCTCACTACGTAACCCTGGCTGGCCTTAAACTTGAGTTCCGCCTCCTGAGTGCTGGGATTAAAGGCGTTCGCCATCACGCCCGGCCCCCTAACCAAAAATTCGGATCTCAGCCTTAAAGAGCAGGTTAAAGTGTCCCCCGTGCCACGTTTCAGACTGGGTGGTGGTCCTTCCCAGGTGCCCTCACCTGTGTGCAGCGACAGCCAGCCCTTTCGGTGCGCGATGTGGTGCGGGGCGTGCGCCTCCTCGTAGCTCACAGGCTTGTCCCCCTTGGCCACGCGGACTCTCGCCGCCCGGTTCTAGGAGCAAAAGGGCCGTCGTGGGGCAGCCGTCCCCAGCGCGCTCCCCCTCCAACCCTCCAGCCCGCAGGGCGGCCCGCTGCACTCACCTTGGCGCAGACCGCGGAGGTGTGCAGGGCGCGCCAGGCGCCAGGCAGCTCCCGGCTGCACGCCAGCACCTGCGGAGGGACGGGACGGGACGTGCGTGAGCGGACACGCCGCGGCGCCCCCAGCCCTCCCGCCCGCAGCCCACTCACCCGCAGCCCCAGCCCGCGGACGGACGCGGGCGACGCCATGTTGGACCGGCGCAGCGCGGGACGCGACAACGCGCAGCCGCAGGAAGGAGGAGCCGCGGAGCAAGAACGAATAGGAACCCGGGAAGGGGGCGGGGCGTGGGAGAGGGCGGGGCGAGAAGAGTGCCCGGCAATTTCCCGGTGATGACATATAACATGACGTTTTTACCCTCAAGGGGAGGGTCCCCCTCAGAGCCCGCCCTTTCAAACTCGCGCTCCTAACTGTGCCAGCGTTTTTGCCTGAAAACTCCAGCATCAACCTCCCTTGGGCTGGGAATACAGTCGTTGGCCTTCATCTGAGGCTCCTAATTTTTTTTTTTTTTTAAGATATACTTATTATGTATCCAGTGTTCTGTCTGCATGCCAGAAGAGGGCATCAGATCTCATTATAGATGGTTGCTGGGAATTGAATGAACTCAGGACCTCTGGAAGAACAGAGGATGCTCTTAACCTCTGCGCCATCTCTCCAGCCCAGCTCCTAATCTTTTAAAGTAAGGGGAAAGAGAGACAGTGTATTGAGGATGCCAGCCAGCCAAGGAAGAAAATTTTTAAATGGCAAGGAAATGTATGAGGATATGGCAAGGCCTGCTAATGCTCAAGCTAGAGTGATGCAGATGTAATTAGTATCCAGAAAGGATTAATGGTGGGGGGCGGGGGAGGAGCGGGGAGGGAATTAGCATCGTGGATGTTTTATTTTAGAACTCACTGTACTAAAGAAGGCACATGGGCTCTACGGTCTGACTCTCATGATAACAAAATCTACTAAGAATGACAGGCGCCTTCAGAAGTGAAATCTTTTTGTTGTTGTTGTTTGTTTTTTGTTTTTCGAGACAGGGTTTCTCTGTGTAGTTTTGCGCCTTTCCTGGAACTCACTTTGGAGACCAGGCTGGCCTCGAACTCACAGAGATCCGCCTGGCTCTGCCTCCCGAGTGCTGGGATTAAAGGCGTGCGCCACCACCGCCCGACTTGTTTTTTGTTTTTCTGTTTTTGTTTTGTTTTGTTTGTTTTGTTTTTTATCTCTTTAAATAGCACCTTCAAGGCTTCCTTTCCGGCCAGGCTTGGTGATATAAACCTTTAATCCCAGCACTCAAGAGGCAGAAGCAGGCAAATCTCTGAGTTTGAGGCCAGTCTGGTCTACAGAGAAAGCCTGCCTAAAAAAAAGAAAAAAAGGTCCCCTTTCCTTTATTTATTTTGACTTTCACTCACCCAAAGGCAAACATGTTACATTTGTAAGGTTGACCCTCGGTTCCATTATGTAGAAAAGGAACATCTCACCAACAGGGCTAGTGAGAAGGCTCAGCTGATAAAGCACTTGCTACCCAAGCCTGTTGCCCTGAGCTCTATCCCCAGAGCCCTTGTGAAGGTGGAAGAGAGGACCTCCCTGTGGTGGTATGGATGAGAATGGCCCCATTGGGCTCCAATCACCAGGGAGTGGAATTGTGGGCAAGGATTAGGAGGTGTGGCCTTATTGAAGGAGATGTGTCACTAGGAATGGGCTTAGAGGTTTCAAAAGCCCACACCAGCCTCCCCCCCACCTCCACCCCCCCCACCCCCGCCTGCAACTTGGGGGTCAGATATAAGTTCCTAGCTACTTCTCCAGCACAATGCCTGCACCTATCTGACTGAAAGTTGCCATGTTCCCCAACATGATGATAATGGCTAAACCTCTGAAACTGTAGGCAAGCCCCCAATTGACTTAGTCATGGTGTCTCTTCACATAGAACAGTAACTAAGACACTTCCCTACAAAGCTCTGCATGCATCCTTGAGTTCACACACACACACACACACACACACACACACACACACACACACAATTAAACAAATAAACAAAACCTACATTTCCTTGAGCTGTTAGAATGAGGAAGGATTTTAATAGTCAAGCATAGTGGCTCACTCCTATAATCCCAGCACTTGAGAGGCTGAAGCAGGAGGACTGCTTTGAGTTCAAGGCCATCCTCATCTATAGAGAGACTGTCTCAAAAGCAAACAGAAGAGAGCATTTAATGAATGGCAGCTGGTATTGGGTTCTATTTGCTGAGCCATGTGAAGCTGCCAACATCTGGCTGTTTGGGACATGCATGGGTTACCTGATAGTAATATTACCCTAGTGTTTCCTGAGGGAGAAAGATTAGACCTATGGGGTGGGGAATGGAAACAAAGGTGGATCGTTAGTTAGCTCTTGCAGAGGCAGAGTGACCAGTCTATTGGCTCCCATCTGTGTTTTGAGGGTTAAAATTTCTTTGACCACTTGAATCTGGAGTCCTTCATCTGGACCTCACTGGGAGTGTTTTATTCTTAATTTTTTTAGACTACAGCCTCCAACTGTTCCAAATGTAAAATCTTGTAATTTTTCCTACATAATTCTTTTAAGCTGTTTTTGTTGTTGTTGTTGTTGTTGGTTTTGGTTTTGGTTTTTCGAGACAAGGTTTCTCTGTGTAGCTTTGTGCCTTTCCTGGACCTCACTCTGTAGACCAGGCTGCCCTCAAACTCACAGAGATCCGCATGCCTCTGCCTCCCAAGTGCTGGGATTAAAGGCGTGTGCCGCCGCCGCCGCCACCACCACCTGGCTAAGCTGTTTTCCTTTTAAAAGTTGACATAAAGTGTGATGATTTTATAGTTTGACAAATTATATAAATTTGCTCCGACATGGAGATGGTATCCAGCATCTGAACGATCCAGATCCAAACTTGAACTCACTCCCTAGCTGTGTAACATGAGCAGTGACACCCTCCCTCTGTCCAAGCTTCCTCATGTGTAAAATGGGGTCAGTAATGGTTACGTGGGGCTGGGGGTGTAGCTCTGTGGGAGAGCACATATGTAAGGCTTTGGGCTCCATCCCAAGCACTTGAAAAAAAAATGTGGGGGCTGAAGAGATGGCTCAGCAGTTAAGAGCACTGGCTTCTCTTCCAGAGGGCCTGGGCTCAATTCCCAGCACCCACATGACAGCTCATAACTGTCTCTAACTCCACCTCCAGGGGAATCTGACACCCTCACACAGACACACACACACACACAGGGGATCTGACCCCCTCACAGAGACATACATGCAGGGGATCCAACACTCTCACACAGACATACATGCAGGCAAAACACAATGCACATAAAATAGAAAAAAATAAAAATGTGAAAGCCATATTCTCAGAGTGAGAAATTGAATGTCTGGGTTTGTTTGGCTGGTTGGTTAGGACCTTATTGTTTCTTTTGCTTGTTTTTGTTTTATTGGTCCTCTGAAGCGAAAAGAGAAAGTACAGAGCCTTGGGCTACCCTTGAGTCTCATAAAGGTGAAATGACAAAGTCATAAACACCCTTGACTCAGCTGGCAGCAGGGGGTGGGGCCAGCTAATGAGCAGGGCATGAAGACTGCTTGGAATTCTGTGTCCTCTCCAAGCAAGAGGCATTAGCACAATCAAATGTGTTCTCTCTATTGGAGCCACATTATGCTGGGGGTCTTCCTCGATCATTCCTCACTGTATTAACGGAAGCATGGGCAGAGCTCACAACCCAGCTAGTCTGGCTTGGCAGCTGGCTTCAGGGGTCCCGTAATACTTTTGTCTTTTGTTCGTTGTAGGAGACTCTGACTGGCCTGCAAAGACCATCTGCCTCTGCCTCCCAAATGCTGAGATTAAAGACAGGCCTCACCGAGCCAGGCCCATCTCCCTCCCTTAAGCAATAGGATGACAAGCTTTGATGTAGATTTTAGGCCTCCCAATTCTGATCCTCATGCACAGTCAACACTTTACCCACTGAGCCATTTCCCCAGCCCAACCAGTGGAAATTTGACTTTTAACATTTATTTTTGTGTGTGTCTGTGAGTGTATGCCAGGTGTGTGCAGGTGCTGTGGAGGCCAGAAGATGTAAGATCCCCTGGAGGTAGGGAGTTGTGATCTGCCTTGTATGGATGCTACAAGTGCAGGTCCTCTGGAAGAGCAGCAGAAAGTGCTCTTAACTGCTGAGCCATTTCCCTACCTCCAGGTGAGAACTTTTTTAGGGAGACATTTTTCCTGTAGCATGCACTTGTTTTATTGCTCTCCATTTCTCCCATCCATCATGCTGAAGCAGTAAAACCAGGCTTTACAGATGATACGATCGAGGCTCCAGGTTCACAGCAGCCGGGTGCAGGCCTTGTCAAAGCATATGCTCTTCCTGTATCTGGAGTTCCTGCACCACTTTTTTTGTTGCTGTTTTGTTTTTTGAGACAGGGTTTCCCTGTGTAGCTTTGCACCTTTCCTGGAACTCACTCTGTAGCCCAGGCTGGCCTCGAACTCACAGAGATCCGCCTGCCTCTGCCTCCCGAGTGCTGGGATTAAAGGTGTGCGCCACCACTGCCCGGCCCCTGCACCACTTTTGGTAGGGTGAAAGTTCAGAACCATGCTAGGATGAGGGGGTGAGCCTGTTTTTTTGTGGCTAGGTGAGTGGCTGCTGGGCATGGAGCAGCCTCAGCCAGGAGCGATTCCCACATGAATGGCCACAACACCCCTCCAGGCCCAATGCCAAGCTGGAGGGATGCACTGCCTTCTCTGATGTAAGTTCTTGTTCTCCACATGACAGGAGCCTAAGTAGCCTATATGCTCCGAAGTTCCAGACTCCGATAGAGCCCAACCAGCCTCCAGTATTTTCCTGGAATCACCAGAATCCAGCAAGGGTGAGCAGAGGCAACAGCTTCTGTTGTGTTCTCCTCACTTTCCCAGTGTGGCCCAATCTGCTCTCCAGTTCATGATCATCTCACCTCCCCAATGCAGCATCAAACCAGCCACTGGTTCTCTTTATAATGGACTTAAGTCGACTCAGAAGGGCTGACACTCAATTTGTCAACCTGCTTCCTAGTCATACATCTTTCCCAGCCAGTAAACAAGAACCCCATGCTTTTCCTGAGAAGCTGACCACTAAAACTCACAAGTTAAGGCAGAAAGGAGCACCACAGGAAGGCTGTGGAGGCACAGGGGAAAGAGGCTAGTGTGTGGCTTAGCACACACCACAGTGAACCTCAGCTCTGAGGTCCGGAGAATGCTCTCTCCTGACCAACGTCGGAGCCAAGGAGTCACACTGAGTCCAGCTGAAGTTTGACTGTCAAGAGCAGATCTGAAATCCTCTCAGAGGTTAGAAACATCAGCCCTTCAAATATGCATGGTGAGCGTGCAAGAGACTTCCTGGAAGTCACCCAGCTCAGGCTGACCTCTTCTGTTCTGAAATCTCAGTGTCAATGGTCTCAGCTCAACTCTAACAGTCACGGAATTCTTCTAACGTGTTCTGCTTCCAGGGGAGCCTCCACAACATCTCACTGAAGCAGATGGGGCCTGACGATATATGGAATAACTTTATTAATGATTATTGCTGTTTGGCCTTTTGTTCATTTGGAGACAGGGTCTGGAGCTCACTATGTAGACCAGATTGACCTTGGACTTAGAGGGGTCAGAGGCTCCCTGCCTCTGCCTCTTGAGTGATTGAGCTATTTTTAGATAGGTTCTCACCATGTAGACCATGCTGGCCTTGAACTATCCTCTTTCCTCAGTTTCCCAAATGCTCAGAATACGGATATGTGCTACCACACCCTGTCCTATGTGTCCCTTTGAAACTTTGATGAAAATTATAAAATTACAAACTCTCTGCATATATCTAAATCTTAGGAATCCAGATTGAATTTAATCTCTGGGCTGGGGATAGACTTCATGTAAAAAACCCTTTATCTTCTTGGAGATGGGGGATTTTGCTATATAGCCTGACTGACCCTGATCCTTGTCTCTCAAGCACTGGCACAACAGCTCTGCACCAGCAATCCCAGCGAAAGAATTTTCTAAACTGTCATGAATCCTGCCTTCTTTGTCCCAGATTTTAGGGACAGTATGAAACAATCTTTAAGGATACTGGTTGAAATTCAACAATTCTTGAACTTCTCAGAGTGGGACACTGAAGGCTTCATTATTAGCATGTGTGCCCATGATGTGTATACAGGGGAGGTAGCATTGGATGGCATTGTGTGGAGGTAGTAACTACCCTAGTTTTATTATTAGCATGTGTGCCTGTCATGTGCACACAGAGGAGGTAGCATGGGATGGCATTGTGTGGAGGTGGTAACTACCCTAGTTTTATTATTAGCATGTGTGCTTATGATGTGTATACAGGGGAGGTAGCATGGGATGGCATAGTGGAGGTCAGTAGACAGCTTTACGGAGTTGATTCTCTCCTCCAGTTTTATGTGAGTTCCAGGGATCGAATTCAAATTGCCATGCTTTGCTCCAAGTGCTTGTACCCACTGAACTATCTCACAGGCTCTACATGCAACAGTTCTAAGAGGTATGTCCTGTGCTCGAACTTGAGCTTGGAGCTAGCAACATGCTGGGTGAAATTCCTGCAATGCAGGGGGGTGCCAGGGAAGTTTCTGTGGCTCTGGTAGGAAAAGTGTGGTGGGGGGGAGGGGTTGCTGTTTTTTATTGTTGTTTGGTTGTTTTTGTTTTTGTTTTTTGTTTTTGTTTGTTTGTAGTCCTGTAGTCTCTGTAGACCATACTAGACTCGAACCTGCCTCTGCCTCCTGAGTGCTGGGATTACAGGTGTGCATCACCACGCCCAGCTAGCAGAAGTGAAATTTTTAAAAAGGAGAAGAAAGGTTTATTACTTCCAGCTGAATCAGCGTGTTGAGTCATTTTAACACTCTAGGCAGATCAAAGTTTCTAGGTCTGAGAGTCAGATTCTCCTTTTCCTAACCTGGTCTAGAAGCAGGTTTGTGAAGTTTCAGGATCGTTCCCCTCTTCCTGCATGTTCAGTCCCACTACCAGATCACAGGGCACCAAGTGGTCAAGGGGGGGGGGGGACACCCAAGGAGCCAGGCCAGCAGGAGAGTGACAGCAGGGGCTTTGATTCAAGAAAAGGTTCCAGACCAGAGGGTGGGTGAGTACCCTGGAACCAAGGGCACCTTTGCCGGGTCTAATCAAGGGGCAAGACTCACAGGGAGTGGGAGGGCTCTCAGGCCTGACTTCTCTGAAGACAAGAAACAGACAAAAGGAAACCCCAAAGCCTCAGCAGCAAGGCACAGTTAAGCAGAAACCCCTAGGCCTAAGATGTAGGTGGAGTGGGGCTCTGAAACCTAGTGAAGTGATGGCTGACCCCAGCTGAAGAGTCAGCAGGGTGAAAGCTCAAGCCCCTCACCGAGTATCTGTCTCACACGGTGGCCATTTTGCTGAGAGAGACCTGAGGATGCACAGCAGGTCCTCTCCACTCATGCCCCGCCATGCAGGTACTGCAGTCTGGGGCTTCCTCTGTCAACCATAACATCGGTTGGGACCAAAGTGCTGAAGTGATGAAGGCATTGTCCCCAGACCCTCCTCAGGCAGAGGCTGTTGTCCTAAGCACAAGGGCAACGAAGGCACAGACAGGCAAAACCTACACACCACTATCATGTGAGCATTCACCCAACTCATCAATTCAACAAACATTTATTAAGCGCCTATGTGTGCCAGGTCCTAGGGACCCAGAGCTGTACGGTGCTTAGGTCCTGCCCTCAAGCAGCTCACAGTCTAGGGGCAGACAGTAAACACACAAGTGACAATGTGCCATGAAGTGTGGAGGAAGGATGACAGAGTGCTGGAGCACACAGGGTGACTGCTGAACACTTCTGGGCAAGGGTCAGGGTCAAGCTCAGTGCCACAGCAGTGCCTTGCACTTTGGCGCCACATCACCAAAACCTTGAAGGCTGGTCCACAAAGGCCCTGCGGACTGAATGGAAGCAAAGGCTCTTTTGCTTCCTGGGAACAACTCGCAGCATCCCTGTCTGCCAGCACCGGGCGGTGACTGAGGGAGCTGTTCCCGGGTTCCAGGGGCCAGTGAAGGGGCAGCTACCCAGGGGGCCAACTTCCCGGAGCCCTCATGGGCTAGGAAGAGAGAACTCACTGCTTGTACCACCCCGCCCTGGGCCTCTATTATGTTTCTGAGCGGGTCTGAGACTGCTTCTTAACACTGTGGAGAGGCCCTTAAGCCCGGCTGTCACTAGTCTTCCTTCTCAGGTGCCATGATGGCTGCTGTCACAGCAGACCACAGCAGGAGGCCCTACCCACAAGACATTCACAGCCTCCGCACCAGCTCGATGAGCTGCTGAATGTTTTTGTTTTGGTTGGACAAGCCATTCCTGATGTTTTCTAGCAGGCATCTCTTCAATTCAAAAATGGCCTCACTGTAGCCCAGGCTCACAGCGGCCATGGGTGGTGCTCCGTGCCACAGGGCTGGGATGTGCCAGACGTGCTGCCTCTCTGCCAGGCCCGCCAGTGTCCGGAAGCTGCTGCCCTGCTTCTCCACGTGGGTAGCAGCCCTGCTCAGGTCGCTGGGCGGATCCAGGAGCTGTCTTCTGTCTCTCGGCTTGGGACTGGGGACAGAGAAGTCATGAAGGTTCTGGTACACAAACTGATAGTTGGGCATGTGCCCCGTCTTTTCTAACCTTAGAAACGCATGAAGAACAGCTGGTGGGATGTCCTTCGTCTCAGCTAAACTGACCACAGTGACATTGCTTAGCCCCATTAGCAGCGTGGCCAAGGAAGCCTCCAGTTCGAACCTGTCTCCAGCAGAGGCCGAGGCCCCACTGATCAAAGCCCCAGAGTCGATGACCAGGATCTGGTCACAGCCCAGGTCCTGGCTGAAGCCCTCAGCCACAGGAAGGAGCTGCATGAAGGACCCCCGGGGACTGCAGCCCCTCCCGGTGGCAAACCGCAGGCCAAACATGGTGTTAAGGAGTGTAGACGTCCCTGTGCCTGGCACCCCCAGAGCAGAGAGGACCACTAATCGAGATCTCCTGTCTAGGCGGACATGCAGCTCCTTGAGAAGCCCGGTGACCCAGCGAATAGGGATGCTCAGGGTGGCCCCATCGACCAGCTCCAGAGGCAGCCCACCCAGAAGCAGTTCCACAGCCAGGCCTGGGAAGTGGGCAAAGCGCCTCTGACCAGCGGGCAGCCTCCCTGCCTCCACTAGGCAGCTCTCCGCCTCATAGAACTGCCCCATCTCCCGCAGAAAGTGCTCCACTCCCAAGGGCTCAGGCCAGAGCGGCTCGTTCAAGTCTGAGGCCCCACCAAGTTTCGGTCTCAGGGTGAGAAGGGTCTCTGCAGGCTGTCTTGGCCGAGGTGAGCCTAGTCGAGCTAGCCCCCACTCCATCCACCGCAGGAAGTACTGCCTCTCACCCAGGGAGGGGCTGCTTATCCCCAGGATGAACTCCTGCACCCCTGAGGTGGGCTCCTGGCCATTCTGCTGGACTCGAAGCTCCAGGACCCGCCGCCTCAGCTCAGCCCGGTGCTTCTCCGGGGGCTCCGAGAGCCACTGGAGCTGGCAGAACTCCCTTTCAACTTGGGCTGCCTTCCTGGCAGGGTCCCCCTGCAGCCTCAGCTCGTCCCTCTTGTAGGCATCCACATCCTGGATCTTCCTGATGATCTTCTCCATCCGGCCCTTGGCCTTCTGACACTCCTCACAGTCCTCGTCAACCCTGAGGCCTAACTTCCGGGCCGCGTGTGCCATGTCCTCCACAGACACCCGCCTGCAGGGAGAGCGTGCCACACCGCATATGATGGCTCGGATCCGCCTCACGAAGCTCTCGCTGTCAGTGCTGCTGACCTTCACGAGGACGTGAGAGTGGTCGATCTTCAGCACAGGGATCAGCCTGTTGAGGAGGCGCAGGTTCGTGTTCCGTTTCCCGCGGTAGGGGCTCAGGATGAAGTAGTACTTTGTGGTTGATTCCTTCATGGAGTACAGCAGTTTGTACTCCTTCTTACTGATGTTGTCAGTCAAGATAAACACAGCGGAGGAGACTTCTGTCAAGAGCTTGAACTGTAGCCACTGGGACCCAATGTCACCTCTCAAGTTCAGAAAGGCCATTGGCTCTGGAAAAACATCCAGGTCCTCCTTACCACTGGGGAAAAACCAGGAGATCTCTACTAACCCATCGGCAATCTCTCGAGGATTGGTGCCTAAATTGAGGTCCCGATGCCAGAAGCAGTCCCACTGCCGGTGGGCTGGGCTGAGGATGGCGTTGAGCAGCTGGGACTTGGAGTTGCTGCTGACATCCATGCGCACGAAGGCAAAGGTGGGCGCCCTGGAGAGGACCACACTGTCTTCTCGACAGCTCCCAAGGCCCCGTGGGGGCTGGAAACACCACGTCCGCACAACACCACGCAGGGCCCAGAGCAGAAAGGTGTGGTAGTGGTTTTCTGAGTCGGGAAGTACGAGCGGGAGGGCGAACTGGCAGAGGGACATCTTCAGCAGGACCTCCTGCTGCAGGAAGGTGTCCGAGGACAGCAAGAGGGCGCACAGGAGGTCCAAGGGGTTCACAGGCGTGTCGGGCATGGGCAGCTCAGAAAAGGAGTAGATGTCATCGGCAGCAATCTCCTCAGCCGGGTCCCAGTAGATCATCTCCTCCTCCATCTGGCTCTCTTTCTCTGCCGGCCAGGCATCTGGAGGCATGTCCAGCACCATGGTGGTGTTCCTGGCTTCAGCATTAAGGGCCTGCAGCTTCCTGAGGAAATGCCAGGGAAGGTCCTTGGGAACCTGAGGAGCCCAGTTCTTCATGCTGTCAAAACTGATCTGCAGGGAGTCCTGGAGGGTGAGCTTCTGTACCTGGTATGTCTCCAGTCCCAACAAGGACAGCATTTCCTGAAGCCTGCTTCTCTCCACTGCAGGAAAAACAAAGATATCAATGTTCAGCCTTTGTTCTCAAGTCAGGATCTAGGTAGAGCTGGAGAAAAGCCTAGCAGGGAAGGATTGGAGAAGACATTCCTCAGAATAGGATGCAGGTCCAGGGGACCAGGATATGCTGGGCTGACTTAAGACCAGGGCACAAGGTAAAACCTTCTATATAAGAAGGTAAAAGCACCTTAACTAAAATGTATCAGACATTAACTATATAGGAAGGAAGATGGACTGGCAAGATGACTCGGTGGTTAAAAGCACATATTGCTCTTCTAGAGCAAAGAAAAAGGCCAGAGTTCATTTCTCAGCACCCTCTTTAGGTAGCTAACCCTCCTTATAACTCCAACTCCAGGGAACTCACAGCCTCTGCAAACACCCACATCCACATCCCCACACAGACACAAACAACCAGACACATAACTAAAACTAATCCACAGCCAGGCATGATGATGCATGCCTTTAATTCCAGTACTAGGGAAGCAGAGACAGATCTCTTACAAATTCAAGGCTAGCCTAGTCAGAGATCCCAGGCCAGCCAGGATCACACAGAAAGACCCAATCTTAAAGAAAAAAAGAAACAGAGATGGGGTGGGGAGGGAGGGAGGGAAGTGAGGAGGAACAGAGAAAGTGAGGAGTTATATTTAGAAGTCAAGAGAGTTCATGTTAATGCAGTCATTTTTAGTTTTTCTAGATAGCTGCAACATCTTACTCTGAGCTCAAACATAAGCAATTAGAACGAGCAGCACATGCTCTCTCGGTGCTGAACTCCACTTCTCCGGCCTCAAACCAGCTACAAGGTTATCTACCCCTCATGCTCGAGCACAGTCAGGAATCTGGGGGGCATGTTGGAACATGCCTGGAACTCCAGCACTCAAAAAGTTGAAACAGGAGGATTGATGCAAATTCAAGATGAGCATGGGATACATAGCAAAAGCCTTCCTCAAATCCTGAAGGAAAAAATGTCACCAAGAAATTCCCATGAGGGTACAACCACTATTTACACTCTGGGTCGCTGGTAAATGATTTTTGGGATTTGTTTTGTTTTGTTTTTATCTATGTTAATAAACTAGAGACTATTTTTAAAGGAAAAGAGCAACCACTGCTTAGCACCCTTTTGCAAATCCAAGACCAAAACTGGACTGGTTTATGTTGTGATTTGAGATTTTTGTGGTGCTGAAGATGGGGGAGCCCTCTGCATGCCAGGCAAATGCTCTACCATTAAGCTGTATCTCCAACTTTATTCATGTATCAAGATTTGTAAACATATATATATATATAATTTTTATTCTTAAGTTTTAAAGTTTTATTTTTGTTTGTTTTGAAACAAGGCTGTTCTATATAGCCTTAGCTCTCCTGGATCTTACTATGTAGCCCTAACTATCCTTAATCCATGGAGACCAGGATGGCTCAAAATGATAGATCTATCTGAGCACTGGATTAAAGGTGTGCACCACCACACCCAGTGAGCTCTTGATATTTTTAAGACAGTCTCACTATGTAGCTCCTACTAACCTCAAAATTGTTAGGCGTGTACCTGTAAACTACACGCCCTGTATAATTACTTGAGTTTTAGTGACTGAAGAATATTCTTAGTTGTCAACTTGACTACATCTGGAATTAACTAAAACCAAAAATGGAGGAGCACACCTGAAGGGATTTTTGCTTAATTTTAAGTGGGAAGATCCACTTCTAATCTAGATCTTCGAGGTGGTAAAACACACCTTTAATCCAGATCTCTTGAGGTGGGGAGACCCACATCCGATCTGGACCATGCCTTCTGCTGGAAGCCTATATAAGGACATGGAAGAAGGAAGTTTTTGCTGTTTACCCTTTCTATACATAATTCTGTAAGTTCTGTCACTCTAGAGATCCCTGACTAATGCAGTAACAACAAAACATCTGCTGTTGACCAACGCCTGGTAGACACTAAATGTTTTAGATATTTAAATGTCACCCTATATAATGCAAACTTTATAAGTTAATGATCATAAAAGTTCTAACTGCATCCAGATCTTGGCCTGGCATCTTACCAATGTTCACATCCAACATAAGTGGTTCACTTCTTATTTATGTGTTTATTTATTTTGCAGTCCTGAAATGGACCCCACATGCTAGGCAGTACTTTACCACTAAGCTATATCCATAACTCTTTTTTCTTCTTCCTTCAAGATGGGGGTGGAGAGGAGGTGAGGGTGTTCCCTAGTCTTGTCTCAAGCCTGTGAACAGATTCAATCTTTCACCTCTACCTTGGGACTACAGGCATGCAACACTGTAAGAATCCAGTAGCATTAGTTTTAGGGCTCAGAATTCTAAACTTATTTGCACACATGAGCTATGGCACATGAATACAGGTGAGAGAAAAACCTGTAGGAATCCTGGGGATCCAACTTGGTAGCTCACATTTTTACCTCGGAGGCATATTGCCAGCTCAGGGCTCCAAGTTCTACAGCAATATGGTAGAAGGACCACTTGAGAAGTTACAGGGAGCCTGTAAATTGTTTTCAAAATCGAACAACCAGCCTGGTATTATTGTTCAGCAGGTAAACCATTTGCCTCTAAACCTGATGATCTGAGTTTGATCCCTGGAAGCCACATGGCAGAGGGAGAAAACAGATCCTCAAATTGTCCTCTGACCTCTACACACCTCCATATGTGCACAGACACATAAATAAAAACCTTAATTTTAAAAAAGATTTATTTTTATTTTATATAGATATATATAGATATATAGGTGTTTTGCCTGTACTATGTGCATGCAGTGCCCACAGAGACCAGAAGAGGGCATCAGATCCTTCTGGAACTGGAATAACAGCGTTACTAGCTATCAGTGAGTTCTTGAAACCAAACCCAGGCCCTCTGTAAGAGCAACAAGTGCTCATAACCACTGAGTCATTTCTCCAGCCCCAAATAAATATAATTATAAAAATAAATAAAAACTACACAGGAGGACTGCTCTGTGGCAGAAATTCTACATTGCTATTCCTCAGGTTTCCTTGTTATGCCCAAATGAAGCCAGGGACACACAACAATCATCGCTGCTTAAGTAGTATGATCATCAAAGCACCTTGGGAAAACCACAAAAAATAACCTCCTTCTACTTATGTACCCATATCTGGCATCCAGCCCTTAGGAGACCATTCAGCAAAACTCTAGGTCCAAGTCTGCCAATATGCCAAAGAAGCTATTGCTAGAGTTTCTAAATCTAGATAGCTAGGCATTAGAATCACTTCAGGAACTTGTTAAAAATAAGGTAATGGGTAAGCCTCCCCTCATAAGGACAGTAACTCACGGTGGCAGTATAGACAAGTTAAAGGAAAAAATGGTTACTCCATGGTAAGTTCCTGAGTGTTTGGTTTTTAGCAACATTACTAATTGTTCATAGACAAGAGGGGTCAGAGTCAAATACCCACATGATCTGATACAGTCAAGTTTAAGAACTAGCCACCTATACGGTACTCTCCTCCGGTAGAATGGAAAGCTGAAAAAGAAAAAGAAAATGTATACCTGTTGGGAAGTCATTGTCCTGAGCCTCGTTTGTACCATCTATGAGAAAAAGCAAAGGACAATAAAGGGAATTTATCTAATAATATGATAATAATGTCAAATAGACTGACAAAAGGTAAATTAAGTGAAACAAACCCAAACCCCTTCTTTTAAACCAAAGTGGCAATTCCTTGAAATGTTAACAATATAAAAATAGAAAACCATCAAGTCCTAGTTATTTTTCACTTTGTACTTATGCCCTCCCCTTCCCCAGCCCAGTTTGTCCCAGTCCCGTAGTTTCTACCTCCATAGTGGAGCCCACAGTCATCTCCTTCCATTTCTCTCCATTCCAAATCTAGAAAGAAAGGCACAAACATTCCACCTCAGCAGCAAGTGAGAGCCTTTCCACAAACAAGTCTGGAGTGGCTTTTGTTGACTGCTGGTTCTACAGGCTGAACACTCAGGATCAAGAGTCTCCAGGTTAGATTTTGGAATAAGCTAAGTTTAAACAAAAACAAAGGCTGGAATATAGCTACAGCTATAACAGTTTTGATTTATCAACCTTATGATCCTTCCCCCCCCCCATAATTAATAGATAAATATTTTTTGTTTTTTGGGGTTTTTGTTTGTTTGCTTGTTTGTTTTGGTTTTTCGAGACAGGGTTTCTCTGTGTAGCTTTGGTGCCTGTCCTGGACTATCTCTGTAGACCAGGCTGGCCTCGAACTCACAGAGATCTACTTGCCTCTGGCACCCAAGTGCTGGGATAAAGCTAACATTCTAAACTATAATTTGTGATGAGTTTTCTGAAGATGAATATAGGGACAAGAGAGACAAAATGGAGGGTGCTTTTAGAAGCAGGATGATTTGAGTGGAAACACAGAAGGACTCAAGAATAAACCATGATGTCCAGTAATTAAAAACATACTTACTCAAAGTGAAAAGAAGATTCTAAAAAAAATTTTTCCCCAAAGAATTCAAAATGCAGTGTGAAGAGAAAAATAGCTAGAGAAGAAAGTAACAGCTAAATATAGGGGTTTGAAAGACAACTCAGAGGTTAAAAGCACTTGATACTCTCACAGAGAGCAGCAAGGTTCAATTCCCAACACCTACAAGGTGCTCATAACTGTCTGTTATCCAACTTCCAGGGGTACAATGCCCTCCTCTGGCCTCTGCGGGCACTGCACACATGTGGTGTACACACATGCAGGCAAAACACTCACCTACATAATTTTGGTTTTGATATTTTTGTTGTTTTTGTTTTTCTGAGAAGGGGTCTCTATGTAGCTCTGGCTGTCCTTGCTATGTAGGCAAAGCTGGCCTTGAACTCACGAAGATCCATTTGCCTCTGCCTCCTGAGTACTGGGATTATAGGTGTGCACCACGATGCAAGGTTTATAGTTTTTTTAAGAGGCTGGTGTGAGGGCTGGAAAAGAGGGCTCAGCGGTTAAGAGCACTGGCCGCTCTTCCCAGCACCCACATGGCAGCTCACAACTGTCTGTAACTCTAAGGTCTGACACCCTCACATAGACATACATGCAGGCAAAACACCAATGCACATAAAATAAAAATAAATTATATTAAAAAAAAAGAGGCTGGCATGATGGCACATGTCTGTAATCCTAGGCTGCCCATCAGGAAGGCACCAAGTTAAAGGACTAACTGGAGGGGGTGTGAATGTGACTCAGTAATAAACCATACATATCAGGTCTTAATGGGCACAAGGACGGTGTATGGCCCAGGCTCTACCATGGAAATCCCATCCTGTAAGAACTGTTCCTGGGGTTGGGGATTTAGCTCAGTGGTAGAGCACTTTCCTAGCAAGCACAAGGCCCTGGGTTCGATCCTCAGCTCTGGAAAGAAAAAAAAAGAACTGTTCCAAGCCCAAGTGGAGCATTAAAGCATTTTCACCAGAACCAAGTGATCTTTCCCTCCCGATTTACTATAGTACCCAACACATACTCTAACTAGTTTCCATCAAGATATAGGACATTTATTACTGAGCGGTAAATAAACATTTACCATGTGACACTGTGAGGCTGTTAGCACTGGCTAGAATAAAGCTCATAGATGGTCCCCCTATCTCATACCATACACAACAAATTAACTTAAAATGGATAAATAATCTAAATGTAAGAATCATTGGGGATGGAGAGATGGCTCAGTGGTTAAGAACACTGGCTGCTGTTCTTCCAGAGGTCCTGAGTTCAATTCCCAGCACCCACATGGCAGCTCACAACTGTCTACATAACTCCAGCTCCAGGGGATTTGACACTCCTACACAAACATCCAATGCTCATAAAGTAAAAATGAATAAATCATATATTTAAAAAAAAAGAATTAAACATCATGAAACTCAAAGCTGGGTGGTAGTGGCACTAGCCTTTAACCCCAGCACTCAGAGGCAGAGGCAGGTGGATGGCTGAGTTCAAGGCCAGCCTGGCCTACAGAGCAAGCGAGTTCCAGGACAGACAGCTACACAGAGAAATTCTGTCTCGATTTACACACACACACACACACACACACACACACACACACACACGATGGGTGGTAAACATAATGGGACAAAATATTTACATAGTATGTATCTGTGTCTCCAGTCTAGTTAGTATTTGCAGAACTTAATAGCTTTATAACAAAAGAAACAATAACGCCAATAAAAAGCGTACAAAGATTGGAACATCTTGAGATGGAATCTTTTATAGAGAAAAAAAGAGAAGCCTTAAGTTTGTTTGAGAGGTCCACAATCCAGCCCAGGAAGAGTGTAGACTCCAGAATCCCAATAGAAAGGAGAAAATTATCAGTCTCAAAACGGGCCCAAGCGGAGTTTACCTGCAATTGCCACGGATGTTTGGCTCTCGGAAGGCTTTACTTCTGGGGCCACTTCTCCCAGATCTGAATGCCTGAAATGTTTTCAGAAGAAAATTATCATTAAAATAGTTTACTGCCACTTTCACCTAATCAAATTGGCTGCATAAAAACATCTTTTGGGAAACTTTTAAAAACTATAAACTTGGGCTGGAGAGATGGCTCAGCGGTTAAGAGCACTAGCTGTTCTTCCAGAGATCATGAGTTGTGGCTCGCAGCCATCTGTAGTGAGATCTGGCGCCCTCTTCTGGCCTGCAAGGATACATGCAGGCAGAACACCGTATACATAATAAATAAATAAATCTTAAAAAAAAAAAAACAAAAAACTATAAACTCGGGCTGTTGAAATGGCTCAGTGGTAAAGAGCACATACTGCTCTTCTACAGTTCCCAACACCCACACATACACATATAAGAATAAAATCTTTTTTTTAAGATTTATTTATTTATTATGCATACCGCATGTATGATCAGAAGAAGGCACCAGGGCCGGGCGGTGGTGGCACACACCTTTAATCCCAGCACTTGGGAGGCAGAGCCAGGCGGATCTCTGTGAGTTTGAGGCCAGCCTGGTCTACAAAGCGAGTTCCAGGAAAGGTGCAAAGCTACACAGAGAAACCTTGTCTTGAAAAACCAAAAAAAAAAAAAAAAGAAAAAGAAAAAGAAAAAGAAAAGAGGGCACCAGACCTTATTACAGATGGTTGTGAGCCACCATGTGGTTGCTGGGAATTGAACTCAGGACCTCTGGAAGAGCAGTCAGTGGTGCTCTTAACCTCTGAGCCATCTCTCCAGCCCCAAGAATAAAATCTTTTAAAAGTGTAAACTCTGGGTCCATCCCAGATCCATGAAATCGGCCCCCTGCAAGCTGGTTGTGGCATTTCTGCTTCTGAAGTACTCTCTAGGACTCCAATGTACAGCCCAATAGAGACACGTTAGCCTGGAAGTAGACCCACGGCTGCTGGCCACTCAGAGAGACATAAAAGCATACATACCCTTTGACCAGTAATTCCACTTCTATCCTAAGGAAAAAATGAAGACGTAGTTACAAATAGGCTGGTGTGAGCTTGTCATGCAATAGCAAGAGCTGCCCACGTTCAGTGGCAGGAACCTCAGTCCTGTTCTGCAATCAGCACACAACACTCTATGGGCTTCTTTTTGTGAGCAGAGAAATTTTAGATGAACTATTATGGAAAGACACTAAAGACATGCAAATGAGTAGGGACTAAGTTACAGAATAATGTAATATAAATATGATTGAATGGTGTACATTTAGAGAGAGATCTAGAAACATGTCCATCAAAAGCTAGGGGACACAAAACAAACACGTCTATAGTGTAGAACTATGTGTGGTAGCACAGACCTGTAATCCCAGCACTCAAGAGCTGAGGCAGGAGGATCTCAATTTCAAGGCCAGCCTGGTGACAGAGCAAGACCCTGTCTCAAACAAACACACAGTGAGACAAGAAGGAGTGGTCTTGTTTGTTTTCCTTGTGTGCATGTGTGTTGCTGAGGTATGAATCCAGGGCCATCCACATGTTAAATGCTCTACCACTAATCTATAACCCCCCCCAACCCAACACTGCAGAAGCTGAGGTAAGAGAATTAGAAGTTCCAGGCCCAAACAAGGCTACAAAGATAGACCCTGTATCCAAAAATAAAATAAAAAGTTTAAATCATTTTAGGTGTATCACAGAAATAACAAACACGAGCCAGAGAGATGGCCCAGCAGGTCAAAGTGCTTGCCACACAAACCTGACACTTGAGTTCCATCCTGACAACCCATGTAAGAAACCAGATGTGTTTCTTCTTCCTCTTTCCACTCTCTTCCCTTCACGCGGTCTCTCTACCTCTCTGTTTCTGTGTTTCTCGGGTTCGTGTTCTCTCTACCCCCCCCCTCTCCCAATAAAGTTCTAGAAAGGTTAAAAAAAAGAAGAAGAAGAAGAAGAAGCCAGACGCAGCGACATTCCTATAGCCCAGAAGTCCTCTGGCAAGAGGTGAGATCTAAGGCAGAGGACTAGGCCAGCCAGTCTATGGTAACAAAACAGCAGAGGAGAGACCCCATCTCAAAAGCAAGATGGAAGAAGAAAGCAGACCTAGAAAAGCTGTCCTCTGATTTCCACATGAGCACTGTGACATGAGAGTGCCTGTACATACATACACACACACACTCGTGCATGGACACCCACATGAGCACACATGCACACATACATGCATACGTGCACACACACATAAACACAAATGCATACATGCATTCACACACACAATTTTTTAAAAACGAGAGTAAGCAGCTGGGCAATGGTGGTACACACCTTTAATCCCAGCACTGGAGAGTGGGGCGGGCAGGAGGCAGCATGGACACGGAAGCAGAGTCAGGTGGATCTGTGAGTTCAAGGCCAGCCTGGTCAACAGAGTGAGTTCCAGGACAGCCAGGGCTCCACAGAGAGACTTAGAAGAAAGAGAGAGAGAGAAAAGAAAGGAAAAGAGGGAACAAGCAAACCTGAGGTGACGATTCTGATTGAAGATGAACACACAAATACTGGGCAGAATTTACAAAACTTGCAAGGGCGCTGGCTTGAACTGTGGCCTCTACATTCATACTCATGTGTGTGCACATGCCTATGTCTCTGTATGTCTGCTTATACACATCTCTGTGTCTGCTGAAAGAGGTGGCAGGCAAAGACGGAGCAGAGCACTGTGGGGTCCTCTAACATCACCCACACAGGAGAACTCGGGACCCCTGGAGATGCTGGCTAACACCCAACTGAGGGGGAGAAAAGGACCCCAGCGTCTAGGTGTAAACAACAGAAACTCTGCCAAGTCTTGGGAACATCTCTGGATTCATGCAGACGCAAGGGACTCCCACTGGCCAAAGCTGGAATAACACAAGCAGGAAAAGAACGAAATATGGTAATTAACAGGACAGAGCTGGATTGATGGCTCAGTGATCAGGAGCACTCACTGCTCTTGCAGAGGACCTGGGTTCTATTCCCAGCACCCACATGGTGGTTCACAACCATCCACAGCTCCAGTTCCAGGGGGCCTCTTCTAACACAAAACAGGCATATGGTGCACATAAGACACATATGCAGGAAAAACACTCAGAGGTATAAATAAATCTAAAAAGGAAACACTAAAGACCAGTTCAGGAGTGGTGCACACGCCTTTAACCTCAGTATGCAGAAGGCAGAGGTAAGCAGATCTTTGTGAGTTCACCTAGGGCTTCACAGTGAGACAGACAAGAGAACCAAAAACAAAACATGGAAAAGAATCAGTCCACACAATCAATAAATAGCTCAAGCACTCTTGCTCACAACTGAATAATAAATATGGAGGAGTTCCGGCATTAACTGTGCCATCAAGCCCAGCGGTGGTGGTACACACCTTTAATACTAGCATTTGGGAGGCAGAGGCAGGTGGATCTCTGATTTCTAAACTGGCCAGGTCTACAAAGTGAGTTCCAGGACAGCCAGAGCTACACAGAGAAATACTGTCTCAAAACCAACCTACCAACCAACAAAACAGAATAGGATCCTTCAACTGCTGAAATCAGAGTGGAGTCAAGTCAAAGTGAATGCTCAACAGGGCTCATGAGGAGTGAGCCGCTCACTCAGTCTTAGAGTGTCCCTAGGAAGGGAAGAAAAGCCACCCGTAATTACAACAGCACCCACGTGACACTTCCTGAGTTGATCCACACTAATCTTAATAATTAAGTCAGGCCTTAGTGTGTATCCACTATGGCCTCCAAAGAAAGGACCTAATACCCTGGCAGTGTTCTGTCAAGAAGGCAAAACCGGGCCATCATAACAAACTGAAAACAAATAACATTATACCAGAAGGTGAGAAAGTATCTCAAATGTCATAAGACAAAGGAAACATTCCAGAAAACCAAACACAACAGCTGATTCTAGATTATATCCTGAAGAAGAAATATTGGGGTGAAATAAAAATGAAATATGAGTCTAATCAACGTTAACTATACTGTGGTTATATAACAGGGAATCTTGTTTCTTAGGAAACAGACACTGAAGGGCTTAAGGGAACGCACCAGGAAGACAGCAACCGATTCTCCCTACAGACTGGATGAACTTGGTCCCTCCAAGCTCAGTATGCCGAAAGTCTAAAACCAATGGGCTGGTATTTGGAGCTGGGGTTTGGAAAGGTGATTAGAAAAGCTCTCAAGAATGGGATTACTGAATTACGAAAGAGGCCCTCGGCGAAAAGGAGAGCCTGGCTGGGATGTAGGCCAAAGGGGGTGCACTGCATGGCATGTGCGAAGCCCTGGTGTGGGAGCGGGACTACATAGTGAGACCCTGTCTCCGAGAAGGAGGAAAGGAGTGGAGTAAGTAGGTCAGCGAGATGCCCAGCAGGCTGAGGTACCTGCTGCCAGGCCTGACAATCTCAGTTCAAGCCCTTCAATCCACACGATGGAAAGAGAGAACAAGTTGTCCCCTGACTTCCCTGTACCTGCATGCACACAGGTGTACACACAGGTACACATGCACTCATGCAGATACACACACAAATACACTAAATAACTAAAACAGAGAAGTGTGTCTGGTTAAACATAGTTCCTCAGAACAGAAGCTGAGCCTGGCTCAGAGGTCCAAAGACACTGCCAGAGGATCTCAGCAGGATGAGCCAGACAACAGGTTTCTACAGCTCAGGACTTTGGTCCAGCTATGTTCCAAGGCTGGACGCTCACCCTAGGCCATGTATTCTGGCCAGTACTCTAGACAGGAATTTGACTTCATCCTTTCTGTTTCACACAGGGAACAGTAAGCAAGCAGCAGTAAGGATGACCTCGTAATTGCGCTCACAGGAAAGCTCTGGGCTCCATTCTCAATGGCAAACCTGTGGATCCATCACTGCTCCTGAAATACCAGGGTTAACTGGAGGGAGAGCCAGGCTCGTAGCTACAGCCTTTTAGTCGACAGCTTCACTAAATACATGATGCCTTCTAATAGTTTAATGGACTGATTGTGTCCCTCAAAACTCTTAAGCTAAAGTCTTCACCAACGTGATTATATTTGGACTTGAGATCTGTAAGTAACTTAAGATCAAAGAAGGCTACAAGGTGAGGCCTTCATGGGATGGGACGGGTGACCTCTAAGAGGGAGGCTGCTCTCCCCTAAGACACAGAGAAAAGGCCCCCACTAGAAACCAATCTCCTGAACCTAACCTGCTATCTCAAGATCTGCATGGAAAGTCAGCAGCTGTGACTGACGCATCCAGTTTCTGGTATTCTTCAGTAGCTCCCGTGGCTCCAAATCCATACTACAAGGTAGAAAGCAGGGCTCAGAGAAGTGTGACAAAGACTGCTCACATCATCCAATATGGCTGCGACCCAAACATGAGCTGCTTCCTTTCTAGTACACTTTGTTATTGACGATTTTGCCAAGTTTTTCAGCTTTTAAGCCCACAGTAAGCATGTACATGTACCATCTGCCTACAGTGAGCACATGTACCCATCTGCCCACAGTGAGTACGTGTACCCATCAGCCTACAGAGAGCACGTGTACCCATCAGCCCACAGTGAGCACGTGTACCCATCAGCCCACAGTGAGTACATGTACCCATCAGCCTACAGTGAGCATGTGTACCCATCAGCCTACAGTGAGTACATGTACCCATCAGCCTACAGTGAGCATGTGTACCCATCAGCCCACAGTGAGCACGTGTACCCATCAGCCCACAGTGAACACATGTACCCATCAGCCCACAGTGAACACATGTACCCATCAGCCCACAGTAGGTACAAACGAACAAAGGAGCCTGACTTAGTAAGCACAGCTACCCACTCATCAACTGTAGACGTCAGGGTTACTAACTGCCTTCAATAATAAAGCACACCTCTACTCTTGAAGTTCCCTTCCTCTTATGTCCTTATTTCCAGAAAGTGGCAAGGTTCCTCTCCTCCTTGGGTGCTTACTGGGGACCCTCACCCTAAACCAAAACAATATCCCAAGACATTTGCTCTGCCTCCAAAGCCTTACTTTAGGAGACATAAATGTTTAAAAAGCCTCTGGATGTGTGTTGTGGATTGAACTGTGTGTGACCCTACTTGGAAACAGGATCCTTGCTCGCCTAATTAGCTAAATGAAAATAAGGTCACAGTCAGGTAACGTGGTTCATGTCTGTAATCTAAGCTCTTAGGAAGCTGAGGCAGGAGGTTTATGGCTGGTTTGATGACAGCCTGAACTATCTAGTGAGTTCAAGTCCAACCTAAGCTGTAGAGTAAGATCTTGACTCAAAAATAAATAAATAAACAAACAAACAAATAAATAAAAACAACAAAAGGTGAGTAAGTCATGATGGGGTAAAGTGGCCCTTAATACAATGGGCAGTGTCCTTGTAAAGAGAGGGAGACTTGGACACACATGAAGGACAGCATATGTCAACAGGGTGGAGACCACAATGACACATGTGCAATCCAAAAAGCCAAGGACTGTCAGCAGCCATCAGAACTTTGGGGTTTTAAGGCCTCCAGAACGGTGAGAGAATAAACATGTTGTCAGGTACCTCTCTGTAGTTGGTGTATAGCAGTTTCCTCCCAGATTAAAACCTTCCATCTTGGAGGGAAACTTCTTAAGGCATGGTTGGAAAGGGAAAGGGAAAGGAGAATATTCTGAACCAGGTGGAACACCCTATCCTTCAGAGAAGCTCCTTTAAGACAAAAGTAAACAACTCAAAATAGATTCAGGAAGTCCCTGAAACTGAGATGATTCATTGGTCCCCTCCCTCCCAAGAATAAACAGTAAAGATGGCTGGGAGCCACTTTCTGAGGAGCCATGCTGCACACAAGACTCTGAGACAAGCCCAGCAGCCTGGAAGAAGCAGGGAGCAAACCAAGCTTCCTAGAAGAGGCTCAGCCTGCAAAGGACACTCTTATCTGCTGAGCCTCCCACAGCTGTGCAGTGTACTCCAGGTTCCCAGCTTTTGTGAGCTGTCGCTCATGCTGGGGTGGGCTTTGGTGATGCAGCTGTCTTTGAGTCATTTCTGCTCCTGTAAGTAACCCCAATAAAACTGACTGGTTCATCAAATTAGACTTCCATGGTATCAATACTAGGTCTGTCATGGGCTCCATTATATGGGGTGAGCAGATATGTGTGTTGCATCTCTCTAGGAAAAGTCTATCACACAACAGTAGTGCCTTGTGACACCAGCCACACAGAAGTAGCATAGTGTGTGTGTGTGGCTCAACAGCTGTCGCCCCTTCACCACAGTCTTTATAGATTTCTTTCTGCGCCTGATTCTCTTCTGCTTCATATGAAAACAATGGTCATGCTGTCCAGAGCCCGCCCTAATCCTGTATAAGCCTCAGTTTTAACTAATCACATCTGTAAGGATCCAGTTTCCAAAGTCACATTCCCAGGGGCTCCGACTTCAACATACCTCATTGGGAGGACATTACTCAGCATAGGACAGCACCCACACTAGGTCTGGGGTGAAGTCATTTGTTGTGTCTATTTCCTCCAAATTGAGACATTCCCTCCTGGAGGGAAGGGGTGCTTACAAGGCTCAGGAAGCCCAGAAGTGCCTGCCACACAAGTATTGATGTGAAAACGAGGCACAGCAGTGCACATCTGCATTAGGAGAACACAGATAGGCAGATCCCTGAGGCTCACTGGCTAACCAGCCTAGCTGAATCATTGAACCCCAGGTTCAGTTAGAGATCCTGACTTAATAAAATACAGTGAAAAGTGATCAAGACTAGAGAGATGGCTCAAAGGTTAAAGGCATATAGTGCTCTTCCAGAAGACCTGAGTTAGGTTCCCAGTGCCACATGGGGAGGCTCACCTTTAACTTCAGAACCAGGGGACCCTGGTTTTCTAGCCTCTTCAGGCACTGCACTTGTGCACAAACCCACACTCTGCCAGCCATATATACACAATTAAAAATTAATTGATTAAAGAAACACCCAGTATGGACCTCTAGTCTCCACATGTGTATACAACACACAAACACGTATACCACATACGTGTGTGTGTGTGTGTGTGTGTGTGTGTGTGTGTGTGTGTGTAAGTAAGAATCAGGGGCAACTGAGATGGCTCAGCCGGTAAAAGTACTTGCTGTCAATCATGATAACCTGAGTTGATCCCTGGTACTCACACAGTGGAAAGAGAGAGGCAACTTCCAAAAGTTGACCTCTGACCTGTACATGTGTCCTGTGGCATGCCCCCCACTACCACCACACACACACTCATGCCTACATACATACTGTTGGGAAATAATATTTTAAGGTGTTACTTTTCTTTATGCTGCATTTGTTGAACTCTGTGAAGCTGTGTTACTGTGCCTGTCTAGAACACCTCATGGTCTAATAAAGAGCTGAATGGCCAATAGTGAGGGAGGAGAGAGGATAGGCAGGGCTGGCAGGCAGAGAGAAGAAATAGAAGGAGAAACCTGGGAGGAGCAAAGGAAGAAGGAACAAGAGGAAGGAGGAGGACATCAGGGGCCAGAACCCAGCAAGCCATGGAATAAGAAACAAAGGTATACAGGAATAGAGAAAGATAAAAGCCCAGAGGCAAACGATAGACAGAATAATTTAAAGTTTAAGGAAAGCTGGCTAGAAATAAGCCAAGCTAAGGCCAGGCATTTATAATTAAGAATAAGCCTTCATGTGTGATTTATTGAGGAACTGAGGGGTGGGCCCCCCAAAAGAGCAAAAATAAACAACACATACAAAACCAATAAAAATACAAAGTAAATAAGAATAAAAGCAGTCACTAGGAGATGGCCGAGTGGAGCTCCTGCAAACTGCAGGAGGCTGCAGCAATGCAGCTTTATGAGTCACCACCCATGCTGCTGTGGGCCTTTCAGTGGAACAGCTGCTTTTGAATCACCCATGCTCCTCTAAGTAAACGCTTACCCATGTTCCTGTAATTAACCCAATAAACTTGAGTGAACCGCTTCTTTGGTCTGTCCATCAGGCACATGCCTGCAACTCCAGCCTTGGAGGGAAATGGGGGCTGAGATAGGTAGATCCCTGAAGTTCACTGGCCAGCCAGCCTAGCTGAATGGATGAACTTCAGGTTCAGTGAGAGATGTTGTCTCAACACATAAAGGTACAAAGCAACTGAAGAAAGGCACTCAGTATCAACTGTGGGCCTCCACAGAACATGGGCACACAGGCACACATGTCACACATACACACACACACACACACACACACACACACACACACACACACAAATCCATTTGGATCAGATTTTACCTTGAAGCTTTGGTAGACTTGATTTCCCTGTCTGTGGGAAGGGAACCGTAACAGCACCCACTGCATAAGTTTGCTATGAAGACTAAACAGCAAGACTCAGAACAGGGCCTGACAGTACACTTGCTGGAAGTGGGCCGGATCTAAATTTAAGAGCACTCTCTGACCTGGAAAGTCCCTGACTCAGAGATTCTGTTTTGTTTCTAGGCACAGAGAGGTCAACAGCAGGGCTGAGGATGAAGAACCACCCCACAGAGCCAGAACACTCCAGCTACACTACCCCTACTGGATCTCCGGGTACACTCATATGGGTGTCCTGCTCCTGGGGCCTGGGTGCTGACGGCTCACCCAGTCGTGCCCCTTATGCAGAGGCCATGGCAGTAGTTGTACAACGGAAGTGTTCCTGTGAGATTTTCCTCAAAGCGTGACAAGTGTTCTCTTTTCTCCAAGTGTGGCAAGGTAGTCTCTCTCCTTTCTCCAACACCCAGCATCTGGCCCACTCATCCAGACCAGACCTCAGTAGGAAAGACAAGCTCTTCCACCCCACAGATGCGTGTTGAGGAACCTCAGGAAACGCAAGAGATTAAAAAAAGCCTCAGGTACTTTTTAATGTCCAGGAAATGGTAGTGCAACTGCTCTTAACTGCTCCGAGGATTCCAAGCAGTGGGGATGTCCTGGGGAGAGTGAGCAATGTAGACACAAGGTCTCCAGTTGAGAGTCTGAAGATCAAGTGAGTAAGATCGGAGCCTGAGAAGATGGTGAGGAGAAAGGACGAGAGAGAGGAAGACGGAAGGAACAAGAAAGGCAGTGGGGGAGCGGAGAGACGGCTCAGTGATGAACAGTGACCATGTGGCAGCTTGCAACCTTTAACGGCAGTTTCAGGGGATCTAGCACCCTCATCTGACCTCCCTATGGTGCAATGCAGACAAACGTTCATACACATAAAATAAATAAATAGATCTTTTTTAAAGACAGGCAGAGAGAGGGCTGGGGATTTAGCTCAGTGGTAGAGTGCTTGCCTAGCAAGCACAAGGCCCTGGGATCAGTCCTCAGCTAAAAAAAAAAGACAGGCAGAGAGAAAAGACTGAGGAGGGAAGGAAGGAGAGGGGAAAGAGGAGGAAGCCCTGCTCAGGTCCCTTCCTGCTCAGGCACCAGCCTTGGATTCCTAGCCACTGCTGATCCCCTCCACGCCAAGCACCACACTCCTGCCTTCACTAAGGTTCCTCACCACAGCCCCACTCAGCCAGGCCGCCCGCCTCCTCCAGTCTAACCTGGCACCCAACATCTACATTGTCTCTTTCCTCAGCCTGAACATCTTCCTCTCTCAGTGTGTGTGATGACCTCAGCCCAAACCAAAAGTTGACAAGTATGACTTCACTTTGGTAAAAATCAAGTGTTATGGAATGTGAGTTCTTAGAACCCAATGTTGCCAATCAGACCAAATCAATTGGGACTGAATATTACTGAGGAAATACAAGGGGCCAGGGAGGAAGCTCCCTACTTCTTAGGGAGGCTATTACGTGTGTGGAAGTCTAAGGAACTCTTAAAATCAACAGCAAAGGGCAAAATAGTGCCATTTATAGGGTACTTTGGTGGTAGCTATTTTGAAATGGCCAAGATCTCCAACCAGGAAAGTCAACTCTTTTGGGGGGGGTGAGGGGTGGGGTGATATAAAGTCTCACTGTGAAGCCCTGGGTGGCCTAGAACTCACTCTGTAGACCAAGCTGGCCTCAAACTCTCAGAGACCCACCTGCTTCAGCATCCAGAGTACTGGGACTAAGGTTGCTGTGTCACCACAGTTCAGCAGAAAGGACAGTTCTTTGCTCTGCTCTTGAACCACCTAGGGATACAGTCAGGCAGCATGACCTCAGCCAAAAGTAACCACCTTAACTGAGCATTATAGCCACACCACAGACTAGCACACAACTGTTGTAGATTTTAGACATCTGTTTCTTCTGTCCTAGAACGAATTCCAAGACATATTGTTAGCCAGGCGTGGTGGTTCACGCCTTTAATCCGAGCAGAGGCAGAGGAGAATCTCTGAGATCGAGACCAGCCTGATCGAGAGAGTGAGTTCCAGGACAGCCAGAGGTACAACAGAGAAACCCTGTCTGGAAAAACAAAGACATATTGGTGGCCAAACAGAATGAATGAGCATGGAACAATATGGCAATATGAACACTATTACGCTCTTATGTCCAGACAGATTAAAAGGCAGGCCTGGGTGGCATAAGCTTGTAATCCCAGCCACACCAGCGCTGATACAGGAGGATTACAAGTTCAAGGCCTGCCTAAGCTATAGAGTTCAAGGCTAGTCTGAACATGTAGTGAGACCCTGTCCCGAAATAAAAAGTAAAAAGAGACATAAGTAAGATGTAGTTCAGACAGAGGGCTTACTTAGTTTCCATGTGTTCAGTTCCCCAGAACCCCTCTCAAAAACAAACAACAAACAACAAACAACAAACAACTGAGGAATGAAAAAAAAGGAAAGTAGGTGCAGTGCTTCCCCCAACTCAGATGAGGTACAGGGAGACATCTAATTTCTTTTTTTTTCTTTTTCTTTTTTTGAGCTGAGGGTCGAACCCAGGGCCTTGTGCTTGCTAGGCAAGCGCTCTACCACTGAGCTAAATCCCCAGCCCCTGAGACATCTAATTTCATTGGCAAGGCTGTGAGTGTAGAAGACCACATAAACTACCACACAGGTGCACACACTCTGTAGTTTTACTTTCTAGAGTTTTAGTTACTTGTGGCCAACTGTATGCTAGAGATACTAACTGAAAAAATAAAGAAATAAGAATTGCTAAGTTTCAAAGTTCATACTGTTCTGAAGAGCATGAGGTCTTCTGCTTCCAGTCCAGTCACACCCAGGACATGAATCATCCCTTTTGCTAGCATATCTTGATATATGTCACCAACCTGTTAGTCACTTAAAAATCTTCCTGATTACTAGGTCAACTGTCACAGTATCACAGCTTGTGTCCAAATGACTCTTACTTTACTTACTAATGGCTCCAAGTGCAAACTGTTACTACAGTATATTGTTAGGAATGTTCTATTTTTATCACTAGTTATTAATTTACAAATTAAGTTTTATCATAGGGATGTTTGTGTATAAGAAAAAACATCTACAAAAATTTGCTAGGAGGGGCTTGGGGGTTTAGCTCAGTCCTCAGCTCCGGCAAAAAAAAAAAAAAAAAAAAAAAAAAAAAATTTGCTAGGAGCTAGGGGGATGGCTCAGGGGTTCAGAGCATTTATTGTTTTTGCAGAAGACCGGGGTTCAAGTCCCAGCACCCACACAGTAACTTACACCATCCATAACTCCAGTTCCAGGGACTCTGAAGCTCTCTTCTGACTTCAGTAGGCATTAGGCATGCAAGGGGTACATATACATGTATGCAGGCAAAACATTCATACACAAATCTAGAAAGAAAAGTTTTTAAAGGTTTGCTGGATTAGCTGAGTGTGATAGTGCATGTCTGTAATCCTAGTACTTGGGAGCTAGAGACTAGAGAATCAGGACATCAAGGGCATCCTAAGGCACACAGTGACTTTGAGGCCAGCCCAGTCTGCATAAGACCCTGTCTCAAACAATTTGATATTAGCCACAGTTTCAGAGATTTTCTGGGATTCTTGGAAGAAATCTTCTCAAGATAATGGGAAAACTGACACTAGAATTTTATAATTTAACTATTTTTATTTGATGTGTATTGGTGTTTTGCCTGCATGTATGTCTTTGAGGGTGTCAGTTACAGGCAGTTGTGAGCTGCCATGTAGGTGCAAGGAATTAAACCCGGGTCCTCTGGAAGAGCAGCCAGTGCTCCTAACCACTGAGCCATCTCTCCAGCCCTACATTAGTATTTTAAGAGAGACAATCTTACAAAAAGTTGAAAGGATGCTTGTGTGCAAACTTGGCACCCTGAGTTCAACTCCAGAACTCATGCAAAGGTGGAAGGAAAGGATGGCTCTAAGTTCTCCTTTGACTCCTATAAAAACTGTGGCACAGGGTCGGGCATTTAGCTCCGTGGTAGAGCGCTTGCCTGGCAAGCACAAGGCCCTGGGTTCGATCCTCAGCTAAAAAACAAACAAACAAAAAACTGTGGCATAGATACCCCACACCCAAATAGAAAATAGTAATAAAAGGAAATTATGAAGAACCCAGGAATTCCAGATGATGGCTGTAACACTGTGAAGAGTGAGGATGGCTTTGAAAACAAGACAAGTAGAGAACAGAGTGAAGGTCAGTAGTCCCAGCATTCCAGAGATGGGGCTAGAGGATCATAAATTCAAGGCCTGCCTGAGCTACACAGTCATACCTTGTTGGAACCCCACAATAGCTAGATTTTGATCCCAGGAAAAAACAGATCATCCCACCGGGCAGTGGTAGTGCACGCCTTTAATCCCAGCACTCGGAGGCAGAGCCAGGCAGATCTCTGTGAGTTCAAGGCCAGCCTGGGCTACAGAGTGAGTTCCAGGAAAGGAGCAAAGCTACACAGAGAAACAAAACAACAACAACAACAACAAAAAAAAAAAACAACCAAACAAACAAAAAAAAACAGACCACCCCAATACTGCACACAATTTCAGGGAATACAGAGACTCCTAGAAACTTACATGTGAATTGTGAATCAACAGTTCAACTCACAGAAACAGACATGACAATGCAGAATATATGTGTTGAGGTTATCAGAGATAGACTACAAAGCCTGAGGACACCCCAGCTATCAACGAGAAGGCACCCCTGACAAGACAGGAAGATCCAGGTAGGTCAGAAACCCACACGGGGTGAAGACAAGAGATGGAAAGAGAGAGACTGGCAGAGATCCAACCACCTCTCCTTTGGGCAGTGGACAAACTTAAGCACTGTTAAAATCACTATTAACATTCCAAAGCTCGTTTTTATTTTAAGACAGGTTCCCATGTATTCTACGCTGACCTAACAGAGGGTGGCCTTGAACTTTTGCCTCCTGCCTCTACTTCCAGGGTGCTAGAATTACAGGCATGAGCCACCAGGCCCAGTTTATGCATTGCTGAGGAATGAACCCAGGACTTTGTACATGCCAGGGAAGCTTTCTACCAACCAAACTGTATGTAATCCTAATCAAAAGCACTTTAAGTTCATGTGAGCATTTTCAAGGAAATAAAGACACTGGGAGATGGGGCAATGTGACTCTTTAAGTAGTAGTTGTTAGCCTCTTCCTTAAGCAGGCTACTCAGGCTCACTTAGTGGTCAGAGACACTCTCCAGTACAGCCTCCCCGATTTGGGACATTAAGCTCAAAAAAGGTTTCTCTTGAGTATTTTTCTTTTCTTACCCACTTTCAATAGTCTGGGCTGAGCTGGTAACAGGAATAAATACCAGTGACGGCAAAGGAATGGTTCCATGGACAGTGACACCTCAACAGTCAGCAGGAGACTAGGGGAGCAGGGCAGCTGCCCACAGATGAAGAAGCAGGCAGACAGGAGAGCAGACAGAGCAAGAGGGGCGGCTGAGGTAAAGACGGAAAGGGAACCGAAGACGGAACAAGGATGAAAAGAAAGGAAGTCAGGAGAAAACAGCAGGCCCTGGTGGCCAGCAGAGTTCCAGGGGGGCTGTCCTCAGGGCAATGACAGCAGAACCTCGGCCTAAGTGGCCGTAAGCACAAGAAACCCCAATTTCTGAAGCCTACACACTGTAACCTTGTGTAATAAGGGTCCCAACACTTCAAGCTTGCCCAGGGCTCCACCATGAGAAGGTACTCCCTGCTGCTGCTCCTACTCACAACTGCTACCATTTGCTGTGACCAAACCGAAATTAAAGTTGCTGGACTAGCCCTTGAGGAGTCTAGTCACCGTCTATGCCCTCTAGTCAAGCAGAGCAAAGGGCCCTAGCCAGCTAACTAGTAATAGGAGGGAGGCCTGTCCAGAAGTGGGTAAGACGGTAGCAGACGGGCCAGCTCTATGTGGCGTCTGCTGTCCCTCTCCCTCTACACTGCTGTTACGGAATTCTCCCAGAGCTGGGATGACACCGACAGTGGTAGAGGCAGAGCCCTGGTCCCCACCTTCTCTTCTGGTCTTGATTCCACTTAGTTCAGGACACAGTGGGTTATAGGTCATTTCTCAAACACATCTTTTCTTTTAACACCACATCTAGCACATCTGTAAGGTCCTCAAAACAGGTTCGGAGTTGTTTTCTTTCCTTGCCACTTAGCCAAGAACAACAGATTTAGAGACACCACCACCGCCACCCCACCAACCCCCACGCCACCAACCCTGTGACTGGCTCCTTCCATCTCTGCCATGTACTGCTCTGCATCTGCTCTCTACAACATCTTATGCAGTAAGATGGTTTAATGGTAACATTTGCAGGCAGGTACATCTCTGTGAGCTTGAGGCCTCAGCCATGGCTACATTAGCCAGACCTTAGCTTTAAAAAAAATAATAAAGGCAGCTAGCTGGGTGACAGGTCAGGAGCCCCAGGAGGCATTCTCTCACCTACCAGAGAAGCCTATTGAAGAGGATAAACGGGTGTAAAATCTAGTGATATGAACTACAGTCAGTAAGTGTATGCATATCAAAGTAAGTAAGCACAGTTTTTAAGTCTGTTAGAAATGTTGTGACCTCAGTTTTGTTAATAGACACCCCTTAGGAATGACACTCACAACTAGAACCACAAACATTAAACACCCACTATACAGACCATGGTTCAGGCATGACTGATCCACGGAATTATTGCCCCAACCTCCTCTGACTCACGTCTACAGAGCAGTGTGCTTAGACACGAAAGCTACTATGATTTCTTACAAGCCTTATGGAAGCCCCCAAAAGGCTCCAACACTTTCATACAGCTTCCTTCCAAGAGGCCCTGTCTTACACTTTCCTAACAGGCAGGATAAGAATGCAGGGGGACCTTGAACCTCTGGGTCCATCAGCCTGGCCTTCCCAGGATGGGTCATTGTTTATTTTCCTTATGAGCTCAAAGTACTAGATACTCAGCTGGCAACAAAAAGGCCTGGTCCCAGAAGTGCCTGCTGGCCCTCAGGCCTAGAAAGGCATTAGGCAGGTGGAAATTGCCCAGGATCTGGCTGGCGCCTGCAGGCCTGGATCAAGTTCAGATTGCTTCATTCACCTTCATTCAGACCACTGTACCATGCCAAATCTCTCCACAGCACAGTGCAGACCTCCTTCGTAGGAGGTTTAACTTCTACATGCTCCACCCTAAAAGTCTTCCTGCACCTGTAAGCCCCGTGAACTGCAAAGATACACAGCTTGAATTACTACCAGTACTACTGGGTCTAAGATCCTCTGAATGATAGAGTACAGTCAAAAAATATGTTTACCAACTAAAGCTATGACCTTGAGTCCCCTTTTCCTTTCTGTAACATAAAAGCATTAGTCTAATTATGTCATTTCAGATCTCGTAACTAGTAAAATCAAATGCAACGGTAGTAATGAACTGTTGAGGTAGTTTTTCATCAAATAAATACAAGCTCTATGTGTCACTGTAATTTCCTAAGAAATAGCATGATTTTTAAAAGGAGAGAAAGAGCACTAGAAGAGGTAATACCAGACAAGTGTAGGCATCCCACGGGAGTGCCCCCGCCCCCACTCAAACACAGGCAGGGCCCTGGATCCGGGATCCGCTTTCCGACTCTGGACAAGGGTCCAGCTGAGTCCCTCTTACCCTAACATTGTGAGACATCCTAGGTATGTCCTAACGACAGCGAACCCGAGCATCAACTTCCAACGCAAGCAAGTACAAACGCCAGAAACGCACGTCAGGCCTGCTAAGCCTCTCTGCGGCCTCCGCCGAGACCTAGGACCCCAGTCCCCTCCCTCAGCCTCCCCGCGGCGCCGATCCAGGCTCCGTCTCTCGGGCTCCCGGGCCCTGACCAACCGCTGTCCTGGCTGGTCCCGCCCGCGACCCCGCGGGGAGACCCTGGCCCGGCCACGACCGCCCAAGGTCGGCTGGGGAGGCCGCGGGTCGCGGACAGGCACCTGGCAGGACAGGGTCACCGGGGTCTGGCCAGGCTGAGGCAGAGGGGGCGCCGGGTCGCGGGCACGCACGGCTCGGCCCGCCCCTCGCCCAAGAGGCGCCCCCTGCGCAGCCGGAGCGCCTCACTCACCCCGGCGACGCCATGAGCGCAGCGGCCTGGGCGCTCCCGCCTCCTCCGCTGCTTGCGCGGCTGCCGCTGGGCGCCGGGGAGGGGCCTGCAGGCCGCCCCGCCTGCTCCGCTCGGGCGTCGGACGCCGGGGGCCGAGCTCCGGGTGGAGGGCAGGCCGGCGCCTGGGGCGAGGGAGAGGACGCGCAGGGCCCCAGGACGCGGCAGCAGCCTCTAGCTCGGCCCGCTGCCGGCTGCCCGCTGCCCGCAGGCAAGAAGTCACCTGCAGAGCCAGACCTGCCCCGGGGCCACTGACTGGCTGCCAGACTGGGGGACGTCACCCCCCAACCCCCGCATTCGGACTTTAATTTCTGTAAGAAAAGCATTTTCTCTAGCTCTGGGGTGTAAATTGTTATTACTGTTATTATTAAGGAAAACAATGTCTTTCCTGCTACTAGTTCCCAGTGGTGTTTCGGTGTACCTTAAAGATGTCGCTGGCTTCCGTCTTCTGCCTTCCCGAAGGCGAGTGCTTTGTGGTAAACAGCTCCTTATTTGGCTAGGGCTGGATTTGTGTGCCACTTGCATATGGGTAGACCTATAGATAGTGCCCATGTGGCTGTCTGGGGTTGGTAGCCCAGGCCTACTTAAGGGCTGGGAGAGGCTTGCCCGGGGAGAGACGTCGCTGTTAACAAGGTCCTGAATAAACTGCTTAAAGAAGAGCCCCGGTGTTGCGTCTTCCTTGCTGGTCGAGGAGGCGGGCCTGCCAAATGGTGGCTGGTACGGGGAACTTCCACGTCTCTCCGTCTCTCTGTGGGGCTCAGAACTTTCTGCAGTCAGGGGGTATACCGGTAAGTCCTCAGGTAAATTGGGGATCCACGACAAAAGCGGGTTTTTTGCTCTCACCTGTAAATAAAGGGGGGGGGGCGGGACAGTAGAGCCGCGACCATAGCAGAAACAAAGAAAGTGAAACCAGAAGGCTGGGGCTGTTCGGTAAAGGCTCCGAGAAACCTCTGAAATTGAGGAAGAAAGGATATACTAAGATGGGCGCTTCTTCCTCGCACCCAATTTTTCTGGCTCTTAATGAGCTGCTTCTCTCTAAGAAATTGAAAATAAGGAAAAGTACCCTAGAAAGATTCCTGGAGGAATGTGATATTGTTGCTCCTTGGTTTGCAATTTCCGGAAGCCTACAGTGTCTTCCTGGGAGAAATTGGGACGAGACCTAGACTTTGCCGCAGAGCAAGGCACACTTAAGCATGGGGTTAGACCAGTCTGGAAATTACTAAGAGGATGTTGAGAAGATCAGAGATGCAGTGAGGCAGTTGAGAATGGCCAAACTGAAAAATATGGGGTGTCATCCTAATTTTGGCTTAGGAAAATTTTTACAAGGCAGAAAGGAGCCAATACAAGCAGTACCAAGGAAGCCCTAACAAGGATTGGGTTTTTCCTAGGGGCCGCTGAGGAGGGTATTCCCATATCCTGGATAACGGAGGAGCCAGTGTGGGTTCCTCAGTGGCCACTCTCCTCCGAGAAATTACATGCTGCACGCCAATTAGTGAAAGAGCAATTAGAGGAAGGGCACATTAAACCTTCCCTTTCTCCCTGGAATACTCCCATATTTGTCATCAAGAAGAAATCAGGAAAATGGAGATTGTTACATGATCTTAGAACTATAAATGAGCAAATGAGAATTATGGGACCCGTACAACGTGGTCATCCATTGCTGTCAGCCTTGCCTGAAAATTGGCCTATTATTGTGGTAGATATTAAGGACTGCTTCTTTTCCATTCCGCTGAATAGCAAACATAGTGAGAGATTCGCTTTCACTTTACCATCCATTAATCATGAGGAACCTGATAAAAGATATCAATGGGTTGTATTGCCACAAGGCATGGCCAATAGTCCTACTGTTTGTAACTAATGCTTTAGAACCCTTGAGAGCACGTTTTCCTGGCCTGAGATGCCTCCATTATATGGATGACATATTGTTGGCAGCTAAAGAGGAGAGCATTCTTCAAGCAGCATATAGCTCACTTGTAGAACTGCTAAAACAAAAGGGACTCTGTATCACCCCTGAAAAGGTGCAACAGAACAAAGTTGTCAATTATCTTGGCTCTAAAATAACTAATTATCATATCATGCCACAGAAAGTAGAATTAAGGAAGGATCATCTTTGCACATTGAATGATTTTCAGAAATTATTAAGAGATATAAATTGGATAAGAGGAAGTTTGGGAATGGCCAATTATGAATTAAAACCATTATATGATATTCTAATTGGAGATGCAGCTTTGGATTCACCGAGGCAACTAACCAATGAAGCCCAAGAAGCCTTAACAAAAATAGAGGATAGGTTACAAAGGGCTTTTCTTCAAAGAGTACAAAATAATGATGATATTACCCTGTGCATTCTGCCTACCCTGTTACAACCTACGGGGATTTTATGGCAAAAAGGACCCTTATTATGGATTTATGCTAAAATCTCACCTGCAAAATCAATTGAATATTATCCTACTGCTGTAGCATTACTTGCACAGCAGGGTATTCAGCAGTGTTTACAATATTTTGGAACATCACCGCAAGTGCTAATTGTTCCTTATAATTCTACTCAAGTCAAGATATTATGTGCTACCATAGATGATTAGGCAATACTGCATTGTACCTATCCAGGACACATAGATTGCCATTATCCTAAACATCCACTATTAACTTTCTTTAAAGAACATCCTGTAGTTTTTCCTAAAGTAACTGCTTCCCAGCCCATTCCAGGAGCCAGTGTTCTATTTACGGATGGGTCTAAGACAGGCTGTGGTGCTTATATGGTGGATTCTACTGAGCCTGTAAAGCATCAATTCTTACCAGGTGCACCCCAGCAGGTGGAGCTTTCAATAGTTCTTGAGGTCTTTAAGGCTTGTCCGTTTGCATTTAATTTAGTGTCAGATTCTAGTTATATTGTTAATGCCTTGAAAAGCCTTGAATGTGCGGGGCCCATCAAATCTTCTAGTCCTGTTAGCTCATTGTTTGGCCAATTACAGAAACTGATCTGGCAGTGTAAGAATTCCTTTTCTGTGCAGCACATCCGTGCACATACCGGTCTGCCAGGTCCATTAGCTAAAGGCAATGATATAGTGGACCAGTGTACTAGACAGGAGTGGATGTTTGTGGCTTCTGCCATACAACGAGCACATGCTTTCCATAAAGAATTTCATGTTAATGCAAGGACATTACAACAAAAAATTTCTCTCTCACGTGCGGATGCACGAAAGGTGGTACTAGATTGTCCCCAATGTGTCATTTTTCATCATCCTTCTGGATTAGGAGTTAACCCTCGTGGTTTGCTCCCCCTAAAAATATGGCAAATGGATGTTACACACATCTCTGAATTTGGACGTGTCAAATACGTACATGTATCTGTTGACACCTGCTCTGGAATCATTCACGCCACCCCAATGGCAGGAGAGAAAGCCTCTCATGTTATTGCTCATTGCTTAGAAGCTTGGGCAGCATGGGGTAAGCCTCAACAGTTAAAGACAGACAATGGTCCTGCATATACTGGACAGAAGTTCACTTCCTTCTGTCAACAGATGAATGTGCAACTTGTACATGGCCTACCATATAATCCACAAGGGTCAAGGCATTGTGGAGCGTGCTCATCGCTCCTTGAAGGAGTTGCTTCAAAAACAAAAAGGGGGAATAGGCTATGGCCGTACCCCTAAGGACAGACTCTCTCTTGCATTATTTACCCTGAATTTTTTGAAGTTGGATGCTTCCAATTGTCCTGCTGTGGACAGGCATCATTGTCAGCACAGTCCTTAAAGGAAAGGTGAAATGGAAAGATGCCTTGACGGGTGTTTGGCATGGACCCGATCCCGTGCTGACGTGGGCACGAGGTTCTGTTTGTGTTTTCCCACAGGATCAGCAAGATCCGATCTGGGTGCCTGAATGACTGGTGAGAAAGGCTCAAAGCCTTGTGGAAAGGAGCGGGAGCAAAGGAGGCTACTGGGGACCCTGAGCCTGATCGTCCTCAGTCTGACCAGGACGGCGACACCAGAACAGATGGGGGATCCTATCGGGTTCCCGAAGCCGATGCCGATCCGTCATGATGCCCAAGTATTTCCTCGCCTCTTCGCCACCAACCAAAAGTTAAACCCACCCTTCCTCCCGTTAGATGCTGAGCTAGCCCCCATTGGGGAGAATAGATCATTTGGGGAAGAAGGAATGTTGTGTTTTACGAAAAGAGAACAGATGAACACTTCTTGTATAACATTGTCCAGGTTTTCTACTGGATGGTTTGATGGTAGGAAGACTTTTGGTCGACAGAACAGTTCTACAAATAATAATGATAATATTACTACCATAATCAAAATTATACAGTCAATGCAGTTTGGTTTAATGGATCTTGGCCGTGGACTCAGCCTCTTAACTCATCAACTCCCACCCACTCAACCCAAGTGGGCCCCCTATTGTTGGGGCACTTATGAGGGCGAGACTTGGCCTTGGACAGGGTGTCAATCTAGAGGGATTAGATGGGCTGAGAACTCGGGGAAGTTCACTTTCTCCCCTGATGTGGCAGGGCCTGAGAGATTTATACAAGGTTTTCTACAACAAGAAGAAAATTTTAATCCCTCCGATTCTTGGTTGCTTTGTGGGATTAATGGTAGCTGTTTAGATGCTTCCCCTCTAGTTATGATTAATGGTGGCAGTTATGGAGTAGGAAACCTTTCTTGTGCAAGCAATCATTCTCAAATAGGTTTTGGAGAGAGGGCATCTGATCCGTTTAATGTAAGTAAAAGATGCTATGGGGTGATACAAGAATTAGCTTCAACCATTCACTATCCTTCTACCCCTGTCTGTGTGTATCCCCCTTTTATGTTTATAGTTAGCAATATAAGCTTAAGAAATTGCAATAATGATACCTGTTTTTATACTCAATGTTGGAATGCTTCTCGGTATAATCTTGCTCTTGTGGCCCGTGTTCCCCGATGGGTCCCAGTGCTGGTGGATGCTCCTAGCACCATGAGCCTCTTTAGGTATAAAAGGGATTTTGGCATCACAGCAGCCGTTGTCACGGCAGTTGCCCTAACAGCCACAGCAGCTACGGTTGCGGCTGTGGCCATGAGCCATACCGTCCAAACAGCTCAGATGCGCTGACCTCAAGAAGAGCAAGTCTGATTGCATGTGGGTTGGTACCCTAACTCCCACCTCTGTGAAAAGGGTATCGGACGGGTCTGGTGTCCTCTGGGTGGACGACGCCTGGACAAACATTAGTACATGTTCCATTTTAGCAGAGATCAGACCTCTACTCTTTCTTGCCTGTTGCTCTGCAAAACAAAAAGGGGGAACTATAGTGAGCTGCGTGTAGCCGCACCTTAAAGATGGCGCTGGCTTCCGCCTTCTGCCTTCCTGAAGGCGAGTGCTCTTTGTGATAAACAGCTCCTTATTTGGCTAGAGCTGGATTTGTGTGCCACTTGCATATGGGTAGACCTATAGATAGTGCCCATGTGGCTGTCTGGGGTTGGTAGCCCAGGCCTACTTAAGGGCTGGGAGAGGCTTGCCCGGGGAGAGACGTCGCTGTTAACAAGGTCCTGAATAAACTGCTTAAAGAAGAGCCCCGGTGTTGCGTCATCCTTGCTGGTCGAGACGGGCGTGACAGTTACCCCCTTTTAAAAAACGTGTGAATATTGTATTACTTAGAAGTACAGAGTTTAGAACTTGTGCAGTAGGGTTTCCTAGCTTCACCTACAAGCTATGAATACTTGGACACGTAAAATTTTGAGCGTTGGTCCCAGTCCCTGCCAAATTAGTTTCAAAAACTAGTATCTTCTAAGAGAAAATACCTAATAAAAAGCTCTGGACTATGCAATGCAAACCATTTCTGGTGGCATTTTTGTGTTATCACATTAAGGGTTTATTAAAAATTTTCTCATACAATATATTTTGGTCATATTCTTTCCCCTCCCAGATCCTCTGGAACTTCCTAACTTTGTATTCTTTTATTTTTATTGAGACAGGTTTTCACTGTGTAATACTGACCTGCCAAAAACCTGATATGTAGACTAGGATGCCCTTCAATTCACAGAATTCCATCTGCCTGCTTCTGCCTCCGGACCGCTGAGATTTAAAGTGTGCACCACCATGTGGTGCAGGGCCCAACATTAATATTCTTTTCACCACTAAGAATATCAAACACTAAAGAGATAAACCTTTGTTCAGCTGCCAGAATAGCTAGGCTGGAAACTGGGCTCCACAATTTACTAACTGTAGTTGCCCAGGTAAGACAGAACCTCTCCAGGGCTGTGGGTCCTCGTTCCCTTCTTCTCTGTGAGAGTTAACTAAACAACTATTCGCTTGGTACAGGGTCTCTTTCCATCCTAGGAGAAGCCATGCAGTTCCTCTGGACCTTTTTGTCCTCTTCAGGAAAACAAAGCTAACAATTACTGCCTGAGTTCAGAAGACATCTAAAGATCTACAAAGGAAAGTTGATAATGCTCCTTCTCCTGGGGATTCTTAAGTAAGGATGGTCAAAACAAGAAGTCAACTATGTTTACTTAGGACTACAACGTATATAATCTTGGGTTTAGCCAAAGGAGGGCTCCTCTCTCTCTCCTCTCTCAACTCTACGCCCAAATAATGCGTGCATGTGCGCACGCACACACACACACACACACACACACACACACACACACACACACACAATTTACAATTTTATTTACAAAAGGAAATTCTTTAAAACAAAATTTTTAAAATGTGGGGTGTGGTGGTTCACACCATCAATCCTAGCCCCCAGGAGATACAGGAAGAAGTGAGTTCAAGAACAGACTCACAGGAGGCATAGAGGTCTGTATGCTCACAGATGAGCACTAGAGGAACCTGGAATAAACATCAGGATTGTTCCTTCAAGAGAAGGGATGAATACCTTTTGCCTGGTCAACGTGCTTCCCAGCCTGACCTCCTCCCTATACATGTGGCCAGAGACTTTTCCTAGTGCTGGACCCCTCCCCTAGCCAATCTATAGAACTATCTTTATGAACTTTACAAAGAGTTTCAATGTAGTCATATCTGATCTGTATTTAGCTTACTTTGTTTGTTCCTCAAGGAGATCTAAGTATGGTTTGTTGTGTACACAGGATTGAGTTCATTACCACCAAAAGGTTTCCCGACCCCGATACTGGTTTCTCCACCGATGCAGTAAATCAGATCAGGCTGAATTAGTCCAGGTTTTAATCTGAGCAAAGCATTCCCAGGAGGTCCCAGGGGAGGAGGGGAAATCATGAGGCTGCTCCCAAGGGAGGGGACCTTGAGTGCCCTCCAGAGGAGTTGCTGCTTGGTAGGCTTTCTTTTTCTTTTCTTTTTTTTTTAATGATTTGATTTACTTTTTAAAAAATCTTAATTTTTATTTTGTTTTAGGAGTAGAGTGTTTTCACCTCAGGCCTCTGGAGCTGGAGTTACACACAGCCACGTGAGCAGCCACGTGAATTCCATGAATCGAATGAGAATCCTTTGGAAGAGTAATCAGTATTCACTACCACTGAAAACTCTGTAGCCCTCAATAATGATTTAGCTTTTGTTTTCTTTCGTTTTTTTAGATGTGGTCACACTGTGTAGATCTGAATTTTTGTGGAATTAATAGTTTACCCAGATATTTGCCAGAAGCATGTAGTGGTTGTCCAAAAGTCTAAAGTAGGAGAATTGCTGGAGCCCAGCTGCAGACATTCTGATGCTGAGGATTTGGTGATTCTGATTCCATGGTGCTGAGGACCGCATCAAGGGCTTCTGGTGTGCTAGGCAGCTTTTCTACCAGGCCTGGCACTGCACACCTTTAATCCCAGCATGCAGCAGGCATAGTAGGTAGATCTCCAGGTGTTCGAGGCCAGCCTGTCTATATGAGTTCCAGAATGGCCAAGGTGGGTACATAGTCCCTATTTCTCAAAAATAAATAAATGAGCAAACAAACCAACAAATAAAAATAAAACAATCCCCCACATACAACACAAACAAACAAAACAAAACAAAACAAAACAAAATTTCCACTTCCTCAGAGAGTTGGTAGGCTTTCTTGGGCAGGGTCTAGAGAGAGAGAGATGGGGCCAAGGTAGGGCTTCCACTTAATCAATCACCAGGATAGTTTTCACCGAATTGTGCGGTGCTTATACATGCCTAATGAGCCACATGCAGTCAGACCCTCAACATTTGAACCGACACAGGCTACTGTGTCATGCTAAACCCAACTACCTTCTTGACTCCATCAACTTGTCACTGCTGGCCATGAAGGTCGCACAGATGCCCACACAGTCTGAGCTACTTAGTGAGTTCTAGACTAGGCAGGGCTATACAGTGAGAAACCTTGCATAGAGCTTAGTTGGGTGGGGTCTGCCTTAAGGGCACGACTCCCTTTACCATTAAATTTCCAAGTGTTCTTTTTAACTTTTACTGTACATTCTGTATGTCTTTTTCATTGTACACCTGCATAAGAATGGTTACAAATAACCACATGACAATGGCAATATTAGGCTGTCTTGAAATCTTGACCAAAAAAGAAAAAAAATGAGTTCATTACATTTCAATTTAGTCTAAGGCAGAGTCTTAGGACATAGGCAGAAAACATATTCTTTGCTGAAATATCACAAGAATGATCTCTAGCAGTTGCTACTATTGTTCCCCTCTGAAATGTTGTAAGTGGGCCTCCACAGTCCCCATGGCTCTCAAAACTGTCATCTCCTAAGATCCTACTAGGCCTGTTAAGCCCCATTACAGCTCCAGGCACTCTCCCTGTCCAAAGTCTCACATTTGGAGGAACGTCCACATTCCTCCAAAAATAGCATAGTTGGGCCTGTCCATTAATATCCCACCCCTAGTACCAGCTTCTGTCTTAATTTTCTGTTGTTGTGATAAAACACCATGACCAATGCAACTTATAGGAGAGAGTTTGAGGCTTATATTGTCCATGACCATCATAGCAGAGGACATGGTCCTAAAGCAGTAGCCGAGAACTCACATCTTGAGGTACAATCATGAGGCAGAGAGAGACTGGGAATGGTCTGCTAAATCCTCCAAGCCCACCCCTAGTGACACGTCTCCTCCAACAAGGCCACACCTCCTAATCCTTCCCAACCAGTTCTACCAACTGGAGACCAAGCATTAAAACATATGAGCCAGGCAGTGGTGGCACACGCCTGTAATCCCAGCACTGGGGAGGCAGAGGCAGGTGGATCTCTGTGAGTTGGAGGCCAGCCTGGTCTACAGAGCTAGTCCAGGACAGACTCCAAAGCTACAGAGAAACCCTGCCTTGAAAAACCAAAATAAATAAATAAATAAATTATTAATTAATTAAAGAGCAAGGTCCATAAATGTCCTTTTAGTCAAGCATGGTAGCACAACACATCTGTGATCCTTGTACTTGAGAGGTAAGGGTAGAAGATCAGGCGTTTAAGGGAAGTCTCATTCAGCTACATAGTGAGTTTTAGGCAAATCTATGCTACAGATGACCCTGTCTCAAAACATCGAAAACATTTTCTCTCTCTCTCTCTCTCTCTCTCTCTCTCTCTCTCTCTCTCTCTCTCTTTTTATTCCTCATACATTTTTGGAGGTTGAGGCAGGAAGATAATGAGTTTGAAGAGACCAGCTTGGGTTAAACAAGACCTTTTTAAAAAAAGAAAGGAGGGGGCTGGAGAGATGGCTCAGATATTGAGCACTAGCTGCTCTTCCAGAGGTCCAGAGTTGAATTCCTAGCAACCACGTGGTGGCTCACAGCCATCTATCTATAATGGGATCTGATGTTCTCTTCTGGCATACAAGTGTACATGTTAATAGAGCACTATATACATATATAAGTTCTTAAAAAATTATTTTAAAAAAAAGGTATGTGCAGCACTCTGGGAGTGTATAAAAAATAAAATACTCAGAAAAACTGTAAAACACATGAGAGTTCTCCATGTTGTGGAATACTTTAAAATTTATGGTAAGATGGAGCTGGGCACACACCTATAATCAGCACTTGTTGGGAGATGGAGGCAGGAAAATCGGGAATTCAAGGCCATCTTCTGCTACATAAGGAGTCTGATGCTAGCATGAACTACATGCTACATAAGCCTCTGTCTTAAAAGAAGTTGGCGAGATGGATAAAGCAGTGGGTAAAGGCACCTGCTGCTATGCCTGTCAACCTGAGTTCAATCCCTAAGACCTATATCATGGTATAAGAGAATATACTGATACAAGATGTCCTCTGACCTTTCCACATGGACCCTGATACACAGGGTTTGTGCCCCACCCCAAATAAACAAATAAAATGTTAATTAAAAAAACATAAAAACTTACAGTGAGAAATAATTTCAGTTAACTTGAATTAGTATTTTAAAAATCAACAAAGTTTATTTATTTAATTTGTAGTGCAAAGATTGAATCCAAGACCTTTCAAAAGCTAAGCAAATAGTCTGCTGCTGCACAATCAATGAAGGTTTTATTAAACTTTTAAACAATATTTATTATTTTGTGTATAAGTGTTTTACCTGCATGTATGTCTGTATGCCACATGGATCCTTTGGAACTGGAGTTACAAGCCATTGTGAGTTGCCATGTGAGTGCTGGGACTTGAACCCGGGTCCTCTGCAAGAGCAACAGTGCTCTTTAATCACAGAGCCAACTCTTTAAACCCATTTTTTTTTGTTTCATTTTGGTTTTTTTTGGTTTTTCAAAACAGGGTTTCTCTGTGTAACAGTCCTGGCTATCCTGGAACTTGATCTGTAGCCCAGGCTGGCCTCAAACTCAAGAGATCCACCTGCCTCTGCCTCCAGAGTGCTGGGATTAAAGGCGTGCGCCACCATTACCACCCAGCTATCAGACTCAAAAAAAATTTTTTTAATCATCTGGCTCTACCAACTTGCTCTTAGTCAAGAATGACTTTGAACTTCTGATCTTCCTGCCTCCACCTCCCCAGTGCTGGGGTTACAAGAAAGTGCCACCACAACAGATTTATGTGTGCTAAGTCAAGATTCTAGCAACTGAACTGTATTACCAGCCCCCAAAGTTGTTTCCTGGGGCTAGATATGGCTCAGATAAGTGCATATACTGCTCTTCCAGAGGACCTGAGTCCAGTTCCTAGCACTGATGTCAGGCAGCTCACAGCAGCCTGAAACAACTCTAGCTCTTGGAAGAGCCAGTGCCTCTGGCTTCTTTGGGCAACCCAAATGTATGTGCACTTACTCCCCCCCCCCCCCCACACACACACATAATTAAACCACAGGTTTTGTTTCTTGGGGGGGGGGGAGTTAATAATTTGCCAAACTAACAAAGCGGGTGCTGGGGAGAGGGTGGGATGCTGTGGATGATTGATAAATAAAATACTGATTGGCCAGTAGCCAGGCAGGAAGTATAGGTGGGACTAGCAGAGAGGAGAATTGAGAGAACAGGAAGGCAGAGAGGAGGAGATGCCAGCCTGCCGTCCAGGGAGCATCCTGTAAAGGCAGCAAGTAAAGCCACAGAATATGTGGCGACATATAGATTAACAGAAATGGTCTGATTATAAGAGTAAGAGCTAGACAATGTTAGGCCTGAGCTAATGGCCAAGCAGTTTAAATAATATAAGCACCTATGTGTTTATTTTATAAGTGGGCTGTGGGACTGCCGGGGCTTGGCATGACCCAGAGAGAAAAACTCTAGCTACAGGGGGAAGCATATACAACTCAATTCAAAAATATTAATGGAGACATTGCTATTAATCTTATGGAAAAAAGAATAAAAAGAAGAGTTGAACACCAACTAATTAGATAATCCAGATGAAATGAGCAAATTCCCATAAATATAAATTATTTTGAAGTTACTAGTGACTTTCCTTTCTTTTTTTTTTTTTTTTTTTTTTGAGTTGAGTATCGAACCCAGGGCCTTGTGCTTACTAGGTAAGCGCTCTACCACTGAGCTAAATCCCCAACCCCTACTTTTTTTATCACTGTGACAAAATACCTTACAGCAATTTAAGAGGGGAAGAATTTGTTTGGGCTTATAGTTTGAAAGTAAGTCTATCATGGCATACATGGCATGGTGCCAGGAGCATGAGACAGCTGCTTACATTGTATTGGCTATCAGGAAACAGAGACTGGCCAGAAGCTAACTAAGCTATAACCCATAAGGTCCCTTGGAACTTCATAACCCATTTGCTCTAGCTAGGCCAGGCCCTAAAGGTTCTACAACTCCCAAAACAGTGTCCCTAGTATGCAAACACATAAGCCATGGGGGACATTTCACATTCAAACTATAACATAAACCAAGTCAAAAATCTGAACATCTGGGCATGCAAGATGGCTCAACAGGTAAAGGTACCTGTTCCCATGGCTGAGGACTCAAGTTTGATCCCCAGAACTCATGTGGTGGAAGGAAAGAACCAATCCTCATAAGCTGTCTTCTGACCTTCATGGACATGCCCACACAGACACATGTATAAATAAAAGAAAAACCCTGAAAATCTGAATGATCCTGCAAGAAGTAAAAACATTGAATCACTAATCAAAAACTTCCAAAGTCTAGGACCAAATGTCTTCACTAGTGAGTTCTTCCAAGTGTTTAAAAAGTTAACACCAATCCTGCTTAAAAACACAAGAGAAAGGATAGGTGTTAGGATTCCGCTGCCACTCCAGCTGCATGACCACACAGGGGCAGTTCAGCAGCTAAGCAAGGGGTCTTACGTCATCTGTGTGCTGTGTGATTGTGCAAAGGCACGCAGCACAGTCACACAATCAGCACATACCTGGCATGGATGGCTCAGTAAGCCCACTTGCGCACGTGCACGGGAATCCTTAAAAAGCTGGACACAGACTCCTCCTCTCTCTTCTCTGTTCTCTCCTCCCCCACTATCTTTCTCTGCTCTCTGCATGTGCTTCTTCCCCAGGCCTGGTTCTTTTGTCCCTTCCTCCTACTAAAGCTTGGATACCGGTTTTGTCGTGGCTTGTGGCTCATGACCTTAGCACATGGTAACCAGCGCCGTTCATATTTTTAAAGAGGGAAGGAGAGAGAGGGAGAGAGACCTATTCTAATCACTTCTATAGTGATTTAGTGCTATAGAATAGGACTAGAAATTCTATCAAGGCAATCAGACACACATACAAAAACTATTTACAGAAGAAAAAGAAAAGATCATCCTGTATAGTAAGTGCTAAGCATACTATGCTAGAAACACAGTCAAACGTATCTTTCTACAGTGTCAGAATTTATCAAGTATGGGTAAGTTCACAAGATTCAGTGGTTTCAGAGGCAACCAGATAATCCTATTTACCTTGGTAATCTGGCCAAGGCAAATGCAGAGCCTTTCATTACAATATATTTTTTTCTTGTGTGCATGCATGTGTGGGCATACATGTGTGCATGTGGAATCCTGACATTGATGTTGGAAATCATCACCATCATTTTTTATTTGTTTTTGTTTTTCAAGACACTGTTTCTCTGTGTAACAGTTCTGGCTGTTCTGGAACTTGCTTTGTAGACCAGGCTAGTCTTGAACTCATAGAGATCCATCTGCCTCTGCCCTCCCTACTGCTGGGATTACAAACATGTGCCACCACTGCCCAGTTACCATCAATTATTTTGATTCAAGGAGGCAGAGTCTATCAATCAAACCCTGAGTTCAGGCCAATACGGCTAGACTCCCTAGTCAGCTTGTATGTGCACAATCTGTCCTGCCTTCTGAGGCTGAAATTACAGTTACAACACCCACTCGACATTTACCTTGGTTCTGGAGATCTGAATTCCTGTCTTCACACTTGAATATCAGGCACTTAACCACTGAATCATCTCCTCAGCCCCTTTATTCCAATCTTAATTACTAACTCTCATATCACATAGCACACAGTAAATATATTTATATACATGCACATATATGGTTTACAGAAAGAATACAAGTTAAGGGAGCTATATTAGAATTCAAGTAGGCTAAGAGAAATGCAAGTAGAATCTATATTGCTAACATAATAAACCCAAACCAACCACTGGTGTGGTGGTCTGACTAAGAATGGCCCTCAGAGGGCTCATATATTTGAATATTTAGTCATCAGGGAGGGGCACTACTTGAGAAGGATTAGGAGGTGGCACCTTGTTGGAGAAAGTGTGTCACTAGGGGTGGGGTTTGGGGTTTTAAAAGCCCAAGCCAGGCCCAGTCAGTGTCTCTCTCTTCCTGTCTGCCTGCAGCTCAAGATGTAGAACTCTCAGCTACTTCTCCAGCACCACATCTGCCTTCCTGCTGCCATGCTCCCACCATGATGACAATGGACTAAACATCTGAAATTGTAAGCAAGTCCCAATTAAATGCTTTCTCTTATAAGAGTTGCTTTGGTCATGGAGTCTCTTCACTGCAGTAGGACAAGGACTAAGACAATGGAAGAAGCTGTTGACAGGTTTCAAAGTATAGCTGCAGCATTCCAGCTCCAAGGTCAAAGGCAGAACCAGGTCTAAGAGCAAGAAATGCCAAGTTCAGGTATACAGGAAGCAAGCAGGTAGAGCATGTCAACAGTAGTGGACCAAGACTAACTGAGGCTCCAGGGGTAGTCTGGAGTTCTCTATCTGTCATACCCCAAGAATCAGATGACAGGGTAGATGGGGCCATTGCCACTAGGTATCTACCTACCACTTTCTGAGGTCCAGGTTGAGGGAATTACAGGCTAGTGGCTAGCATGTCAGATAAGTTCTTGGGCCTGATTTGTTTGATATGATTTTAATCTGCCCACATACCCCTAAAGTCTCCATTCACCCCAGTAAATTTACAGGACAACTCCCTCTCTTCTTCTAGGAGTAAGTCATTAATCAGTCTGTGCTCCATGGATGATACCTACCCCGATTGTTGGCAGATGGTGGTATTTACTTGTGCATCCAGAGCAAGATCCTCCAACTTCAAAATCAAGTCAAAGGCTGCTTATAAAATGCTCTCAGGGGTTGGGGGCTGGAGAGATGGCTCAGTGGGTAAGAACACTGACTGCTCTTCCAGAGGTCCTGAGTTCAATTCCCAGCAACCACATGGTGGCTCACGACCATCTGTAATGAGATCTGGTGCCCTCTTCTGGCTTGCAAGGACACATGCAGGCAGAATACTGTATATTTAATAAATAAATAGATCTTTAAAAGAAAATGCTCTCAGGGCAACCCACAGGCTGTGGCACTGTTTTACATAATACAGGTGACTTAGAGTGCAGCCGTGTCTCCCCCCACCTTTTCTTGAGGGAATGAGTTAGCAGTCACGGGAGTTCAGCGCCTTTGTCTTTTTGCACTACTGCTTACCCTGGAGTTTTCACCATGGAGCACCAGGGGGCAGAAACTGAGCAGTTACAGCCATCCAACCTTATGTGTCTAATTGTTAGAACTGTGAATTAAGTGAAAGCTACAATATAAACAAAAACCACCAGGCTGGGTAGCACAGGACTTTAATCCCAGCTCTCAGGAGGCAGAGGCAGGCGGTTCTCTGTGAGTTCGAGGTCAGCCTGGTCTACAGAGTGAGATCCAGGAAAGGCGCAAAGCTACACGGAGAAACCCTGCCTGGGGGGGGGGGGGGTACCGGCTGGGCGGCGGTGGTGCACACCTTTAATTACAGCACTGGGGAGACAGAGGCAGGCAGATTTCTGAGTTCAAGGCCAGCCTGGTCTACAGAGTGAGTCCCAGGACACCCAGGGCTATGCAGAGAGAAATCCTGTCTCAAAAAACAAAAACAAAAACCAGGTCTCCTAACAGTCTGGGCTGGACTGCAGTTTAAGATCCTGGGCCTCCACCTCAAGGGCTAGCATTCCAAGCATTGCTGTTATTTCATTTCAGCATGAAACCCTCTGACCAAAAGCAGTTAGGAAAAGGCTCACTGACTTAAAACCCATCACTGAAGGACGTCAAGACAGCATGGGACACAGGCCTGCTTGCTATCCCACACAGCATTACCTCCAGCCATGGAACTCACTTCCCAATGAAATACCGCAGGCAGGGCCATGGTTGCTGGTTGGCTGCCACACAGGCTCATGCTTAAGCTTTCTTAGAGACTTGAGGATCACGGGACTAGAGAATGGAGTTGCCCATAGGGAGCTGGGCCCTCCTATAGCGATTATGGAGACAATGTCCACAGACATATCACAGGCCAACCTGATCTAGATAACGTCTCACCTGAAGCTCTTCTCAAGTAAGTCTAGTTGGTGTCAAGTTGGCAGTCAAAGCCAACCAGGACAGCATGCCCCACCACCCCTGGCTCCTTTTCAGCATCCGAATCTCTTTAGTTGCCTTGGTATCTTATGCACACATACTTTTCTTAAATTTTTCCACATTATCAATTATTTGAACATCTTTAAGAATTTATCTTTGAGAGAGCTAATGAGCTAGCTCAATAGGTAAAGGAACCTGCCACCAGCCAAATTCAAGCCTGACGACCCAAACTAAATCCCCAAGACCCACATGATGGGAGGAGAGAACAGTCTCACAAACCTACTCACACACCCATCCACAAATAAGTGTAATTTTAAAAATGTATCTTTTTAGCAGCTAGGAGATGGCTCAGTGGTTAAGAACACTGGCTGCTCCAGCAGAGGACCTGGGTTACACTCCCAGTACTCACAGAGTAGCTCACAACCATCTATAACTCCAGTTCCAGGAAATCCAACATCCTCTTCTGGTTTCCTCAGGCACCAGGCACACATGTGATACACAAACATAACATACACATAAGAAACTGGTTTTCGTGTGTCTTAGGGTTTCTATTGCTGTAAAGAGACACCATGACTATGGCAACTCCTATAAAGGAAAACATTTAACTGGAGTGGTTCACTTACAATTTCAGAGGTTCAGTCCATTATCATCACAGTGGGGAGCATGGTGGCATGGTGGCACATGGTGCTGACTACATCTTGATCAGAAGGCAACAGAAAATGGGCTGTGACATTGGGCATGGCTTGGGCATATATGAGACCTCAAAGCCTACCCCCACAGTGACATACTTCCTCCAACAAGGCCATATCTACTCCAATAAAGCCACACCTCCTAGTAGTGCTAGGGGGTCAACTACCCCAATCACCACCCAATCAAACTACCACATCATGTATCTTTCAAAAAAATGTTTGCCTGCATGTATGTATGTACATGCCTGGTGACCATGGAAGCCAGAAGAAAGCATTGGGATCCCCTGAACTGGAGATAAGTATGTCTGTGAGCCTCTGTGTAGGTGCTGAGAACCAAACCTGGGTCCTCTGCAAGAGTAACAAGTACCCTTAACTATTAAACCATCTTTCCAGCCACCAAAACTATCTTTGAGCTTGTTATTGTTTGAGACATGCTCTCATATGGCCCGATTCTTATACAGCAAAGAATGATGTTGGATTTCTGCTTCTTCTGCTCCCACATCCCTTCTCAGAGCTGAGGTCACAGCTCTGCAACACAATGCCAGTTTTTGCTGGAATTTTTGTTATGTAGCGCTGCCATGGGGCTTTTTTCAGGAATATACTTTTTCCCCTTTTAAATGGGCCATATTTTTCTCTTTGTATGCCTTCTGATTTCTTTATGTAAGTGTTAAGTCTAATAAAGTAGTAACTCTCCCCTTCCCGTAGATGTTTTGTTGTTATTGGGTTTTGTTTGAAATAGAGTCTCATACAGCCCAGGCTGGCCTCAAATTTGCTATGCAGCCAAGAAAGACCTTGAACTTCAGATCTATTTGCCTCTACGTCTTAAGTGCTAGGATTACTGGTTTGAGCCATTTTGCCTGGCTTGTTTATTTAATTTTTTTAGATTATTTTATACGTGTTTTGCCTGCATGCATGTGCAGTATGTGCATGCCTGGTGCCCAGAGGCCAGAAAGAGGGCATGGATCCCATGGAACCAGAATTACATATGGTTGTGAGCCACATGGGAGTGCTGGGAATGGAACCTGGGTCCTCTGCCAGAGCAACTAGTACTTTTTAAAAATATATATATTTATTTATGATGTATACAGCACATATGATGACTGCAGGCCAGAAGAGGGCACCAGATCTCATTACAGATGGCTGTGAGCCACCATGTGGTTGCTGGGAATTGAACTCAGGACCTCTGGAAGAGCAGTCAGTGCTCTTAACCTCTGAGCCATCTCTCCAGCCCGCAACTAGTACTCTGTATTTATTTATTTATTTTTTATTTTTATTTTTGCAACTAGTACCCATAATCACTAATTCATCTCTCTAGGCCCATGCCTAGCCTTTTTTATTATTTTTGTAATGCATCTATATACTTAACATTATTTCAGAGGGCAAAATATTAAATATTATGCATAATAAAAAGTTTAGAAAGCTATGGGCTAAGTCACCAACAGAAAGTAGCAGTCAAAGTTTTCCTTTTTTATTCTAGGGAGGTCTGGGTTGGGTTTTTTTTTTTTCCTGGATTATGAAAATAATCAAATTCTTTGTAGAAGACCTTGAAAATCAGTCATTAATAAAACCACTACCCAGGAACAGCAATCATTCACTCAGGTTCACTAGGCTTCTATTCTTAGACAAATACATTAACTATTACAAAAATTTGGAGTCAGTTGTTCCAAGGTATGTGCAGAGGGGTTAAATAATATGGGATGGGTGGTCCATGAACTAACATTTATTTTTATTCCAGGGTTTTGTTTTATTGGGTAGGGTCTCACTATGTAGCCATAACTGCCCTTGAACCCAATTTTCCTCTGGCCTCTGCTTCCCAAGTACTTAAGATTATAAAGAGTGAGCTGGTCTTTTTTCCTTTTTTTTTTCCAATGGTTTTTATTTTTTGAGAATTTCATACACTGTATTTTGATCATATTCTTACCCCTCCGCAACTCCCCACCTCCCTACACATCCAACTTCAGTCTTTTTTTCTTTTTAAAAAAGAAGCAAGCTAGTAAGCAGCACCCCTCCGTGGCCTCTGCATCAGTTCCTGCCTCTGGGATCCTGCCCTGTTTGAGTTCCTGTCCTGGATTCCTTTAGTGATGAACAGCAATGCTGAAGTGTAAGCCAAACCCTTTCCTCCCCAACTTGCTTTATGGTCATGATGTTTTATCACAGCTATAGAAACCCTAAGACAAATCGGTGCCAGCACAGTGGGGTGTTGCTTTGATAGACCTGACCATGTTCTGAGGAAGATTGTGGAAGGACTTTGGGCTGGAAGAGCCATTGAGTACAAAGAGCTCTGTGGGATCTTGGAAGATAAGAACATTGAGAGCAATGAAGAAGATGGAGGCCTGGTTTGTGAAATTTCAGAGGAAATATTAAAGACTCTACCAGGGATGACTGCTAATTTGATTTAAGATTCTGTGGTTCTGGTTAGCTGGGGCTGAAGAACCAGATGTGATTAACAAGGTACCAGAACTACTAAAGTGAAACCTTTATGTTACTAGGACAATTGATGCTGGTTCGCTAGAGCTAAGAAATTAGTGGTGATTAAGAAGAGCCCAGCATCACTGAGGTGAACTCCTGTGGCAAGTGTTTGCTGGGAGCACAGAGAAGCTGTATTCCAGGGATAGCCAAGGTTGTACCTCATGCTGGCGGCAGGACTTGGTAATGTGTAGAGTCACCCAGGGGGTACTGGTTTTGAAGGCACAAAGGGGTTATGGAGAGTTAATGAGACTTGGCACTATGAGAGACCAGAAGTGGCCATTGGTGAAGGTGCAGTCTCGGTAGCAGTTGAAAGCACAGGACTGAAGGGGTCATGCAAAGAAGTTGAGGCTTGGCACCATGAAAAGAGCCTATGAGAGGCTGTTGATAGAAGTGCAGCCCAGTTCGAGTAGAAGACCCCAGCATTTTGGACATGCCAGTACCATGGGATGACCACTAAGAACAGCAGCAGCAGTGCAGTGGAGCCAGCTGGAGCCTAGAAGACAGCTCTGTGTGCTGGAGAGGGCAGAGCCAGAGAAGTGATATAAACCCTTTGAAGGAATCCAGAAGACCATGAGTAAATCCCAGATAATCGGACATTGGGTTATTTATACTGTTTAGAGCTTCGTTTTGCTTGGTTCAGATAAGGTACCCCAGTTCTTCCCACTTGAAGAAGGTATTTAACTTTGATTTTTTTTTCCAGAGCTGAGGACCGAACCCCAGGGCCTTGCACTTGCTAGGCAAGTGCTCTACCACTGAGCTAAATCCCCAACCCATAGTTTGATTTTTTTTTTTTTTTTAAAGATTTATACAGCGTTCTGTCTGCAGGTATGCTTACGCACCAGAAGAGGGCGCTATATTTCATTACAGATGGTTGTGAACCACAATGTGGTTGCTGGGAATTGAATTCAGGACCTCTGGAAAAGCAGTCAGTGCTCTTAACCTCTGAGCCATCTCTCCAGCCCTTAAGTTTGATTTTTAAAGGAGCCCACATATGAAAGACTTCAACTTTAAAAAGAGATTGGATATTTTAAAGAGACTGAAGTTTTAATGTGTTTGAATTTGTAAAGACTGTAGGACTTTTAAAATTATTTATGATTTTAATGTGAGATCTTGGGGATGAATAAGAACGGAAGAGATGTGACTTAATAGTGATGGTTTATGTGTCAAGTTGACAATGGGTCAGTTGTACTGGCAGGTTTTGTGTGTCAATTTGACACAAGCTGGAGTTATCAGAGAGAAAGGAGCCTCAGTTGAGGAAATACCTCCAGGAGATCTAACTGTAAGGCATTTTCCCAACTAGTTATCAATGGGGGAAGGCATGGTGGGCAGAGCCATCCCTGGGCTGGTGGTCCTGGGTTCTTTAAGGAAGCAGCACTCCTCCACGGCCTCTGCATCAGCTCCTGTCTCCAGGACCCTGCCCTGTTTGAGTTCCTGTCCTGACTTCCTTCAATATAAACAGCAAAACAGCAGTGCTCATGTGTAAGCTAAATAAACCCTTTCCTCCCCCAAAAGCAGAGAAGTTGTAGTTTAAAAAAAAAAAATGTTAATTTAAAAAAAAGAATTCTTTATTTATGTATATCAGTGATCTGTCATCCTGTACAGCATGACAGAAGAGGTCATCAGATCCCACGCTGCTGCTGGGAATTGAACTCAGAACCTCTGGAAGAGCAAGCAGTACTCTTAATCACTGAGCCATCTCTTCAGCCCTCTTTTTCTTTTTTAAAAAATTTTTTATTTATTACTTTTTAAAATTACACTCATGACATTAATTACATTTGTGGTATTCATTGATTACATTCACAGTATTCATTCAATAATTATATTTGATATTCATTAATTACATTAATTGTATTGATTTATTACAGTCATGATATTATGTCCTGATGCTACTGTCCATTTGTAGGACTTTTCCATCTCACAAAACAGGGATTCTGTACTTAGTAAGTCATTGCTCTGTATTCCTTTCTTCTCCATCTTGGGATAATGTCTAATCTTTCTGTCTCTATAAATCTGTATATTCTATATATTTCATGTAATACAATTCTATAGTATATGTCCCCTTTTTTAATGTAAACACACGCGCACACATACATGAAGTCCAAATTGTGTTGACTGACTGGAATGTGGCTGACATACCCAGGAGCACTCTACTGAAGGGAGCTGGTCTTCCCTCTCTCAACAGCTTTCTCTTGCAAAGAGCTTCTTGGCTAGGGTGTCCACTTCCCCTCAGCACTAGACTTTGTCTGACTTGAGCTTGTGCAAGTCTTTTTTTTCCTCTTTCGAAACAGGGTTTCTCTGTGCAGCCCTGGCTGTCATGGAACTCGGAGATCTGCCTGCCTCTGCCTCCTTGTGGAAGTCTCATGCATGCTGTCATAGTCTGTGAGCTCACACATGCATCTGCCCTGGTGTGTCTGAAAAAAGCTCTTCCCTTGAAGTTATATATCACTTCAGGCTCTGACAATCTCTCTGCCCCTCATCTACATACATCTCTGAGCTTTGAGGAGACAGTATACAGATGTCCTATTTAGGGCTGAGTATTCCAAAGTCTCTTATTCTCTGCAAGGTTCCAATGTTGGGGGAGGGGTTGTTTTATTGTTGTTTCCTTGGCTGCTTTTGTGGAGACAACATCTCACTATGTAGCCCTGGTTGGTGCTATATAGACCAGGCTGGCCTCAAACTCACAGAGGTCTGCTTCTGCCTTCTAAGTGCTAGGACTAAAGGTGTGGGCCATCATGCTTGGTTCTTTTTGGTTTTTTGAAAAACAGTTTCACTTTGTAGCCCAGGCTGGCCTCGAACTAACAGCAATCCTTTTGTCTCAGCCTCCCAAGTGCTGGGATTACAGGCACAAGGCACCAACCCCCATTACATTTGTTTACATTTTTAAAAAATGATAGATTCTTATACACTGCCCAGGTTGGCCCCCAACTCACAATATTCCTGTCTCAGCTTCCAAAGTCACTGGAGTACAGTGACAGCCACTGCACCCAGCTGGAAATGTGTGCTGTGAAAATCTGACTCCAAAAGGAAGACCTTTTACCAAAGCATTTGAGTGATGCTCAAATTGGCTTTGGAAGATTGCTTAGGAAAAACAAAGGATGAAAGTGGGCCAAGGTGCTAGGGAGATGGCTCAGTGGTTTAGAGCATTTGTTCTTGCAAAGGACCCAGGACCACATGATGGCTCACGGTGGCACACAACCATCTTTAACTCCAGTTCTAGGAAATCCAACCCTTCTGTCTTTCAAACCTCTGTGGACACATACATAAAAGCATACAGGCAAAACATTCACACATATAAAATAAACAAACAAACAAACAAACAAATAAATAAATGTAGAAGGTGCAGGACATGATGGCACATGCCTTTAATCCCAGCACTCAGGACACAGAGGTGGGTGGATCTCTGTGAGTTAGAGGCCAATTTGGTCTATATAGTGATTTATAGGACAGCCAGGGCTATGTACCCTGTCTCCAAATAAATAAATAATTCAAAAGAAGTACCTGTAAAAATCCCCACCCCCCTCCTCCCATGTTTTCAAGACAGGGTTTCTCTGTGTAGCCCTGGCTGTCCTGGAACTCACTCTGTAGACCAGGCTGGCCTGGAACTCAAAGATCTGTCTTCCTCTGCCTCCTGAGTGCTAGGATTAAATGTGTGAGCCACCACTTCCTAGCCCTAGAGAAATTGCAGAACTAGAGGTAAGGAAGTAAAGCTCATGGACACTAGATCCTATAGGGGTTTGGAAGAGGACGAAGTTAGGCAAGGCTTACGTTTGGAGGACAGTTCATGACATGTGTTTAAGAAAGATTAGGGGAATGGACTGCAGTGATCTGGCTGGGAAAGCACGTAAGAGTTCAAGGCATTGTTTTTGTGTGGGGCAGGGTTTGTACACATGTGGTGCAGGAACACGAGGCCAGAGTAGACTGTCAGGCGTCTCTCTCCACTGCTCTCTACATTACTGCCTTTGACGAAAGGTCTCTCACTTAACTGGAAGCTCATTGTCTAGGCTAAGCTAAGCTAGTTCTGGGGATCCTCCTGTCACCACTACCTCCGATGACAGGCATGCTCCACTTTTTATGTGGGTGCTCATGAACTCAGGTCAAGCCTGCACAGCAAGTACCCTTACTCACTAAGCCACCTCAACTCCTCTAATGTGTTTTAAACATTCCTTTTGGGAGTCCCCCCCCCCCCTTTAAAAAAAAAAATGCTCTTACTCTGCAGTTTAGGCTGGCTTGAAACTCATTATGTTGCCCAGGCTGACCTTGTAACACCTTTGGTCCTGGAGTTATTGTATTAGCATACCTTATCAAGCATACGTCTAGATAACTATATGGTATTTGCAGACACAGTAACAGAACCTTCCCAATTCTTTACTGTATGAGATATGCGGATACGGTGTATTTTATTGTATCCTACTTCATTTTTTAGCTGTTGGCTACAATCTATCACTCACTGATTTAGTGACATATTGATTAGTGTGTAGCTATTCGGTCTTAGACGCTTCGGATGTCTTGGGGAGACAGATCAGCTTGGGGTGTGCTCTTTCGGACTGAGTCTCAACCTCGGCAGTGCATGAAAACTACCTAAGTACTACTGGAAATGCAGCTCTCCAGACATGTAGATGTATTTGCACTCAGCATCTACGCGTATTCGGAAATATCTGTTAACACTTCTGCCCAGAAAGCATATAAAAGCGAGTGAATACTTACAGAGCTGAGAACCACTAAGCTCAGGAGTTATGTGACAGCCTGGGGAGGAGCCCAGGCGGGGGCAGAGAGCATTGCGTGTGGCACCTGCGGTGTCAGGCACGTCCCGGTGCCTAAGCCCTCGCCTAGCAGACACCAGCGCCACGGGGCCCGGTGACAGTGGCCGAGTAACTGACCGTGCGCCAGCGAGTTCTCAGGCGCGGGCCCGCGGCGCGGACCACAAGCGCCCCACAGTGCCCCGCGGCGCGCACGCGCAGACCGCCGCTCCCGGCGTGCAGCGCTGCGGCCCAGGCGGCCGCCTCAGGCAGCCCCGCGGGGCCGGCCGGGCCCGAGCAGCGGGAGCATGGCGCTGAAACGGATCCAGAAGGTAAGAGTGGCGGACACGGGATCCTCCCGCCCTTCCACTCCGCGGGCTGCCGCAGCGACTAGAAACCCGCAGCTGAGGCGCGGCGGGGCGCGTAGACGCCTGCCCCGCGCGAGGCGGAACCGCCGCCGGCGCGGCTTCGGGAGGTGGGTGCGTGCGCCGAGCGGGCGGCGCGCGGGGGCGGGGTCACGCGACCGTGTCACGTGCGCGCGCAGCTGCGGGCTGGCGTTTAGGGAGGCGTGGGAATGCCTAACGCGGTCACTGGCCAGTGAGGATGAGCCGCTGTAGGTAACGACAGTCTTGTCTTCATCCAGTAACCTAGAATTTGGGAAATGCATCGCAGAAAAATAAAATAAAACCCCGTTCTGTTCCCTCTCACCACCCGTTATCATTTGTAAACAATCTAACATCTCTACTTTTCGTTCTTTTCCTGTTCCTGAAAAAAATTTTGTTGTAATTCTGGTTTGGTTTGTTTTTCGAGACAGCGTCTCTATGCAGTCCTAACAAGCCTGGAACTCGCTCTGTCGACCAGGCCAACCTTGAACTCACAGAGTTGCCTCTACCTCCAGAGAACTGGGAATAAATGTGCGGTACTTTGTGATGCACATTTTCACATAGCATTAAAAGTTCTAATTTTCTATACTGCAAATTAATATTTACAACCCTTTTTTTTTTCCCTCTCTAGACAGGGTTTCTCTGTGTAGCTTTGCGCCTTTCCTGGAACTCACTCTGTAGCCCAGGCTGGCCTCGAACTCTCAGAGATCCGCCTGCCTCTGCCTCCCAAGTGCTGGGATTAAAGGCGTGTGCCACCACCGCCCGGAGAGATGGCTCAGCTGTTAAAGGCTAGGCTCACAACCAAAAATACAACCCTTTTTTAAAAAGATGTATTTACCTTGCCAGGCCCCAGCACTCGGGAGGCAGAGGCAGGTGGATCTCTGTACGTTTGAGACCATACTGGTCTACAGAGCGAGATCCAGGACAGCCAGGGCTTCAGAGAGAAACCCTGTCTAGAAAAACAAACAAAAACCCAACCAAACAAAAGATGTATTTATTTTTAGTTTATGTGTATTGGTGTTTTGCTTGCAAAACACTGTATAAATAATAAATAAATAAATAAATAAATAAATAAATCTTTAAAAAAAGAAAAGCTGAACCTTTAATCCCAGCACTTGGGAGGCAAAGCCAGGCAGATCTCTGTGAGTTGGAGGCCCACCTGGTCTACAGAGCAAGATCCAGGATAGGCACCAAAACTACACGGAGAAACCCTGTCTCGAAAAACCAAAAAGAAAAGAGAGAGGGAGAGAGAGAGGAAGGAAGGAAAGAAGGAAGGAAGGACAGAAGGACATCTGATCCCCAGGAACTGGAGTATGAACAGTATGAACCATTTGGGTGCTGGGAATCAAACCTGTATCCTCTGTAAGAGTAACCAGTGCTATCTCCTGCTCTCATTTCCCCCTCCTGAAGAATTAACCCCAACTATTATTAGGGTTAATGACAGTCTAGCTGGCTTCTTTGAACTGATTGGGGTCATCAGGTGTGGCAGTTGGGTTACCTTTCCAGTGGCCCTGTCTGGGGGACCCTGAAGTACACTCATGGTCCCATTGTACAGCTGTCAGATGTAGTGAGGAAAGGAAATTCTTGACTGGTGCCTGGAAAGAAACATGAGGGAGAGATGAAACTAGAGCCCTTTGGGCAGAGAAGATGATTCTGTTCCCCAAGATCAGGCATGAGCCAGAATAACATCTTAGGGTTCTAGACAGACATCCAAGAAGACAAAACAGAGGTCATTTCAAAATGTCCAAAGTCTATTAGAATTCCTTGGTAGACTCATGAGAATGGGCATTCTAATATTAGGCACTCCCTCCTGTTTTTTCTCTCTGGTCTCTAGGGCTTGACTCCACCATGGTGATAGCAGGATGTGCTTTTAGACAGTTTGATAGCTGCTGGACTGGCTAGGCTCACAGTGTGGCGTTCCCCTCTCTGGTGTGTTAGCCGGGGCTTTCTAGAGGAGCAGAACTGTAGGATGGGAACATATCCATGGGACTCAGTAGAGTGACTTACAGCTGTGGTCTGGCTAGTCCAACAGTGACTGTCTCCGTGTGGAAAAGTGAAGAATCTGGTGGTGGTTTTAATCACCAGGCTGGATGTCTCAGCTGGTCTTCAGTCTCTTGGAATCCCACAGAAGTAGGTTTTACCACCAGCAAAGGATTGCAGGATAGATGAGCTTGCCAGCAAGAGTGAGGTCAAGCAGGAAAACAGTAAAAGCCTTCTTCTCCCATGTCCTTTCATGTGGGCTGCCACCAGATGGTGTGGCCAGCATGGGTCTTCCCACCTCACATCATCCAGTCAAGAAAATCTCTCACGGGTGTGTCCAGCTGCTTGCATTTTAATTGATTCCAGATATAGTCAAATTGACAACCAAGGTTAGCCATCATAGGTGGCTTCACAAGTTGTAGCCAGGAACTCCAAAAGATGTCATCTGGATCTCAGTTTGATCTTTCTTTGGTTCCTATATACAAACTGTTGCTCACCTTGAACTCTATATTTTTACTTTGTTCCTATGTCTGTGTATCTTTGTGTATGTCTATGCCACGTGTGTAAGGATGCCCTTGGAGGCCAGAAGAGGGTGTTGGATCCCCTGGAGTTAGAGTTATGATAGTTATAAGCCCCTTGAAGTGGGTGCTGGGGTCAGAACTCTGGTCTTCTGGTGCTGAGCCATCTCCCTAGTCCGTCACTATGAACTCTTTACCATTTTGTATCCACGTCTATAAGTAGGCTCCTGCCTGGCCTTCCTTCCAACTGTCTCTGAAGGACTCACGCCAGCAGAATTAGTCATAGCTAGACGACCAGTGTATAAAGGCAGCTCCCTAGCCATATAGCAACCCAACTCCTCTCTTGTATTCTAGGAACTGACTGACTTACAGAGGGATCCTCCTGCTCAGTGTTCTGCAGGACCTGTAGGTGATGACTGTAAGTACTTTTCCAGAAGATTTCAGAAGGCTTGCAACCAAAGCCTCCAGTGTTGTCAAGGACCAGACTTCGTTCCCACTCTCCTCAGCTGAGCAGTTTTTAAGAAATCTAATTGTTTTCTTTCACATGCTTACAATTGCTTTTTGAAGCTGGCCTGGAATACATCATTGCAGCCCAGATTGACCTCAGACTGTTAATTTATCTGTCCTATCTTCCAGATTGCTGGGGCTGTAAGTGTGTGCCCCCTTGTCTAGTGCGGACCACTCTTTCTTCTCTTTGTTTTCTTTGTTTTCCGTTTGTTTGTTTTGTTGTTTTTGAAGCTCAAGGACATTATCCCTTTATTAGAATTTGAGAACAATAACAGCAGGACAGCCGAGCTGTAACTGTCACCAGTTGTAAGGAGGAGATTTGGAGGAGAGAAATAGTTGCCTATTACGTTAGAGTTCATGAAAGGTGTGGTCAGCAGGGGAGCTCAGCCTCTGTATGAAGTTGGAAACGGCTCTTCAGAAACATGGTGAGAAAGTCCAGAGAAGAGGCAGTTCAAGCACGCTTGGGATTTTGGCCAGTATTCAAAAACACAGAAAGGAAGGAAGGGCCGGGTGGTGGTGGTGCACGTCTTTGATCCCAGCATTCGGGCGGCAGAACCAAGTGGATCTCTGTGAGTTCGAGGCCAGCCTGGTCTACAGAGCGAGATCTAGGACAGGCACCAAAACTACACAGAGAAACCCTGTCTTGAAAAACCAAAAAAATAAAAAAAAGAAAGGAAGGAAGGGAAAAGTTTTAGAACTCAATAAAGTGGGCAGGCTAAGCAGTGAAGATCTATCTGTAAGCTACTGCTGGAGTTGCTTTTTCTGGGGGCTCATGAGCTCACCGCAGTGTGACTGGTCAGGTTACATTCCAAATGGAGCCTGCAGGGTCAGAAGTCATTCTTTTTTACTGAGTCATAAGGAAGACAGGTTGTCCCAGTTCAGACATGGGCTCCTAGTACAATGGTCTCTGGCCGGTTGAAGAGGATTGTCCCTGTGAGCATGCTGGCAGGAGACTGGCAAGGGCTGTGGTAGCTGCCACACACCTCTGCCAAGAGGAGAGAGCATGAGGAACTGTTCTCCACCTCTGTGCTCCTCCATAAGCAGACTAGAGAAGCAGCTCTGGCCAGACCTCTGCTACCCATTACAGCAGGCTGCCTGGAGGCTGAGTCACCCACCATGAAGGTTTCCAAGCCCTTGTTCTGCTCACATCTCACTTTAACTTGTGGGCTGTTGGGGCTCTGGACAGTCCTCCTCACTGTACGGTGACCGAGGTCACAATAACTGTACAGTGACGGAAGACTGTAAGGAAGGGTGGAATCTTCCATACAGCAAAGCATTGAAGAGTGGGGTCTAATCCAGTGGGGACAACCTATGATAGCTAATCCGGATTAGATCTCTATAGAAACAAACCTCAGCCTTCCCTGGAAGAAATTCTAGATTAGATTGAGGTGAGAAGATCTACCCTAAATGTGGGGGTTACCATGCCATGGGTGGGAGTCCTAGAATAAATGAGAAGAAAGCTAGCTAAGCATCAGCATTGGTCTCTCTGTGCTTCCTGACTGTGGAGGCTGCCTGGAGCGCCTGCTGCTGTGACTTCTCTGCCATAATGGACTGAACCCCAGAACTGTGGGCTACAGCAAGCCCCTCCCTCCTTAGGTTGCTTTTCTCAGGTGTTCTGTTGCAGCGATGTGGACAGTAGCTAATGCAGCCCCAGTGCCAGCCTGTCAGGTGAATGGATAGAGTGTGGACCCGGTTGGATTCCCAGCACTCACATGATGGCTCACAGCCACCCCGAACTCCAAGTCCAGCCTCTTCTGGGCTCTGCAGGCAACAGACGCCGCACATGGTACTCATACATATATCCAGGCAAAACAATCACACAGAAAATTAAAGTAAATCTTACAAAAAGAATGTTAATACAAGCTGGAGAGATGGCTCAGAGGTTAAGAACACTGACTGCTCTTCCAGAGGTCCTGAGTTCAATCCCCAGCAACCACACAGTGGCTCATTAACCATCTATAACAAGATCTGGTGCCCTCTTCTGGCGGGCAGTGATACATGCAGACAGAACACTATATATAATAAATAAACCTTAAAAAAAAAAGAATATTAATGCATATAATGCCACTGGATTATACAATTAAAAGTTGTATAATGGTCAGGCATAGTGATGTATACCAGTAATTCAAGCACTCGGAAGGTTGAACTAAGAAATTCAAGTTCCAGGCTAGCCTGGGTTACATAGTAAACTTTGTTTCAAAGCTTAAGACACAAAGCTAGGCAGTGGTGGCACATGCCTTTAATCCCAGCACTCAGGAGGCAGAGGCAGGTAGATCTCTGAGTTCAAGGCCACCCTGGTCTATAGAGTAAATTCCAAGACAACCAGGGCTACACAGAGAAACCCTGTCTTGAAAAATCAAATAAGTAAATAAGTAAATCCCATGCACACAAAGCTATTTATACAAATTGTGTAGGTGTGTGCATGTGGGGGCCAGAGATGTTTCCCACTTTATTTTTTAATTATTTTATTATTTTATATATACTTTATTATTTTATTTGCATGTATGTCTATTCACAACAGTTCAAAAACCAGAAGAGGACATTAGCTACCCTGGAACTGGAGTTATAAGCAGTTGTGAGCTGCCATGTGGGTGCTGGGAATTGCACCTGGGTGCTCTGGAAGAGCACCCACTGCTCTTAACACCAGTCTGTTTCTCCAGCCCCTTCATCTTATTTTTTGAGACAGGGTCTTTCACTGAACCTGGAACTCACCTTTTTGGCTTGACTGGCTGGTTAACTACCTAGCCCCTAAGATGCACCTATCTACACACACACATTTCTCTCTCTCTCTCTCTCTCTCTCTCTCTCTCTCTCTCTCTCTCTGTCATCTCCCTGGCCCCATAATTTTTTTTTTAGACCATATAGGTAGCCTTAAATTTTGAGCCTCTTGTAAATGATTATTTTTATGTTATGTATGTTTTACTATTACTTTATAAGAACTTTTTTTAGGACTGGAGAGTTGATTCAGTCAGTACATAAGGATCTGTGTTTGATACACATACCAACACTGAAGTACATACCTGTAATCCTAGTACCATTGAGATAGCTGATGGGTAAAAGTGTGTGCCTTGCAAACCTGGCAACCTGAATTGATCCCCAGAGTGCATGTAAAAGTGGAAGGAGAGAACTGACCCCACAGAATACTGTCCTCTGACTTCCACATGCACACCATGGCACATGAGCAGCCCTACACAGACATCATATACACAATAAGAATAAATAAGAATTTAAGAACCAGATAATTAGCATGAGATGGAATTAAAACAGTCAAAAGCAGGCCGGGTGGTGGTGGCGCACGCCTGTAATCCCAGCACTCGGGAGGCAGAGGCAGGTGGATCTCTGTGAGTTCTAGGCCAGCCTGGGCTACAGAGTGAGTTCCAGGACAGCCTCCAAAGCTACAGAGAAACCCTGTCTCAAAAAATCGGAAAAACAAAAACAAAAACAAACAAACAAAAAAGCAGTCAAAAGCAAGAGAAGTGATACTTTCAAGCCAGAGTGACTCAGCAGGTGGAGGCATTTGCTGCTCACATCTGATGACCTGAGTTCAGTCCCCAGAACTCAGAGATGAAAGGAAGGAGGGGACTCCACAGAGTCATCGTCTGACCTCTGTATGTGCACTGTGGCACCACACACAACAACAATGGTTTAAAATGCTTTAAAGAAGTGATATTTCACTAGCTCAGGCAACTATAAGTGAGCATTTGATTGAAATATTGAGGAAGATCTGTGAGCTGCTTGGCTGCCTTTCTGCAGCCAAGGAAAAAGTTTCAGAAGCTTCTCTTTAGTCCTTGTGTTCAAAACATGAGTGTTGTCCTTGTCCTGCTGCCATGGACCAACAAATGACGGGAAAACCAGGACAGGTCCAGGCCTTAGACCTTGCCCACCTTCAGTACCTGTCATGGATTTATATGAGATGAATCCTCTTGAGAAGAAGACCTCTAAAAACTCAGAAGCCCATCCCCCCACCCCATGAGTGAGAAGACAGCTTCTACAGAGCCTCTGGAGTCCACTGCCCTGAGGTGATCTGCAGCCTTGGATGTGGCTATTTGGGGCATTCAGGGCAGCCTTGACGAGCACACACACAGGAGCTGCTCTGGGCACAGGCAGAGCAGTGAAGACAGCCCAAGGTCCTGGAGAGAACAGGAGGGTTGGTAACAAAGTCTGGCTGCTGAAGAGCAGGAACTTGAGAAGAACAGGCAGGCTCTGTCTTGACTTGTCATCGGGTCCTCAGAACACTGGCTGGGCCACTGTGGGCATGAGGTGAGGGACCAAGAGGCCCCACAGCCTGAGAAAAAATCTCCAAAAGGGCTTCAAAATGAATCAAGGGAAAAACTAGGGAACAGAAAAGATTGTCAACAGTAACATATAGATTGGCAAAAGACTAGCTATGATGTAATTCTTGCAAAGAGAGCACTGGATTGTAGTTATACCTGTGCAGTTAATTAGTCATGAGGCTAGAGAAAGGGCTCACCAGTTAAGAGCACTTGCTGCTCTTTCAGACAGCCTGATTCCAGTTCCCAACACCCATGTTGCATCCGCAACTGTCTTCAACTCCAGTTCCAGAGGATCCAACACTGTTACAGCCTTCTCAGTACCAGGCACATACATGGCACACATACATACATGCAGGCAAAATGCCCATACACATCAAATAAAAATAAATCTTGAAAGGAAAAAAAAAAAGAATTAGTCTTAAGCAAACAAGATCTGAGATCTTTGAGCCCGGTCTCTGAGAGATGCTCATCAGTCATGTCATGGTGGAGCCTTACATTGCTGACCTGGTAAGCATTCCCGATGGGCAGTGACTGTGTCCAGGAAATTTAATTTGGATCTATGTCACTTCAGTAACTATAACCCTGGATCCAGTAGCAGCTTCCAGGGATCCCTGGGAGTCCTGGTGAGTTATGGAGCTTGAGAGTGCTTTTCAGCCAGGTGGCAATGGCGCACGCCTTTAATCCCAGCACTGGGGAGGCAGAGGCAGATGGACCTCTGTGAGTTCTAGGCCAGCATGATCTACAGAATGAGGACAGCCAGGACTACACAGAGAAACCCTGTCTGAGAGAAAGAGAGAGAGAGAGAGAGAGCGCTTTTCAAAGCCCCAAACTTGTAGTCAGTGTCAGAAATGAGGCGGTTCTGTGTGGACCTTGTGCACTGAGCTTAGCAGCACCCTCTTAGTAGAACAGACACCTTCACTGAGGAGTCCCTTCCATGCCTTCTCTTTTGCCTTGCAGTGTTCCACTGGCAGGCCACCATCATGGGCCCGGTAAGTAGTGCTGCTGCGGGCACGCACGACTTTAGTTTGTTTCTTGTACTTCATGATTCCTGCAGGCACTGATTTCTTCCTCTGCCTTGGCCTTCCAGAACGACAGTCCTTACCAAGGAGGTGTTTTTTTCCTGACCATCCACTTCCCTACAGATTATCCGTTCAAGCCCCCAAAGGTGAGCTGCCAACTCTCATAATGTTTTGATAAAAGGACAGCTTATAATGACCCTCTATGTCACAGGTAAAGAGCTGTAATTGTACCTCTTCCAATGCGATTCCATTCCAGATCAGTGGTTACAACCTGCTGGGACATTAAACTGCAGATATTCACGATTAGTCCTTGTCTTAGGGTCTCTCTTGCCGTAATAAAATGTCATGACCAATCACCTGGGAGAAGAAAAGGTTCATTTCATCTTACAACTCTTAGGTTATACTCCATCAGCAAGGAATGTCAGGGAAGAAACTCAAGCAGGAACCTGGAAACGGGACATGTGCAGAGACTATGGAGGAGTGCTACTTACTGGCCTGGCTTCTCGTGACTTGCTAGCCTGTTTTCCTATAGAAGCCAGGGCCCAGGATGGCACCATCCACAGTGAGCTGGGTCTTCCTGCACCAATCATGGATCAAGAAAATGCCCTACAGCCAGGTGGTGGTGGTGGTACATGCCTTTAATCCCAGCACTCTGTTGCAAAGGCAGGCAGATATCTGAGTTCAAGGCCAGCCTGGTCTATAGAGTGAGTTCCAGGACAGCCAGAGCCACATAGTAACACTTTTTCTTGATAAACAAACAAATTCTTTTTCATCCCAGTCACCCAGACTAAAGTAAAGTAGCTAAGCAAAGAGTGAGAGTGAATTTTATCTGGCTGTTTCTCCTGGGACTGCTTCCTCGACATAACCATAATTAAGCTGGTTTTAGCGCAGATATTTGGGTTTGGGGGTTCTACAACCCTGCTTGTTATTCTTCACAGCACAGTGCTTAGGAAAGTTGGCATCAGTCCCCATGTTCAAAATGAGAATCCAGCAGGAAATGGGCTGACCCAGGCAGGTATCCCAGCGTGCAGGGAAACATGGTGGGCACGCTGGGCAAATGCAGCAGTGGGCGGGACATATCATGCAGGCATGGCAGTGGCAGTGGACATTCATTCACGGCCCAGTCACTACATCCACACGGAAATGGTTTATTATAATAGAGAGACAGAGAGAAAGAGAGAAGAGAGAGGAAGAGAGAGAGGGTGTAAGTTTTGCAGTTCTGGGAGAGAAGTATCCTGACCACTTGGGGAGTCAGGAGATGGCTGGAGCTGCAGTGAGACAGCAGCCCTGGAGGGTGAGGTGTCCCGGATTCCTGGAGCCGCTTAGGACAGCTCTGCCCTGGACGGGAAGTTACCCTGACTGGTCGGGAGAGTCAGGCTGGAGCTGCTGGGACAGACAGGAAGGGTATCCTGACTGTTCAGGAGTCAGGCTATACCTGGTGTGGTAGGGGATGGTCTCCCCGCAGGATCTAGTAATCCTGCCCCTTTCCTGCAGAGCCGCTGCAGCTGAGCTTTGCTCAGTCTCCACTTAAGGGGGCTTCCCAGCAGAGCTCTGCTTCTCCGGCCTAAGATGTTCTTTTGTTTCACTCTGCAAAAGGGGGAAACCCTACAAAAATGAGAAAAGTTACTTTTTCAGCTCTCCCTTGCTCTATCCACTGAGGGACATTTCAGCAAGGTTCTTCTGTTCAGCTCCCCCTTGCTCAGTCCACTATGGGACGTCCCAGCAAGGTTCTTCTGTTCAGCTCCCCCTTGCTCAGTCCACTATAGGACGTCCCAGCAAGGTTCTTCTGTTCAGCTCCCCCTTGCTCAGTCCACTGTGGGACGTCCCAGCAAGGTTCTTCTGTGCACTATGGGACACTACTTCTAAGGCCAGGGCACATTTCTTTCACTGACTCTGATTCTAGGGACCAAGAGGGTTACTTGGCACTGGTTTCAGAGTCAGGGCACGTTTCCTTGGTTCTGGGTTTGGGGATAAAGTGTTCATTTCTCTGGCTCAGGTCCCAAACCCAGGCTGTTTTTCTTTCCCTGGTTGTGGGCCCGAGGGCCAGGGTGCTACTTTCCTGCTCTATGATTGGTTGGTTTCACAAGTCAGTTGGCCAGGGGTAGAGATGGTCCTGATTTCAGAGCCAAACTGTGTTTCTTTCACTGGCCTTACTTATACTTTTGACACTAATTCTAAGGCCAGGTCATATTTCTTTCACTGACTCTGATTCCAGGGACCAAGAGTGTTTCTTTGGCACTGGTTTCAGAGTCAGGGCATGTTTACTTGGTTCTGGATTTGGGGATAAAGTGTTCATTTCTCTGGCTCACGTCCCAAACCCAGGCTGTGTTTCTTTCCCTGGTTCTGGGCTCCAGGGTCAGGGTGGGTTTCTTTAGCCCCTTTCCCTACAGAGGAGGTCAAAGGTGCACACCTCATGGGAGGAAAGGCAGAAGAGAGAGAGGAAGGGGAAGGGTTTTTCCTTAAAATGAGGCTTTTACATGAGGACAGGGTGGCCCCAAGGAGTGGGTCAGAATACTAACATTGGTTTCCAAGGGGCGGATCAGAATATTAATATTCTTCCATTTTGATTATTATAAAAAGATGAGTTATGGGGTTGGGGATTTAGCTCAGTGGTAGAGTGCTTGCCTAGCAAGTGCAAGGCCCTGGGTTCAATCCTCAGCTCAAAAAAAAAAAAAAAAAAAAAAAAAGATGAGTTATGGATAGCAAATGGGGGAACAAGGGCGCTGAATTCCCAAGACTGCTTCAAGCTGACAAGGGGTGAAGTGGGGAGGGGGAGCCGGGAGTCAGGTGCAGCGGGAGGCGGGAGTGGAGAAGCATTGTTGGCTGTCATCATGGAGAACTCAGGCATGAAGATCTCAGGTGTCTGTTCCTGGAAGTTAGGAGAAAAAATAGGTTAGTAACATTGGCCTTATGAGCTGGGCTAGCCTTGGGAAGAGTGATAACTGCCAGAAAAAATGGAACAGAGAAGTGCCCTGGTTGTACAGAAGAGGCAAGGGTGAATGAGTGAGACATGGGAGCGAATGAATATGCCCCTTTATTGGGACATCTTGGAAAACCAGGTTCCCGTTACTGGGAGGTGCCCGCCTGAGCCTGGAGAGGTGGCACTGGCAGTGAATTGAGAGATGATGTGTTCTTTAGGAGTACAGGAACCATTTCTCTGGAGGTGGGGTGCGTCCATCCCAGCTGGCATCCTCAGAGCTGGTGCCAGCTGCTGTGGGGGATGGCGTATCTGGGGAGCCCCTTGGCCCAGGCAGGAGGAAGGAAACTGCAAAATATGCTAAAAAAAATTGGTAAGGTCAAAAATGGGCTCTGGAGACGTAGTTTTCATCAGGCCTGATTTCTTAATATAGTAGCAAAACTTTTCCCAGGAGCCTGTAGTATCTGTAAGACAGCTGAAATAGATTTTTATCATAGCAAAAGGGTTAAAAATTCATTTAAGGTACTTAAGAACTCTTTGTAGTCAATGTTTTATCAGTTTATCAAAGCTGCATTTATCAATATTAAAACTTTGAACCTCTGGAGTTATATCTGAAACCGGTCTATCCTGTACCATGAAGTCTGTGAATGAGGCATACCTGTCTTATAACAGGAAACTTATTAATGAGCTACCAAGGTGCTTGTAATCTTGGGATTAGGGCAGTTAAACTGATAGCCTTGTCATCAAATATCGTCAGATCTGAGAAGGATAAATTTAAGAAGTAAGACAGCTTCCCAGCTACCTAGGCAGCAATCCCAAGTCTGTCCATGGTCATTGAGGGAACAGAAGCCCCAAAGGCAGCACTTGATCAGCTGATAAGTGCAGAAGATCTGACAGATTTTTTTCCTATGGAGTAGAAATCTGGGGAGGTCATTCTACTTGTCTTGGCAGAGAGGACAATCAATCCCTATGCTCCTCTTATTCACAGTCTGGACAGGATCTCAGCTTTTTGCTGTATGGCCAGCCTTGCCATGAGCTTCCAGGTGGAAGTTCTTCTGCGGCCATCCATCTTCTTGGAGGAGATACAGGATGCTGCCAGAAGCTGACATGTCTATCATCAAAAGCTTTTGTATTAAATGTCATATTCTCAGATCTCTACAGGTGTTTGATGACTGGGGGAACTAAATCTGTTAAAAGTATAAATTAAATTAACTTTGAAACCATATATAAATTAAATCTGAATATACAGGTTTCCCATTTGGTCACAGCCCAATGAAGTTAGCAAGGACAGGGAGGTTCACATTCTTAAGCCTGAATAGATCCTGAGTAAGGAGAGATATTCTCTAAGCCGTTGGCAGTGATATCTGAATCCACCACCATTTTTAATGCCCTATAGCCTCTGATCCCTGAGTACAGCCAGACTACAATCCTGAATGACTTATATAGAAATAATTATTTCTTAAACTGTCTCCTTAGAAGGCAAAGAAGAGTGACAGGGGAAGATCCCAAGGCTGAAAACAGGAGAAAAGGGGCTTGTGAGTCAGAGTGCAGCCCAACTCCGAGAAAGGGAAAAAGACCCTCTTGGTGGACTCTGTGTCAGGGGTTCCATCCTTTTGTTTGTTTGTTTGTTTTTCGAGACAGGGTTTCTCTGTGTAGCTTTGCACCTTTCCTGGAACTCACTCCATAGCCCAAGCTGGCCTGGAACTCACAGAGATCTGCCTGCCTCTGCCTCCCTCCCAAGTGCTGGGATTAATGGTCTGTGCCACCACCGCCCGGCAGGGATCTCATCCTTAACCTAGCCCTCCAGCCTGTCCTGGGAACAGGGAGCACAGGATGACATATTCTCCATAGCTGCTTCAAGCAGAAATGGGGCGCAGGTGGTCAGGACTCTAGCTAGTTAAAGATAAGAAGGGAACCCAGGCATATGGTCATCTGGCCTAACTGTAGAGACAGGAAATAATTACGTTTGGCTGGACTGGTCCACATCAGCCCTTAGCAGCACCATGGCGTCTCACGGGTTGAAGTCAGTAGCCAATGCCTGGATATGTCAGTCATCCAGAAGGAAGCCCACTGAAACAGACACAGACTAGAGACAAGAGTTAAAATGTATGAATTTATTCGGAACCTCTTGGCCCATGGTTTTAGTAATTGGGAAAGGAGACCAGGAGGGAGAGAAATGCCATCCTCAGGAACAGACGGGTGAGGAAACTGAAAACTCATTTGCCTGGAGCTTGTTTGACCTCTGTGAAGTGGGTCTTATAAAGGAAATAAAAGTTTCAGATAAATTAGTATTATCAATCAATACTGAACTCCATATTGTAGAAGAGCAGATAGTGGGTATCTGCAAAACATAGAAGTAGACTCATACCCTTGAGTCCTAGCAGAATTTTAGGTTTGTGTTAAAAGGTATGTATAACTGGTATTTATATCCTGAATCACTTCCTAAAAATTGCTCCCAAGAAAAGGTTCAAGATCTCTCAAATGTCTTCTTACAATATAAAAAGTGAAGTACATGGCATTTTATAAAGATTTAAGATTACTATTGTTATATTATCCCAGCATAGGAGTGTGCTGCCCCTGCCCACAAGTGAGTCAGGCAATGAAATGGGCTGGCAAGTATCACCAGCATGTGGGGGGATAGGTCTCCAGGCCCTACCCATTTGAGCCTGAGAGCAAGTCAGAATCCTAACCCCTTGGAAATTGGTCAGAATACTAACAGTGCTTCTCCTGGGGTGCCCGCCTAGGCCCCCTAGGAGCTGGGGTATGTGCACTGCTGGCAGCTCAGCAGAAGCTACTCTTCACTTGGATCGTTTCCAGATTTCCTTGTGGCTTATCTGACTGAATATCTTATTTTCACAGGTTGCTTTCACTACCAAAATCTATCACCCCAATATCAACAGCAATGGCAGCATCTGCCTGGACATCCTGAGGTCACAGTGGTCCCCAGCATTGACTGTGTCCAAAGGTAGAGACTGACATGTTCTCAGCATGTCCGTCTCATGTACTTTTACCCCTTTGCTGGCTAGTGTACATGGAAGCTCGGGAGGAACAGACGGCTTCCCCAGATCACAGAGCCCTGCCCCACCCTGTGCCACCTGGCTCTCCACCCTGTAAGGAGACAGCATGTAAAGCACAGCACCTATGTCCTAGTAGTTCTCAGCATCGGTTGCCATGTGATGCTCAAAACTGCCAAAGGGGTTCAAGAAGACAACTTGCATTTTTCACCTAAAAGTCAAAAGGCAGATATTCAACTTTTCTCTTCCTTCCTTCATTGATCCAAGGAGGACCAACACAGACTGAGTCGTCTCTGAGAGGACAGACACAGGAGCTGATCTCAAGCGTCTGTTAAGGCATTCTCCCTTCCCCAAAACAAGTGATAATGAGCTTGCAGTGAGTGAGATTAAGAGTTCAGTTTAGCTGGGGGTGGTGACGCACCTCTGATCCCAGCACTTGGGAGGCAGAGACAGGCAGATCTCTGTGAGTTCAAGGCCAGCCTGGTCTACAGGACAGCTAGGACTATACAATGAAATCCTGTCTCAAAAAAACAAAGCAATCTAATCTAAACTAGGCTACATAGAAGTATAGGTGCTCCTGAACTAAGATTGAGATGGGTATGGGTAGGTGGGACAACAAAAGCCATGGCCCCCATGTAAGTGGGACATAAGGCAAAGCAAATGGCAGAGCTTTGGGCATTGGGAGAGGCACCAGACTTTGTGGGACAACTGGCAGGGTGGCCTTTGGAAGGCTAGAAAAGGCCTGCAGAGGTGGATATGGTAGTCCAGGACAGAGCCACTACCTCTGTCCTGGGCAGGGTCACAGTATACTCTGTCCGACTAATGCATCTAGGAAACGGGCCAACATTCCGTCAAAATGTCTCTTCTCTGGGTTGTACCTCAGGTAGGCAGCCTTCGCAGCCACCAGAGTCTGCCAGCCCCCAGGGCCGGTGGCCTCTTAGGCAAGGAGTCAGAAAAGAGGGCGGAGAGGAAAGTTCAGCAAGGGGCACTTGAGAAAGGACAGGCAGCCCTGAGTGGATGGAGAGAGGTCCACAGCCTCAAGTGGCAGGCTTTCAGAACATTGGAACTGAGTCTCTTCATTAAAGGAACCCACCCTTCCCATAGGTAGCTTTACCTGTAGGAAACTGTTGTCAGGACTTCAGACTCACTGAAGTAAGTTTGTTTTGAGTCATGGTAGATTTAAGGCAAAGCACAAATACAGCTCTCACAGTTTCACCTGCTCCTTGGCAAGCCCTGGTAAATGACTTCTTTTGTTCAAGGCCTTTGGCGCTGTCTCCAACACAGGAGAGCACGGAAGCAGGAAGATGCATTGGCTTTGCACTCCTGGTTCAGATCTCACTCTAACTTGAGTATTCTGAATCCGTCTTCTTACTTGTAAACAAAGACTTCTGGGGCACCACAGATATGTGGTATGGGCACAGCCTGGGGGTTTGGGGAGAGTGCGAGAGCTAAGACTTCGGGGCTTCCAGGAAGTAGGGAGGTAAAGGCCAGGACCACAAAGAGGAGGGAGGTGTCCTAGACCAGTGTGCTGGCGCTACACTGTGGTGCGCATCGTGCTGGTGTTTTAACAGCAGGTATCGTGACTTGAACATTCCACTGGAGTGTTGAGGGAGACAGTGCAGTGGAGGAGCTTCACTGGACCCACAGGTGACCCAGGCTCATGGCCTCTGCTGACTGACCCTTTCTTTTCTTCTAGTTCTCTTGTCCATCTGCTCTCTGCTCTGCGACCCCAACCCTGATGACCCGCTGGTGCCAGAAATAGCCCACACCTACAAGGCCGACAGAGAGAAGTATGCGTCCTCTTTGGGTTGGCTTTGTGTGCGGCTATCCAGGTTCCCACGGACATCTTCCTGCCCAAGCCAAGCCCATGTATGCAGTGGTGTGCCCTGGGCACAGCCTCCTGGCTCTTCCTGACACATCCTTTGACTCAGAGGGAGAAGGAATAAAAGCACTTTGCCCTCCTGGATAGCTCACCAGCTACCACTGCCCAATCCTAAAATAGTGTCAAGCCCTGACCTGAGGACAGCTAAGTCAGTGGTCAGCCAGCAAAGGACTGAAGAATATAACGAGAAAATTCTGAATTAAATTAGAAGGTTTCTGACAGAAAATAAGGGGGTTATCTGCTTGGAAATGCCCAGAATGAGGAGGCTGAACCAGTCAAGGTGGGCGGCACTGCCAAGGTTAGTTTGCTGGTGAAGATTAGACATGCAAAGTGTGTGGCTGTGTGATCAGCAGACGCAGCCCTCACTGCCAGCTGTTTACACACTAATTTCCAGACCCAGAATCCTAAGACTCCCTCCCTTGGCCAGGCACTAGAGCATATGCAGGCATCACTAGCATGCGTCAGTCTCTGAGCAGGGTCAAGTGTGGCAGACCTACTGACAGCACAGCCCAGTGTGTGGCACTAGAGCCCCAACTTCTTTTTTTTTTTTTTTTCTCTTTTTTAAAATTTTATGTGTGTGGGTATTTTGCCTGTATACATGTCTCTGCACCACATGCATATGTGGTGCCCACAGAGGCAAGAAGATAGCATTGGCTGCCCTGGAACTGGAGTTCCAGAGGGCTGTGAGCTGCCATGGAGGTGCTGGGAATTGAACCTGGGTCCTCTAGAAAGAGTAGCCAGTGCTCTGTGGTTTATTTGTCTGATTTGGTTTTGGTTTTTCGACACAGAGTTTCAATTTCCAGCACCCACATGGCAGCTCACAACTGTCTGTAACTCCAGTTCCAGAGGATCTGGCACCTTCACACAAGACACGCAGGCAAAACACCAACACACATGAAATATTAATTTTTTGTTTTGTTTTTTTCGAGACAGGGTTTCTCTCTAGCTTTGGAGGCTGTCCTGTATCTCAATTTGTAGACCAGGCTGGCCTCGAACTCACAGAGATCTGCCTGCCTCAGCCTCCCGAGTGCTGGGATTACAGGCATGCGCCACCACTGCCCAGCCTAAATTAATTTTTATTTATTTTTTTAGCACTCCTGCTTTTATTTATTTTTTATTTTTATTTTTTACAACAGTGAAGATTTCACCTTTATTTTTCTATTATCAGCTTGATACAGTATAAATTCTTTTTTAAAAAAGATTTATTTATTTATTTATTTATTTTATTATTTTTTTTTTTTTATTATGTAGACAGTGTTCTGTCTGCATGTATGCCTGCGGGCCAGAAGAGGGCACCAGATCTCATTACAGATGGTTGTGAACCACCATGTGGGTGCTGGGAATTGAACTCAGGTCCTCTGGAAGAGCAGTCGGTGCTCTCAACCTCTGAGCCATTTCTCCAGCCCCTGTACAGTATAAATTCTTATCCTAATTGTGGAATGTTTCATTGAGGCTTGCGCAGTAATTGAGTAAAACCAAAACTTATTATAAACCACAGTCATCCTAGGGTCCCCCTTGCTATATAGCCTCCCTGGTTTTGTGGGTTGCAGTCTGATTGTTCTTTGCTTTATATCTAGAATCCAGTTATGAGTGAATACATACAGTGATTGTCCTTCTGGGTTTAGGTTATCTCACTTAGGATGATTTTTGTTTTTTTTAAAGATTTATTTATTTGTTATGTATACAGAAGAGGGCGTCAGATCTCATTACAGATGGTTGTGAGCCACCATGTGGTTGCTGGGAATTGAACTCAGGACTTCTAGAAGAGCAGCCAGTGCTCTTAACCTCTGAGCCATGTCTCCAGCCCTGGATGATTTTTGTTTTCTAGTTCCATCCATTTGCTTGCAAATTTCATGCTGTCATTGTTTTTCTCTGCTGAGTAGTACTCCATTGTGTATATGTACCACATTTTCTTCATTCTTTATTTGACAGGCACCTAAGTTGTTTCCAGGTGCTGGCTATTATGAATAATGCTGCTATGAACATAGTTAAGGATGTATCTTTGTGGTATGATTGATCATTCCTTGGGTATATAACCAAGAGTGGTATGGCTGGGTCTTGAGGTAGGTTGACTCCCAATTTTCTGAGAAACCACCATACTGATTTCCACAGTGGTTGTACAAGTTTGCACTCCCATCAACAGTGGAAGAGTGTTCCCCTTGCTTCGCATCCTCTCCAACATAGACTGTCCTTAGTGTTTTTGATCATAGCCATTCTGACAGGTGTAAGATGGTATCTCAGAGTCGTTTTGATTTGCATTTCTCTGATAATTAAGGATGTTGAGCATTTCTTTAAATGTCTTTCAGCCATTTGTGATACTTCTTTTGAGAATTCTCTGTTTAGCTCTTTAGCCCATTTTTTAATTGGATTGTTCAGTATTTTGATGTTGAATTTCTTGAGTTCTTTATATACTGTGGAGATCAGTCCTCTGTCAGATGTGAGGATGGTGAAGGTCTTTTCCCATTCTATAGGCTGTCTTTTTATCTCATTGACCATGTCTTTTGCCCTGCAAAAGCTTCTCAGTTTCAAGAGGTCCCATTTATTAATTGTTGTGCTCAGTGTTTGTGCTGCTGGTGTTACATTTAGGAAGTGATCTCCTGTGCCAATGCATTCAAGTGTACTTCCTACTTTCTCTTCTATCAGGTTCAGTATAACTGGATTTATGTTGAGGTCTTTGATCCACTTGGATTTGAGTTTTGTGCATGGTGACAGATATGGATCTATTTGCAGCCTTCTATACATTGACATCCAGTTATGCCAGCACCAATAAATTAATTTTTAAAAAATAGCAAAAAAGCTGGGCAGTAGTGGTGCACATCTTTAATCTCAGCACTCAGGAGACAGAGGCAGGTAGATCTCTGTGAGTTCAAGGCCAGCCTGGTCTACAGAATGAGTCCAGTACAGCCAGGGCTACAAAGAGAAACTATGTCTCAAAAAAGCAAACTAAATAAACAAAAATATTAGTAAGTCTTAGCTCATCAGTTAGTCTTGTCTGAAGAGATTAGGATAGAAAGGGTTTTTTTCAATATTTTTTTTCTTGAAGCCTTTATAAATCTGTTTTCCTTAATGAAGTTTCCCAGTACCAGTCAAAGTGAGTTTGAACTGACTGGATTTTAATGTTTTACTTGTTTGTTTTGTTGGTGTTAAGTTTGAGACAGGGTCTCACTGAGTAACCCTGTCTGGCCTTGAACTCGGAGATCTACCTACTTCTGTCTCTTGAGTGCTGGGATTGTATCGCACCACCATGCCTAGCTGAAGCTGTGTTTATTTATTTGTTTGTTTATTTTTTTAAGATGTATTTTAATGTATACAGTGTTCTGTCTGCATGTGTGCCTGCAGGCCAGAAGAGGGTGCCAGATCTCATTACAGATGGTTGTGAGCCACCATGTGGTTGCTGGGAATTGAACTCAGGACCCCTGGAAGAGCAATCAGTGTTCTTAACTTCTGAGCTATCTCTGAAGCCCTGAAGCTGTATTTATTTTAATATTTAGTGGGAGCTATTTTAGATAAAACAAAGTTTTTTTTCAGTATCCTCTAATTACACATTTCTAGTTTACTGTTGTATGTATGGCTTCAGTTCTCACTACAACATGAAGGCAAATGCACATACCTACAGAGCCCCCCTAGATACCAGGTGTGACCTGTGAGATTTACACAGGCTTGTCCAGTCCTCCCCTCAGCCCCACAAAGCAGATAGTGTTTTATGTTTCTTGGTAAACAGTCAAGGGATGTGATAAGTCATTCACAGAGAGGTGATCCAGCTACAGGGGTCATGTGGATTCACAGACTATGCCAGTGTTCTAGAGTTTGTGTGCCAGACAGCTGGAATATTCCAAGCTGAACTCTCGCCACATCTTGCATTCATACTGAAGGGCATAGGGGAGAAAAGATGAGGTTTGCATTAGTGCATGGTCCACCACAGGCAGTTAGGGAGGAGCGACAGGAAACACCAAGCTAACAGTTACCCCATCAGTCCCCATGCCTGCCCAGCACAGCTTTACGTTCTCTACTCCACATTGAAAGAATAACATTCCAAGTGAGGGTGTCGCTCCATCTGCTTTTTCTTCCAGATACAACAGACTAGCAAGAGAGTGGACGCAGAAATATGCTATGTAAGTGCCTCGAAGGCTCCATGGGAGACAGTGTCCAAGAGAAGCTTGCCAGGCAGAGTGGCCTTCCTGTGAAGCTCTGAGCTGTTGGCTAAGGCACTCACAGAACATCCTCCATTCACACTCATGTCGACCTTGCACTCTCTGGCTGCAGCGTGTTGGTGGTGCCACTCTCAGCCATTGTGGCCTTGATAGTATCACACCTTTGATGCCAAATCAGCAACCATCGTTATGATCTGCAGTCTTCCTGGTTACACTAGAGTTGGTCTGTGCCCAGCTTTTCTGCTTGTCTCTGGGGAATCAAGCCATGCATGCCTCCCCTACTTGTCCTCAAATGGTGCACTGGTCACTATGGCACTATACGGGGGCCCAGTCTGTTTCCTAACCACATACCCTTTGCCCTTAGAACACAGTGCAGTCCTGAGGGCCCAGGGCAGAGTGGGCCTTCTTCATACTGTCTGTGGGCCACAGAACCATGTCCTCAGGAGTCCGAGTGCATCCTGGAGGCTCCTGGGAATGGGAGCAGCATCGGGAAAGTGCTGCTCTCTCCCACCACCATCCTCTGTAGTGCTGTATGCTGCATTTCTCTCCTCACACTAGTCAGCAGCTGGGAAACATCAGGTTATGCAAAGCGTGTAACACCCCAAGAAGGAAGATGACATTGTCGACATGGAGAGATTGGGGGTTGTGCTTTCGTATGTGGTGAGGCTTTCCCCACTGGGAACGTAACATGAAGTTCAAGTATAAGCCATTCACAGATGGGGACATAAGGAAGGAGAGGGGCTTTAAATACAAATAAAAATGAAATCCCCTCAGAACTATGAATGACAATTGACACTTTTTTTCTCCTTTCAGAATAAACTTAACAGGTTCTCCAGAGATTTGATTAGGCTGTAAGTGCTTGGCTTCCTCTGGGCTTTCTGACAGAGCAAGGTTTGCTCTTACATCCGGGGCTTTGAGTGCGGCATCAGTGTGGGTGGAATGTGTTTTTTTGAAGAGAGTTGTGTTACATAGCTCAAGCTGGACTTGAATTCTGGTTCCTCCTGTCTCAGTCTTCTGAAAGTTGGGCTTATTAGCATCTGCCACCACAGCTACCTAAGAAAGAAGCTCTTAGAAAGGTCTTCAAAGTGGGAGGAGAGCTAAGGAGTTTCTCTAGCAGGCACTTTGTGTTAGGGGGTTGTTTTGTTTTGGGTAGATGAGCTCTCACAGTATAGTCCAGACTGGCTCAAAGCTAGAGATCTATCTATTCTCCCAGGTCTCCTAAGCTCTGAGAGATAACAGGTATCCATGACACCTAGCCTTAACTTAATCTTCTGAATTGGCTATAAAGCTGGTCTGTTCCCAGGGAGTAATGGTTGGTGAACCAGACAGGGAGAGAAGAGAAAAACTGTGCCACCCCAAGACCAGGTGAGGCCTATGAGGGCAAGGAGGAAGAAGTGCTGATCTAACCCTTGAGGATCAGCCAAGGGAGACTGGTTTGCTCTGAAAATAAGTAGGCAGGCATGGTGGGGAAGTGAAGTAAAGAGGTCCAAGGCCAGCCTCAGCCACATAAGACTCTAAAATGGAAAAGAAGTCAACCAATGCCAGTGAGAACAGGATTCTGAACTCATTCCCACCATTCGAGGGAAGTCCTGCATTTGCTGTCATTTAGGATCTCGCAGTCTTTGGGGCTCTTAGACTTGATTCCTTGCTTCTCACCCTGTTGAGAGTTGCTCTTTAAATTTCTGTTTCTGAAGTGTTCTGCAAGGCTGTTACCGCATTCTCTCTCACAAGCTGCAACACCGTGTGCTGTGTGAAGTTAGGTTCTTCAGCTCAGCGGAACACAGCACTTTGTAGATGATAATCCAGCCAGGAAAGGGACATAGTTTCACATCAGAGACAGGCAGACAGCAATGTCCTGGCCCAACATGGTGTGAGAGCTATGAGCATCTACATTTTAGTTGTTCAAGCTTAGTCGTTTATAACTCCAAGGAAATATTTCTACATCTAGAGTGTCGCCAAGCCCGTCCTCTGCTGGGGAATGAGTAGTAGCAAAAGTAAAGTTGGCCCTCTGATGTTACCAGTGCAAATTACTAACTGACTGCAAACAAAATGAGCTCATACCTGCCAGACCACACTTAGGCAAATCCCTTGGATTCTCTGCCACTGAGAAGGGAGCCCACCTATTTGTCATGCTCCCAGGGCTCTGGTCAACCTGGGGAATAGGCTTTTGGGAAAGCCTGATAAACCAGAGTGTGTATGGTCATGTGCCACTCATGTCCAGTCCTAGGTCAGTAACTGAACAGCAGATCCTGTAAAGCCAAATGTAGAAGAATGTGACCCACCCTCCCAGGACCATAAGTGATCAGAGAGGTGCATGGGTTTAAGTCAGGGATTCTCAACCTGTGGGTGGAGACCCTTTGGAGGTTGCACATCAGTTAATTACATTACCATTCGTAAGAGTAGCAAAATTACAGTTATGAAGTAGCAACAAAATAATTTCATGGTTGGGGTCACCACACCATGAGGAACTGTATTAAAGGGCTGCAGTGTTAGGAAGGTTGAGGACCACTGGTTTAAGTGACCTGTGAATAGCAAATGCCTGTTGGGGCTGAGGAGCTGGCTCAGTGGGAAAGAGCACTTTTTCACAAGCTTGAGGACCTGAGCTCAAACACCCAGGACCTGCTTAAAAGCTGGGTTTGGCCCTGTACATCTATAACTTCAGTACTATGGGGAGGCAGAGACAGGAGGATCACTATGACTTGCTGGCCACCAGCCTAGCTCCAGGTTCAGTAAGAGACCTGCCTGCCTCTAAGGAACAAGGTGAAGAATGAAAGAGCAGGACACTTGACATTGTCCTCTGGCCTCCACAAAGCACACAGTATGCATACACCCCCACCCATGTATATGTACCACACACACTGTATGTTACCTCTCTTGCAAGATTTGAGTTTGCTAGATGGAGTTTAAGGTTTTTTTTAATACTTTTTTGAGACAAGGTCTCACTTGTAGCCGGAAACTCACTGTGTAGACCAGGCTGGCCTCAAACTCAGAGACCTACCTGCCTCTGCCTCCCCAACACCATCTTATTTTATATATTTGTGTGATTGTGTAAGTGCACCATGCCCATACACTGTATTGGCAGAGACAAGAAGAGGGCATCGGGCACACTAGAACTAGAGTTACAGAGGGTTGTGAGCTGCCGTATCAGTGCTGGTAATTGAACCTGGGTCTCCTAAAAGAGCAGCCAGTGCTCTTAACCACCAGCACAGCACCTGTACCAGCACCACCGCCCCATTCTTGCAACATTTTAAATGTCCTTTTACTTTAATTTCTCTTGCTGTGATAAAATACCCTGACAAAAAAGCAATTTATAGAAGAAAGGGCTTATTTTAGTTTACAGTTACAGATTATGATCCATCATAGGGACGTTCAGGCAACTATTTCTGAAGAAAAGTTGAGGCACAGAGCATTATCTTCATTATCCCACTATCGAGCTAATTTTTTTCTTTTAGATGATCTAGATGATGCCCAAGCCGACCTAGAACTCAAGTCTCTGCCTCTGCCTCCTGAGTGCTAGGATCACAGGTGCGTACCACCACGCCGGATACCGCAAATTAAATTTCCTTTTTCTTTTTCAGTCTCCCCCACCCCCCCCCCCACCCCCAGACAGGGTTTCTTGGTGCAGCCCTGGCTGTCCTGGAACTTGCTCTGTACACTACACCAAGCTAGTCTGAATTTAGGAGATCCACCTGCCTCTGCTTCCCGAGTGCTGGGATTAAAGGTGTGCTCCACGGGGCGAGCTATCAGATTACATTTCTAAGGCGCGAGTGCACACACAGCTTCAGGAGTACACGTCTGGAGAGACTTGGGAATCTAAGCTTGCTCTCAAACAAAATACACTAACTAAAACAAGAATGAGAAAAGAATAAGTCGGGTGCTCTGAATCGAGGTCACGCCCTGCGGACTGCGGACGAGGACACGATGCCCCGCCCGCCCCTTCTGGACTCTAATTCACCAACAGCCAGTCCACCCCAATTCTACCCGCAAACTAGTTCGCAAATTCTCTACTTCCGCTTCCGGCCTCCTGGGCGCGGCTTCCGTACGTCCGAGGCAAGGCTTCCGGCAGCCCGGGGCGGAGCTTCCGGTCGTCGGCAGAGGCCGGTGGAGGAAAGCTGAGGCTGCAGCTTCGCTGGGACCGCGGGGCGTGCCATGGCGGTGAACCTGAGCCGGAACGGGCCGGCGCTGCAGGAGGCCTACGTGCGCGTAGTCACCGAGAAGTCCCCGACCGACTGGTAGGCAGCGAGGCGGGTCCGGGGAGGCGCTGGAGCTGGAAGGTCGGGGCGCGGCGTGGCCGTGGTGTTGCTGGATCACCTGCCCGGCTCCCTGCACTCTAGCGAGGTGCTACCCCGCCTCGCCACCGCTGTCCCCCAGCGAATACCCCCAGACCTTTCCTCCGCCGCCTAGCGGTCGGCTCTGCCCTAGGAGTCTCTTAAAGGTTTCTGCCTGGTTGTGATTGCTGTCCGCCAGGCTCTTGCCTTTTCTGGGACTTTCCTGGACAAAGGGGTCCCGCGCAGCTCCCCAGCTCCTTAGAGGACGGAAGCTGCTCCCTGGCCTTTTAAACCCTGATTCAGAAATAGGCCTTGGAAGCGGTGCGACGGTGGGGTTGAGGTCATGAGCTCACAGTGAAGGCTCAGGCAGGGATGTCAGTGGTCTGGGTCCCTGGTTCTCTTCGATCACATTTCTGAATTATAGGAAGGGGACTGAAAACGGGATACTGTCACCTGTTTGAGAAAGGCTCCACCACCCCCAAGACATCCTCTGCTAGGCTGTCAGTGTTTAGGTTTCATCCGGCAATTTACACGGGCTTTACAGTACCGGGAGCTTGGGTCTGGAGTTTCAGGAGTGACCGTGCTGAGCCCTCCCGCCTTCAGCTTTATGCATACCTGTATATAGTAATTCTCTTTCACTTTTCCCATGTACTTAAATTGTTCCCATTAGCCAGTGTATAGGGCCTGTATTTCTGAGAAATAAGTTGAGTGTGGCTGGTTAAGGTGAACAAATCCTGGGGAGGCAAACTGCACCTTGGGGTTCTGGAAAATCGCCACTACCCTGTGGTCAGCACGGAGGGGCATCTTCTGAGTCTGCCGGGTTGAGTCTTCCATGGAGACTTCCCCTACTGCGTGGTCCTGTGATCTCTTCGTATCTCTTCAATCTCCCTGTCCTTCAGTCTCTGGGAATGATACTCCCAGCCTAGCTAGCGGTGCTCCTCTCCCATGCTTCGTTGAGCTAGCTAGCTTGGTTGCTTTCGAGACAAAGCCTCACTGTGTAGACCAGGTTGGCCTTGAGCTCACCTGCCTCTGTTTCCCAAGTGCTCGTTACGTCCCATACTGGAATCACCTGCTCCGCTTTGGTCAGGCATTGTCCTGCCTCATCCACTCGCTGCCCCTTCTGAGGGTGCAGAGCCGAGGTCTCTTTCCTCGTACAGTAGTCATCTGCCCTGGCAGCCATGTTCCTGCCAGGGTTCCTGCCGCCCTGCAGATTGCCAGTCTGGCCTCCACCCTCACTGCCATAGCTATTGCAGTAGTTACTCAGCTAGACTGTGTGGCAGGTCCCCACTCGCTGAGAAACTATCTGAGCCACCTCACTTCCCTGCCCATAACTGCTCTGGCTTCTTCCTGTTGCACTTTGAGTAAAGCCCCGACTCTCGTCCTGCCTGACCTGTTCCTGTTGCCTCTCCTGCTTACTACACTGGCCACACCTGTTGACCACCCTTGCACTGAAGTCTTTCTCTTCCTCAAAACGGCAAGCTAGTTCCTCATCACAGCCTTTTCTCTCACTGCGTCCCTGAATGGAGCGTACTTCCACATCACTTGATGGCTTCTTGTTCTTCATGTCTGCTCTGAGGTGGTCTTCTCAGAGAGGCCTCCAGGATTCCTAATATGTGGACCATGTATATGCCTGGTGCCTTCAGAGTCTGGAAGAGGCTGTGGGGTCCCCCAAAACTAAAGATATAGTCACCTTTTCATCTCCCCCAGTTTCACTTCCTTGTGATATAAATGAGGTGCATGCTGGAAACCTTCACTGTGTGTGTGTGTCTGTCTGTCTGTGTGTCTGTATGTTCTATATCACTTCCCTAAAGTGGTGGGATAGGCCTGTTTCTGTCCCCAGTGACTCGTTGTTACATTTCTGATGGATGGATTAAGCCATGTAGAAAAAGAAATAGACTGTCAAAAAGAGATGGTCTTCAGTTTGGTAGTCACAAAAGGCTACACACAGAGCTGGTACCATTGCACTATAGGTGAGAGCCACAGCTTTAGTTCCCCATCGGTAATCTAGTTTCAGCTTCCTCCCACAGAGCTTGGTGTGACCTGCGCTCATATGGTTCCTAGTTCACCCTGTGCATACTTCACTCCCTGACAGCCCATTAGCATTAGGTACATGAGTGTTTCTCCCGTCGGAGGGTGAATCCCATGGGGAGGACCATTCAGGGAGTGTTCAGAGCCGCAGCTCTGTCATACACACACATCTGGAGAGGAGCTGGATGATAAGATGCTTTCTTGTTGTTCAAAGCCCAGTGCCCTGTGCATCTTCACATTGATTTGAAAGAAGGGTGGAGCTCTGTTGGAGGTAAGAAAAAGCCTCTGAACTGGAAAATGTATGTGTGCATGTGTGGACGCATTCACGGGTACAAATGGATGTGAATGTGTGTGGAGGCCAGGGATCAATGTCAGTCTTCCTCAGTCACTCTCTGCCTTACTTTATTTATTTTTTTTAAGATTTACTTTTATTTTATGTGTATGAGTGTTTGTCTACATGTATGTGTACCATGTGTATGTCTGGTGCCCGTGGAAGCCAGAAGAGGATGTAGGTCCCCTAAAACTGAATTTGCAGATAGTTGTGAGTGAGTCACATATGAGTGATGGGAACCAAACCTGGGTCCTCTGAAAGAGCAGAAAGGGCTCTTGTTAGCCACCAAGTTCTACTTTCTTTGGCCCTACTGTTTTTTGTTTTTTGTTGTTTTTTTTTGTTTGTTTGTTTGGGTTTTTTTTTGAGAGAGAGGGTCTCACTAATTTTGGTAGACTGAGTGGCCAGGAAGCTCCAGGTTCTGTCTGCCCCCCCCCCCCCCCAGCACAGGGGTTATGAGCACTGTGCCTGGCTTTTTCATGGGGACTCGGGGTGGCCTGGCCCTCAGGTCCTCAGGCTTTGCATAGCACACATTTGTCAGCTGAGCTACCTCCTCAGTCTTGATAGGTTTTGTTTCGTTTGAGCCAGTATCTTACCATGTAGTCCAGGCTGGCCTTGAACTTATGATATACCCGCCTCTGCCTCCTGGTGCAGGGGTTTCTAAGCATGCACCACTGTGCCTAGCTTGAACTGAAAAACATTCCTGAAGGTAGTTTGGAATAGAACACAGGAGAAAGTGTGTGAGGTTGGAGGTCTCCGCCCCAGACACCAAGCAGGTCTTTGTTTGCCTGCTAGATCCCTTCTGTCTCTGCCGCCTCTTCCAGTCCCCCTGCCCTGGCAGCCAGGCTCTTCGCCAAGAGGAAGGGGCTTGTTCCTTTCAGAGAGCTCTACCAATTCAGGCTGAATGTCAGATGTGCCTCCCAGGTCATTGTCCTTGCAGACTGGGGTCTGTGCCCTGGGGAGTCCTCTGTTCTAGCATCTCCTTCCTGGTGACCTGTCTGCAGCCCTGCCTGCTGGGTCTTTCTCACTGACTCTCGGGATATGCCCTTGTCGTGGCACTGACGACCTCTTCTGTCCGCCTGCCTCTCGGGCTGAGAGACAGCAGATCTGTTCCTCGTGTCTGTCAGCCCTGCTGGGGCTGTTAGTGTTGGGGGCCCATGTTGTGACCCTCAGGTACAGCTTGCTCGTGTGAGAGCACTTCTTCAGGATTGTTCTCCTTCCTTCTGGTCAGTTGACTTCCACAGCCCAGACTAAACACTCAACGTATTTCCTCACTGCTGCTAGAGAGCCAGTTTATGAGCTCAGGTCATCAACAGATGTAAGGCTCTGCTGGATGGAAAACATGCCTCTGGGCAACTGTTCACTAGAAGCTTGCTAGATCAGAGAGAGAGAGAGAGAGATTGAGAGAGAGAGATTTATAAATAAATGCAGAGTGCTCTCTCTGCATGTATACCTTTATGGTAGAAGAGGGTATCAGATCCCACTGTAAATGGGAGCCACCATGTGGGTGCTGGGAATTAAACTCAGGTCTCTGGAAAAGCAACCAGTGCTCTTAACTACTGAGCCATCCCTCCAGTCCCTGTTTGTTTGTTTTTCAAGACAGGGTTTCTCTGTGTAATATCCCTGGCTGCTCTGGAACTCACACTGCAGACCAGGTTGGCTTTGAACTCACAGAGATCTGTCAGCTTCTGCCTCCTGAGTGCTGGGATCAAAGGTGTGCACCACCACTGCCCAGCTTGGATCAGTGTTCTTAACTGGGACTCAATATTATCTTATTATCTTTTTTCTGTTGCTGTATATGCCTAGTAAAGTGCATGTTTGCCAGGAGAGTCTCAAGACAGGAAGACCTCCTGCCCGCCCACAGGCTATAGAAGCAAGGCTGACACACTCAGGAGTACCAAAAGCATCTTTCTCCTTCCTGCTTCTCCTTTAGCTGTTTGGATTCAGGAATATGTAGACATATTTTGCCTTTTGAAATCTATGCGCCCACAAGCCAGCTGAGTATTTTGTTCATGAGTGTGTAGAAAGAGCACACAGCTCTGCAGCTTTTATCTTCCTCTAAATAGATGTATGTATGTCCTTCCCCAGTCTCCATGGCTTTCTCTCAAAGGGAGTCCTGTGGCTAGCTGGCCTCAGAGTAGCCTGATGAGCTCCCATGTGTCAAGACAGAGCAGGGCACAGTGGAGCCTACGCCTGCCGTGGTAGGTGCGGTGAGGCACACAGAGCCCTGAGTGCTGGCCACTGAGCCCACTTGTGTTTCCTTTCAGGGCTCTCTTTACCTATGAAGGCAACAGCAATGACATCCGTGTGGCAGGCACAGGGGGTGAGTATGAACCCAAACAGGCTCTCAGCACCAGAAGAGAAGAGAGACACAAAAGAGAGAGGCTGTGACTAACTAGCCCTGGGCCGTCTCAGCTGACATTTAAGCTGTCACAGGAGCAGGAAGGGGACTCAGGCACACAGGTGGCGTCGCCTTTCTCCAGCTCAGCTACAAGGACCCCTCCCCCAGTGGAGTTTTCCTGCAGACCTTTTACTGAGCCAGCTCCATTAGGGACTACTCCTGATCTGGGTGTGGGCCAGAGTCAGGTCAGCCATGACAGGCATTCCTCTCTGGCTGTCTTAAGAAGCAGCCAGCCCTCCAGCATGTGGGCAGCACTAGTCCAGGGCACTGCAGATTGTGGATGCCAGTCTTCAAGCTGGTGCAGGTGAAGGCCCACATATGTGTTCTCTGATTCTGCCCTGCCCTGGTCTTGGGCAAGTACGTACATTCAAGGGCCTGGCCCTCGTTCAGGGGAGGCAGTGTTGCTGCAGGTGGTCATGGCACCTTGATTTGGTGGTCAAAGTGTCTGTACAATCCTTGGAGAAACAGGCAACTCATTTGAGCCAGAGACGCCCGAGGTATAAGACAGACCTGAGGCTGAAACCCTTGACTCTTCCATGCTCGGGGCTAGCATGACTATACTTAGTGCCTGCCTGACCACTCCCCACTCCCAGCTCCAAGGGAGTGCCTGGAACATGCCCTCTGCTCCAGAGAATGAGAGTGTGGTTTTAGTTATGTTGTTGATAGAAAAGTCCTTTCCACTGTGAGCGGCTCTTGCTGATGCATCTCCTCTTTCTAGAACCGTCCGTCACCAGTTGGTCGTCTCGCGTGACACTATAGGTGCCTGAGAATTGCAGGTGTCAGCAGTGGGAGCTTCCTGTTGCTGGCACAGAGCAGGACTGTTGCCCATCAGAATGCTGACTGCCCTGGGTTCTGTGGAGCCCGTAGCTGAAATGGCTGACCAGCTTCTGCCATGACCCGGGAAGGCACAGCGTCAGGGAGAAGGGCTTAGGGCAGCTCATCCTGAGCCCATCCAAGACTGAGAGGGTTCTAACTGGGTGTCTTTGGGATGTTCCAAAACCTCTGCCTCTGGTGGCCCCGGAGCCTGAGTGGACATGGAGTTGTTGACAGGGAACATTAGTAGGCCTGTTGACCCAGGTCTCTTCCCTTCAGAAATCTGGTGATGTGCAGGCGTAGTGGTGCACACCTGGAACCCCAGCACTTAGGAGACAGAGGCGGGTGGGTGGAGCTCTGTGAGTTTACAAGACAGCTGAGCCTATACAGAGAGACTTGTCTTAAAAACAACAACAAAAAAGGCTTTTTTAATTTCTAATTTCCTTCTCAGTTTTGGAGAAGTGGTTTTAAAAACCAAAAACAAACTACTGCAGGTTAAGTGGGGGTGGGTACCTAACATGCACGTCAGAAAGGTACTTTCTCAGGGCTGGGGATTTAGCTCAGTGGTAGAGCACTTGCCTAGCAAGCTCAAGGCCCTGGGTTCGATCCTCAACTCAAAAAAAAAAAAAAAAAAAAAAGAAAGGTACTTTCTTGGGGCCCTCCAGCTCTACCAAGTCAGCTGAGTGAGGTTGGTACTCAAGAATCTGATGATTTGTGTTTGTTTACTTTATTGCTTATTATTTTGTGGTGCTGGAGAGTGAAGCCAGGCACTGTGCCGCTAAGCTGCATAGTCATCCTCTGGAGTTTCACTTTAAGCTTGGGTCCCAGAATGATTCTGTGGCAGGTGGGATGAGCACTGGTGGGCGGGGCTGCAGGCTGCCTCTGAGCCTTGCTGTGACTCTGCAGAGGGAGGCCTGGAGGAGCTGGTGGAGGAACTCAACAGCGGGAAGGTGATGTACGCCTTCTGCAGGGTGAAGGACCCCAACTCTGGCCTGCCCAAGTTTGTCCTCATCAACTGGGTATGTGGATTCCTCCCCGACATACTGGGAACAGAGTGTGTGACTACACCACTCAGGAGGTCAACAGAACTGTTAGTTAAAAATGGAGGAGTGAGCAGAGTAGACCATCCATTTATTGTGAACCGAGGAATAAATGGCATTGCTTGGGATTCACCCCCTCCCCCCAAGCTCAGAATGATTCCTGCAGGATGGAGTAGAAATTATTACAAGAAAATCTCCACCCTGTGATGGCTCTGATGGAGGAGAGGGCCTTTGGTAGTGTTCAGGAGCCTTGGGAATATAGAGATAGGAGCTCCAATAGAATAGATCCCCCTAGCTGGGGACCAGGAATGTTTGAGAAATCCCCTAACTTGGGAAGCCAGCAGCCATGCTTCTCAAAGAACATCCTGAGCTCCTTGGAAAATATGAGGACTGATCTCATCTCTGTGACTCATTATGGAGAATGGCTTTGGCTTTGGCAGGGAGGGGAGAGGAGGAAGTATCTTTTAGGAGAGATAGGGAAACTGTTGGGTTCCTAGGAATTGTGGGCCAGGAAGTGGCTTTGGAGGAGGCCTGGGTCATGCTGTCTGTGCTTGTGTTGCAGACAGGCGAGGGTGTGAATGATGTGCGGAAGGGAGCATGCGCCAACCACGTCAGCACCATGGCCAACTTCCTGAAGGTGAGGGCTGAGCCAAGCCCTGCAAGGGGCCTTACAGGATCCAGTACTCTAGGTTCCTGAGTACAGGTGAACAGGATGTGGAATCAGGAGCAGGACCATGGATAATGTTCGGCCTGGCTTCAGTGGGGCAAGATAAGGACCACTCCAGCACGGACCCAGTGGGCAGGGCTGAGCCCCGGGTTCTGCTTTGTTGACTGCTCTGTCTGAATGCTTTAGCAGTGTCCGGCATAATGACTCACCCTTTAATCCCAGCACTCAGGAGGCTGAGACAGGCAGATTCTTTGAGTTTGAGGCCTGCTAGGGCTACCTAGTGAGACCTTGTTTCATAAAACTAAAAAAAGAAAACAGGGAGGTTGAGCAGCAGTAGCAGGACTTGAAGGAACAAGCCACTGATGCCCTGCCCGTGTACCCCTCTGGGGCATGCCTTTGCTGCCCATTCACACAAGCATTGTGTCACGGATCCTACAGCTGCAATACTGTGCACAATTCATTTATAATTCAGTTGTCAGCTTGACTTTTTACATTTCCTTGGTTCCTGGCAAGGAGACTTGAGACTGATTTCTGTTTCTGCCAACATGTCTTTAGACATATCTTCGTTCTTCCTTATGAACAAAGAAGGCTTTTGTTTAAGTTTTAAAATTTTTGCAGTGTGGAGCAAACCCAGATTCTCACATGCTGCCGAGTACTTGGTGAGTCCTCGGTGAGCTTCCAAGCATATTAGTTGTGTAGTAACAGTTAATGAGGTCTCAGGTCGGCTGCTTGGGAAGGAGTCAGTGAGTTTTAATTGAATAGATGGAAGGTGCCTGAGCATCTGTTGAACTGCAGCAGGAACTGTGTAGCATCCTCGGGGAGAGCTGAGCCTTAGTGTCTCCTGACACTAGTCTTGTGTGCAGTGGTGGCCTTTGCTAGAGGGACAGATAGGAGTTTGACCTGTCCTCTCCTAGGCTTGCAAAGCTTATGTTTGAAGTGCTGCTTCTCGCTAGGGCGCCCACGTGACCATCAATGCACGGGCTGAGGAGGATGTGGAGCCTGAGTGCATCATGGAGAAGGTTGCCAAGGCCTCTGGGGCCAACTACAGCTTCCATAGAGAAAGCAGCTGCTTCCAGGATACAGGGCCTCAGGCCCCAGTGGTGAGTGCTACCCTGACATGGACCTTTCTCCATGCCTGAGAGCAGGGGACCAGAAATGTAGCTTCTAGTGTCCGGGTAACTCCTTCCTTCTGCCTGGCATCTTTAGATGGTAATCCTGAGCCCTGATGGGCACCAACGCCACTAGCCTGGCTGTTCTAGAGCCAGCTTGTGGCAGAGGCTCATCAGCAACTGTCTACAGCTGTGATAGTCTAATAACCCCAGAGCTACGGTGTCAGCATGACTTAGATGGCCCTGGGAGTGGCCATCGTCGAGAGCTTCTGGTGGCTTCATTGCAGAGCCTGAAACTACACAGGCCTGTGACTCTGGCATCATGTAGAGCTCATGGCTGCAAACCACTTCTCAGTCATACAACTGGGATCCATGGTGACCCTTCTGGATGCTGGTAACAGTCAGCTGTCTGAGGAGCAGCCTACTTTAGAACTGCCAGGAGTCTGGGATAAAAATCCTTTCCTGTCCCCGGTGAGAACCAGTTGCCTCTATAAACACACATGTACGTGGAAACATACCCTGTGTTCTCAGGATGCCATGTCCTTGCTGGATGGTCTCCATGGGCTTTTGGTCTTTTATTTTAAAGATGTATTTCATCTTTATGTATAATGTGTATGGGGGTTTTGCCTGTATGTATGTCTGTGCACTCCGTGTGTACTGTGCCTGCATAGGCCAGAAAAGGGCACCAGATCCTCAGGAACTAGAGTTACAGACAGCTCCTTCATGGGAGTGCTGGGAACCTGGTCCTCTGGAAGAGCAGTAAGAGCTCTTAGCAGCTGAGCCCTCTTCTCAGCCCTTGTTCTGTTTTTGAGACAGGGCCTTGTTCTATAGGCCAGGTTGGCCTTGAACTCAAGGGTGCTGGGACTGCAGGTGTGCCACACCCCGCCCCTAGACTTTCTGAACATCTGGGTTTGTCTCCTTGGGGGTGGTAGGCCAGGCTCCCCGGAGCCCACCAGGCGCAGTCCTAGTAGGTCTCACCTGCTCTCTAGAGCTGGCAAACTCCCTTCACCCTGCCCCACCGCCCGCCTGACCGTCCACGTGGGGCCAGGCCGCTCAGGTTACTATGTCCTCTCTAGGGCTCTGTGTACCAGAAGACCAACGCCATATCCGAGATCAAGAGGGTTGGCAAGGACAGCTTCTGGGCCAAAGCTGAGGTGAGTGCTGTGGTAGGGGGACAGGCACTGTGCCGGGCGCCCTTCCCGGCGGTGTTCTTTCCGCGGTGTTCTTTCCGGCTAGTTAAACTGAAGGCATGTGTGAGTTAAGTCACAGTGCATGATGGGCCACAGTGTCCCAGTCCCCGCAGGGTCGGAGGCCGAGGGGGCGGCACATGGCTGAGTGCACAGCTCCCTCTGCAGAAGGAAGAGGAGAACCGGCGGCTGGAGGAGAAGCGGCGGGCCGAAGAGGAGCGGCAGCGGCGGGAGGAGGAGCGGCGGGAGCGGGAGCTGCAGGAGGCTGCCCGCCGCGAGCAGCGCTACCAGGAGCAGCAGAGGTCGTCCGGACCCCCGAGGTTGGCCCATCATGCACTGGGGCAAGGGGCTATCGCTGTCCCCAGTGCTCACCTGTGCTAAGAGGCAGGAGCACTGAGAGAACAGCCAGGAGCTGCTGACAAGCCTCAGCTCTCCCCCCAATCTCGGCCCTTCCCGCAGGACATGTGAGCAGGAGCAGGAAGTGGTTTCAAGGAGCAGACAGGGATGGGTGAGTTTGGGGAGTCTCCACACCTGGGAACTTGCTGGTTTGGCTCCGACTGGCCACTTGTGAAATCCTTGTTCTCAGATTGAGGCTCAGCTCAGACCTCTACAGTCAACCTGAGGCGCATCTGTGCACATCAGAGAACCAGTGAGGGGGCGGGCGGCCCAGGACAGAAGCCTTTGGCCATCTTAGGAGAGGCCCTGTCAGCTCCGCGGCTTCCCGTTCCCCATTCTAACCCACCCTCCACACACTTAACACAGCGTTGAAGGCCTGCTTTCTGAGGGGGTCAGTCAGGTGGAAGACTTGGGGTTCTCATTCACCACTGAGGTCAAAGCGTGCTTCTGTGTTTCTCCCAGGAGTCTGCTGGGCAGCAGGCCCCACACCCACGAGAGATTTTCAAGCAGAAGGAAAGGGCTATGTCCACCACCTCTGTCTCCAGCTCTCAGCCAGGTGAAACCTCTGGGCCTGGCCACAAAACAGGGTGGACCGAGGGGGAGCCTAGAGTCCCATGCAGGGGCCTCCAAGGCATGTTTTAAAGGGTGGCCCTTTTGTCCTGCATTAGTGACCCCTAAAGGACACACAGCCCAGAACCCTGGGGTCTTTACCTGTGCTATCCACAGCCCTACTTCAGGGCTGTGGACTGCAGGCGTTAGATCCAAAGTAATGCACATGGTCCTTTCCGGGTTGTTCAGGCAAGCTGAAGAGTCCCTTCCTGCAGAAGCAGCTCACTCAACCGGAAGCCTGCTATGGCAGAGAACCAACGCCCACTGTCTCAAGGCCCGGAGCAGGCAAGACCTTTGTAACCTTGTCCAGCCCCGGAGGAGATGCTGGTTGAGAAGGGGACTGTTGTAGGAGGAAGGTCACATCCTGCTGTGTCCTTTGCTGCAGGTGTCTGTGAGGAGCCAGCACCTAGCCCTCTGTCTTCGGCCCAGACAGAAGAAGAAGCCACATACGAAGAACCTCCAGAGCAGGACACCCTCTACGAGGAGCCCCCACTGGTGGGTTCCTGATGGAGAGTGGGCCAGGCCTGAGTTTCCTATGGCCCTAGGATGTTTGTTTTTTCTGTTTCTGAGTGTTTGCTCTGCATACATACGTGTGTGGGGTGCCCATGGAGGCCGGAAGGTACACCTAGAGTTGCAGCTGTGAGCCGCCGTGTGGGTTCTGAGAACCAGACCCGGGTCCTCTGCAAGAGCAGCAAGTGCTTTTAGCTACTGAACCATCTCTCCGGCTCCTTTACTGCTTTTTTTTTTTAAAGACAGGATCTCAGTGTAGCCTTCAACTGGGGATCCCCCTGACCCAGCCTTCCTGAGTATGGGCATTGCCCCATGCACAGCATAGATTTGTTTTGTGGTATGGATGGTAGAATCCAAGGCCTTGAGCATGGTAGACAAGCAGCCTACCAGCTAGTAGACTCATTCGCCTCGGAGCCACGCTGTGCTGTAGGTTGTGTGCGCCAGTGCTCCTGTGTAGCCGATGTCAGATGCCAAGAGCTCATGCAGTCCATGGCTGGAGGGATCTGTGTGCTGCCTTTGAGATGAGAGCCGCGCTGCAGGTGTGCCAGGCGGCAGTCGCCCTGGGCCCAAAGAGCCCCCTATGTTTTGTGCCCTTCTCCCCCCCCCCCCCCCCCCCCCGACTCCCAGCTTTATCTGAGTTTGGGTAAAGGCTGAGTCTGGGGTAATGCCATCTTTCTCACTCTCAGGTGCAGCAGCAAGAGGCTGGCTCTGTACACATTGACAACTACATGCAGGGCCAGGGCATCAGTGGGCAAGGGCTGTGCGCCCGGGCCTTGTACGACTACCAGGCAGGTGAGATTCCCTCAGCTATCCATCACAGGTCACGAATCAAGAATGTGTGTAGGGGCTTTATGGGGGTTCTGAAAGAAAAGATGGGATGGAAGGCCCCCTGGAGTGAGAGTGGCCATGGCTTTGGTACATCTGTCCTAGACAGCATGTGCCTCCAGTTATCTGCCCGCCGTCCACTGGCAGGCGTCCTGTGGCTGTCCTTACTGTAGACAAGTGAGGCCTGGATGTCGACTCCCAGCCTTCAGGGAGTGGGAGGCCTGGGGGTTGTGGAGCTACCTTTTACAGGGGTGCTCTGTAGGAAGCTGTGCAGTTAGTCACATTGGTGCCGTCAGGCTGGATGGTAGTGGGCTGTTTTTGAGGAGGGAGCAGGGCACTGGGGTCCCTGGGGACAGGTGAGGGGTGTGGCGAGGCACTGAGGTACCACCCCTCGGCTTCCTTTCCTGCAGCTGACGACACAGAGATCTCCTTTGACCCTGAGAACCTGATCACGGGCATCGAGGTGATCGATGAAGGCTGGTGGCGTGGCTATGGGCCTGATGGCCACTTTGGCATGTTTCCTGCCAACTATGTGGAGCTCATAGAGTGAGGCTGAGGCCCATCCTCCTTCTCTACTGCAAGTGGCTTCCTTGTCGGGAGAAGAAGAGGCCTAACAGTTACTGTGTGGCTCTCTTTGAGGAATGGAACTTCAGTGAGGACAAGGCCCCTCTGCCTTGAGTGCTCTGTGACCCCAGATGGAGCAGAGTCCCACTGCCCCCTCCCCCAGTGCTTACCCCAGCCTCCAGGACCTCCTACCAGACTCACACTTGACCCCGGTGGGGATGGCCTCTTGAGCCAAGCTTAACCTGTGGCCAGCTCCTGGATGACCTCTGTCCAGGGAGGGCAGCACTGAGAAGTGGCGGTCAGAGCAGGGACGTTGGAGCCACATCTGCACTTGCCTTCCTTTCTCTGTGTGGCTTCTGAGGGGTGGTAGCTGCAGCTGTTTAGGAAGACCCTTGGAAATCATGAGCTTAAGAAAATTGCTTTTAGCGAAATCGTGACCAAAGTCAGAGTAGACCATGACGGTTTTGACAGCAGGGAAGTTTTCTTAATAGGGGCTTCCCTACCTCACCCCACTTCTGTCCTCATGTCTGTGCTATGGGAAGAAGGGATGGGATGACCAAGCTCCTGTCTCGGGGAATGTGACAAATCAAAGACATGACATGTATCCTGTGCTCACTCCATGTCTGCTGGCTCCGCCCATCTGTCTGATAACTAAGAACGCAGTGTGGTCCACCGCTCGTCTGCCCCACTTCTGATCTAAATGGGAAGAAACCCCAACCTGGGCCATCTCTGCATTGTACCTGAGTGTGCAGATGTGTGTTTACACATTGTGTACCCTCAGACAGAATGGCTGCTTGGCCTCCTATAATGAGCCAGGCATGGTGGTATGTGCCTTTAACCCCAGCACTCAGGAGGCAGAGGCAGATGCATCTCTGTTGAGTTCAAAGCCAGCCTAGTCTTTATAGTTCCTGGACAGCCAGAGCTACATAGAGTCTTAGTCTCAAAAAGAGGGGCGGTGAATATAAATGATAAGCTGTGACTGATGCCAGAGCCTTCCTACATTGCAGTTCTAGAAGAGGCCACTGCAGACCAGTTGGCTTCAGGAGCCTCTGTAACATGGTCCAGCACTCATCTGCCCGGAGGTGCTGGGTGGACATCCTTGACTCCCAGACTTACCCATTAGCAGCCTGGTGTGGAGGTGCACAGGGGGACCACCAGGCTGTGGTCCAACCTACTTCCTCCCCTTCTCCTGCCTATCCTTAGGCTTTGTGGTAACCACAGCAGGCCGTGGAGGCCCTACGAGCTTAGTCTGGAGGCCTAGTCTAATAATAGGCTTCTTCTGGCTGGGAGGTCACTTAGCATGCCATTTAAGAGGTCACAGGGATAGCAGAAAGCCACCCTGAAGGAAGCTGGTGAAGAGTCACACTTCCTATTTCTCATGGAGAAGACCAGGTCACATTGCTTTTCTCCCTAATACACCCAAGTGACTCTAGAGCTGCAGGGTCACTAGAGGGGATTGTTCACACTACAGAGGGGCTGCAGAGTCCTGACTTAGCCCCAAATAGCCAGAGAGGGATCCTGGATTTCTGCCTCCATTGATGTTGGCTTAGGGATAGCGGTGACCCTGGACTAGGAATCCTCGTGATTAAGGAGTTGAGCTGTGCAGACAGGCCTGGCCATTGCTGAACTTGGTGCTGTGCAGAAGTCACTTTATTGCCCATGTCCACCCTCACTTTGCCTTCCCCTGGGCGGCAACAGCTTCCATGGCCTTGCGAACTGTCTCTTCGTCTCCCAGGAACCTCATGGGCTTGGTAGGCTTCAGTGCCTGGTCCAGTTCATACACGATGGGGATTCCCGTGGGCAAGTTCAGTTCCATGATAGCCTGATCTGACATCCCTGGAGCAAAGGAACAGTGTTCTTAGCCACTTCCACTCAATTCACACAGTATGACCTTTGGTACTGGGGTGCTGCCAGTTCACCCATCTCCGAAAGCAAAGCCACAGAAGTGTGCCTAAAGGTCAAGGCAGATCTGCATACAGAAATAGCCCGGCTGCAAGACAGCCTCCCCCTGAATAGCTGTGGCCTGTGTGCTACCACGCATGCTCTCAGCCCAGGGTGAATTGGCCAGACTAAAGAGGGTTGGGGAGTGTCATTTTAGAGGTTCTAAATTTTGAGCAGGGGAGGAACAGGAAACCTGACCCTGCTTGCTCCTGCAGCCCCTGCCTGGAATAGCAATTCAACCTTTGCTGTTGCTATCAACCCAACCAGCCAGGCAGGAGGACCTGGGAGTGTCTCCTGGAGCATCCGGGGCACTCCCCATGTACCTCTTTCCCCAAGAGCTGGAGAAATGGGCCACACCCAACTCTTTTCTTAGGATCCAGCAAGCCTAAAGGTCATCCAGAGTCTAATATAGACTTCTGATGTCTAAACCCAGATGGGACCATAATTGGTGACCTCCCTATGCCCATATGGCTCCCCAAACCCATCTGTCACCCCTTGCTCTTGAGGAGGAGCCCCCTTACAAGCCTAAGATCGTTAAATAGTTCCGTAGCTCTGCACTGAGACTGCTTTTTGCCTAAAGAAGCAGTGGCCAGGGAGAAGTGGTTCAGCTTTGTGCAGGTGGGTGGGCTGTTTGTTGTAGCCGCCACCTGGGGCCAAAGGACCTCCAGTTCAAGGCCCGCGTACCCAGTGAGACTACCTTAAAAAGAAAAGCCTGCAGCACTATGCCAAGAGTTCTGTAGCAACTCAAGTGTCGGGCTGAATGCACAGAGCTCCGGCCCTCTTTCCTTGTGGGTGCCTCAAGCCTACTCCAGAGTCAGCTCCTGTGCGGTGGCTCAGCTGTGCAGACTAAACTCACCATCTCCGTCCTAGCCCAGAATATGCTGGAAGTGGATCAACAAAAATACCTCTCCACTTTTAACCTCAATCTATTCCTGAAACCCTCACATATGTAAAGTATCTGAAACAAGCCGGGGTAGTCACCCTCACTGTTGTCTGTCTCACATCTTTCCTGAGGGTGATCCTCACCTTCTAGATGCTTCACAATGCCCCGAAGGCTGTTTCCGTGGGCGGCAATAAGCACTCTCTTGCCAGCCTTAATCTTAGGCGCTATCTCCTCGTTCCAGAAGGGCAGGGCCCGGGCAATGGTGTCCTTGAGGCTCTCACAGGTAGGCAGCTCCCCAGGCCTCAAATCTCCATAACGCCGGTCCTGGGGAGAGGCACAGGGACCACTTGCATTGGCTCACTGGGTAGCCCTCCCACCCTGGCTCCCAGCCTTACAGCTTCCCAGCACCTGGCCCACCTTACTGATGGAATTGTAGTAGGGGTGTTTCTCATCCATGGGGGGTGGCGGGATGTCAAAGGAGCGCCTCCAGATCTTCACCTGCTCTTCCCCGTGCTTTGCCGCTGTCTCTGCCTTATTGAGGCCTGTGAGCCCCCCATAATGCCGCTCATTGAGGTGCCAGGTACGCACCACAGGCAGCCACATTTGGTCCGTAACATCCAGGATGGTCCAAAGGGTACGGATAGCCCGCTTGAGCACCGATGTGTAGCAGATGTCAAACTCCATTTTGGCATCTTTGATGGCATTGGCACCCCGCTTGGCCTCCTCAGCCCCCTTCTCACTTAGTTCTGCATCAAACCAGCCACAGAAACGGTTCTCTTGGTTCCATGTGCTCTCACCATGGCGAACCATTATTACACGGTGGGTGTTCATGGTGGCAGGAGACAGAGGCGCTGCAGATGACAGCAGCCTGCTTAGCCCCTTCAGCTTTATAACAGTTTTCCCAGCCCCCACCCCAGCCCTAACTGCCAATCAGCATTCCAGGAGATGCAGGCAGGGGCAGGTGGCCAGTAGTAGAACTGGGGGTGGGGTGTAGTCCAAGGAGCTGGACTTAAAAATAGCCTCCAAAACCATCAGCTCTGCCTGGGCTCAGATGACAAGTCCATAACTAGTACCTGGGGCCAAGCTGGGTGGGGTAGAAGTCAAGCCTGGGGTGTTCTCCATGGAAATATTCTTTGACATCAGGGGCTTTCAGCATCTCCACCAGCCCTTTCCTGCACAGGCAGAGACAAAACTCTTCCAGGCCCACTGCTGATGTTTAAGATAGGGTTTAGCTATGTGGCCCAAGCTGCAATCCTCCTGCCTCAGCCTCTTAACACAATAAGACAAGCTCAAGCCTGTCTCAGGAAGAAATCTAATGTCAAAATCAGCCAAGGAGCGTGTGTATTGGTTGTCCATCTGAAGAGGTCAGTGCATTCGTTAATGTTTGTGTCTACCGCAGACGACTGTTCTCTGCCCAGGTGCCTGTCTCAGCACACATGCATTGCCTGCGTTAATGTGTTGCAGGCACACACTTGTTGCCAGGAGAACCTACACACACACATACCCCACCCTTACAGCTTTGCCGTGCTCAACATAGTAGAGAATTCCTTAGGCTGGAGGCCTTCCTCAGGCTCCTGATCACCTGCCTCCCTGACAGGGCTCTCTTCCGCCTTCCGTGGGCAGCCAAGCTAGGAGAGCCCTTTGGTAGACAGAGGAGCAGGAAAAGTCATGGCAGAAACAGCAGGTACAAGCCATGCTCTAGGGAAGTCCAGCCTCGTGGAGGGCAGTACCAGACAGCAGCATGGGCTGAGAAACCCTCTTGGTTTAGTTTCCAGAACAATCAAAGGAAAAGGACTCTCCTCTCTGGGGCCCCTTGTTGAGTCTGAGCTGTTCTCCAAGCTAGGCTTACCACTCCAAGCTGAGACCACCTCGGAAAAGAAAATAGGATTCATGGCCCTACCTTCTAGGGCCAGGACTGTACCAAGTTAGAGGGGTTAGTTATAGGGTATGTTCAGTCCTTCTCGGGGCAGGCACCCAGGCATAAGCTGACACACGGCATGGGCACCACAGAGTCCAGAACATCTATCTGCATTTGATTTTGGAGGACACAGTCCCCACATCTTGTCCTACCTCCCCCATCTGTAAACAAGAACGGATGGGTGGGGGGAGCCAAGGCCTTGTATGCAGGGAAGCCTCCATACTGGTCCTAAGCCCCACAGAAGGCTCTGTAGACCAAAGCAGACCCAAGAATCCTAACAGGCAGAGTCAGGAGAACTGCAGAGCTCAGGGCTTGCAGGAACCCATGCCTCCTCATGACACTACACTTGGGTCTCACTTTTTCTCTCTCCTAACCCAAGTCTGATCTCTGTCCTTGGCCACATTAGGAAACCCACCAGATTAACTAACTGTGACTGGCCCTGAAGCGCAGCATGATACCATGGCTTGACAAGACCACTGTGACTAGCTCTGGGTGCTAGGAAGGAAGGGGCATGGTGGGACAGGGAGTGGGGCACGGCTGCTTTGAGGGTGCATCAGGAAGTAGCAGCTCCCTAGATGATACTCAGACGAACCCAAAGGACTCAGCTGTGAGCCTTACAAGAAAGGGATGCTAGGCTGAGGTGCCAGGAAAAACCAGAGAGCCCTAGGGGCCTAGAGAGATAGCTCAGCAGTTAAGTGCACTTCCAGAGGACCCAGGTTCAATCTCCAGTACCCACTTCACAGCTCCAGGGGTGTCCAACAGGTCTAGACTTGGTGGGTATCTGCAATAGTGTGCACATTTCCCCCACACAGACACACAATTCAAAAATAATAAAAATAAAAACATTTTAGAACCAGGTGTGGTTGTGCAGACCTTTAATCCTGGAGCAGGGGAGGCTGTTCAGCCAAGGCTAGATGAAGGGCCATTTCTTTTCCTTTCTTTAAGACAGAGTCTCAAGCCGTGTGACAGTGGTGCACGCCTTTAATCCCAGCACTCAGGAGGCAGAGCCAGGTCTGTGAGTTTGAGGCCAGCCTGGTCTATAGAGCGAGATCCAGGGCAGGCACCAAAACTACACAGAGAAACCTCTGTCTCGAAAAACCAAAAAAAAAAAAAAAGAGAGAGAGCGAGAGAGACAAACAAACAAACAAACAAACAAACAAAAAAGCGTACACCACCATGCTCAACGTTAATGTATTTTTTTAAAGACGGGGTCTCGTGTAACCCACACTAGTCTGGGGCTTACATCCTTACATCCTTCACCAGACTGTTCAAGTTGACTGTCTTTGTCATTTCTAGTAACGGTTATCTATCCATGACAATCGAACCATGACAGCTAACGTCAGAGGTAACAATGAAAGACCAAGAAGAGAAGCATGGTCCTCACGTTCCCTCCTCTAGACAGCACTGCACTGAGGTGCAAGCTAGGACAATTAGAACATCTAGATTGAAAGGAGGAAGTAAAATTGTTTCTGTGTGCAGCTAGCCTGGCTTTATATACAGAAAATCCTAGAAATCAAATGTAACAATAGGGGAAGCAACTACTTATATTGTTCTATTATTAAATAACACTCAGGAGTCGGTATCAGGGTAAAAATCTGACTGATTAGAGATGCAGCAGAGAAGCAACCAGTGATCTCCTTTCCTTCCTCAATCCAAAAGACCCCTGGAATCTTTCTAAACCCTTCCCTGCTTCTTCCTGTGTCTCTCTACATGTCCTGGGTCCTCCAAAACCTCTGTGGCTGATTCTGATCAGCTAGTAGCTGGCTCTGCCTTCTGATTCACAGTAAACTTTATCGGCAGTCTCAGGAGTGTCAGAGTGTGATAGAATACATCACAACAAACAGGTGAGTTCGTCAAGGCTGCGGGGACACAAAAGTCAATTGTATTTCTACACACTAGCAATGAGTAACTAACAAAAAAAATGCACTTAATGCAGCATTTAAAGAATAAAACACATGGGATTTTTCCATCTTTGAGAGAGTTGCCAGACTGATTTGAAATGGCAGGGCTTAAAAGCAGTCTTCCTGCTTCCTGAGTAGCTGGGACTACAGGGGTGTACCCACGCTGGGTTTAAGAGTTAACAAAAAGTGTGTATGATCTATATTCTAAAAACTTAAAATGGCCCAGCAGGATGACTCAGCAGCAACAGGCTATATATACAGCAAGCCTGCCGACCAGAGTCTAAGCCTCAAGAGCCACAGAGCGGCAGGACAGAAATGACTTCCACATGTATGCTTCGGCTAGTGTGCATGCGCACACATGCAGAGATGAACAGATGTGCAAAATAAATGCAAATTTAAAAAAACCTATAACACTGGGCTGGAGAGGTGGCTCAGTGATTAGGAACACTGACTGTTCTTCTGGAGGACTGGAGTTCAATTTCCAGCACCCTCATGGCAACTCACAACTGTCTGTAACTCCAGTTCCAGGGGATCTGACACTTTCACATCAATGCACATAAAATAAAATTAAATAAATTTAAAAAAAAACTGGGCTGGAGAGAAGGCTCAGCTGTTATATGAACTTGCTGCTCTTGCAGGGGACCCAGGATTGGTTAATAACACCCACACGGTGGCTCACAACTGTCCATAACTCTAGTTCCAAGGGATCCACCCTCTTCTGAGCTCTGTAGGCAACAGACACACACGTGGTGCAGATATATATATAGGCAAAATACTCATACACATAAATCTAAAAAAGAAAACAAACTATAAAACACTGAAGAAACTAAAGTATATCTAAATAAGCCCATGTTTATGGATTAAGTGTGGTGGTACATATCTTTAATCCCAGCACTTGGAAGACAGGCAGGTAGATCTTTGTGAGTTTGAGGCCAGCCTGGTCTAAATAGTGGGTTCTAGGTCAGCCAGGGATACACAGTGAGATCCTATCTCAAAAATAAAAATATTTATTGTTAAAGTTGGTAATTTTCACCGGGCAGTGGTGGTGCACACCTTTAATCCCAGCACTCGGGAGGCAGAGGCAGGCGGATCTCTGTGAATTTGAGGCCAGCCTGGTCTCCAAAGTGAGTTCCAGGAAAGGCAAAAAGCTACAGAGAGAAACCCTGTCTCGAAAAACAAAAAACAACAACAACAAAAAAAAAAAGTTGGTAATTTTCTGCAAATGACCTAGACCTTCAATACAGTCTCTTATCAGAAGAGTCCTAGCTGGCTGCTTTGCATAAACTGAGGACTCAGAATGGCTAGTCCCCAAAAAAATACTGAACAAAAACTTGGAGGATTTATTCTTCCCAATTTCTAAACATTTGTACAGAACTCTGGTAACAGAGACAGTACTGTACAATCCTGTAAGATAAACAGAGGTCATGGAACAGTACTGAGTCCAGGAAACCTCCCTTCGTACTGTGGTTAAATGGTTTTTGACAAGTGTGCCAAAAGAATCCAATGGGCAAAAAGTAATCTCTTTAACCAATAGTTTTTGGACAACAGGACAGCCACATGAAAGCCAATAATGGTGGACCCATACCTCACACGTGCCTGTACGTTTACTCAAAATAAATACTCTAAGGGAGTGAGAACTAGGGATCGGAGAGATAGTTCAGCTAGTAAAATGCTTGCTTCACAAGCGTGAGGACGCAAGTTTGACCCTCTGAACCCAAATGAAAAGGCAGAGCATAATGGTGCCTACTTGTAATCCCAGTCCCGGGGACATAGAGACAAGAGGATCCCTTGGGCTCAGCCACTCTACCCTAATCAGCAAGCTCCAGATCCCAGTGAGAGCTCCTGACTCAAAAAAAAACAATGATGGCAGACACGGGCTGCTCTTCCAGAGGACCTGGGTTCAATTCCCAGCACCTACATGGCAGCTATCTGTCACTACAATCCTAGTCGTCCTAGATCTGACACCCTCTACTGACCTCTGAGAGCAGATGCGTTCCTGTGCTCATCCCTTTCTCTACTCTTACACACTTCAGGACCCTCTGCCCTGTGAAAGGTGCCACCCACAGCTGGGTCTTCCCACCTCAATCAGCAAAAGGAAGACAAGCCCCCAGAGGCAACTCAAGCCATCCCAGTCTAGACAAGCCCTCTTTGAGAGTCTCTTCCTAGATGAGTCTGGAGTGTGTCAAATTGACAATTAAAAGTAACCATCACAAAAATAAAATAAAAATAAGGGTCTAGGGATATTACCCAGTGGTATACCGCTTGTTTAGCCTAGGTTCCATCCAAAGCACCACCACAAAAGGAGGAGGAGGAGGAGGAGGAGGAGGAGGAGGAGGAGGAGGAGGAGGAGGAGAAAAACCTCAAACAAATACAAAACAAGCAAATGAAAAACCTCTTATAAACTCAACAAGAAAGAGTTAAGTAGGGGCTAGTGAAGTGACTCAGTGGGTAAAGGCACTTCCTTCATAAACAGGAGGAACTGTTTGATTATTTTCTTAACTAACTTTGAATCCCAAGACACCACATAAAAGCTGTACACAGAGCATAAGGCCCTAGGACCCTAGCTCTCCCATGGGGAAGTGGTAAGCAGATAGGAGACTTCCCAGCAGCTCAGGGCCAGCCAGCCCCGTGAACACAGCAGAAAAACAGCAAAAAGACCATCTTAAACAAGGTGGAAGGCAAGGATTAACACATGAGGGTGTCCTCTGACCTTCACACGTGTGCTGTGGCATGTACACACACACACACACACACACACACACAGAGAGAGAGAGAGAGAGAGAGAGAGAGAGAGAGAGAGAGAGAGAGTTAAAAATGGACAACAGACCTGAACAGATAATTCCCTAACAAGAAATGGCCAGTACACTCAACACTACTAGCCATTTAAGAAAAATGCAAGGGAAAGATCACAATGAACTACCACTTCATTCACTCAGAGAGCTGCAATTAGCCAGGGTGGTGGCACACACCTTTAATCCCAGCATTCGGGAGGCAGAGGCAGGTGCATCTCTGTGAGTTCAAGGCCAGCCTGGTCTACAGAGTGAGATCCAGGACAAGCACCAAAACACCACAGAGAAACCCTGTCTCAAAAAAAACTTAAAAAAAAAAAAAAAGAAAAAGAAAAGAACACAAACTAAAATAAAACTGGAAATGAAAAACAGCATATCAAACAAAAACCTAAGCTTCATGAACAGATTACAAAACATGGAAGACTCTCAGATAATGAAGACAATATAGAAGAAGTGAATATTTCAGTCAAAGAATATGTTAAATCTAAAAAAGAACAATAAGAAATAACTCCCAAAAGAGTAGACAGCAAGAATAATCAAACTAGGGATTAAACCAATGAAATAGAAATTTTAAAAATTACAAAGAATCAATAAAATGAGGAGTTGGTTCTTTGAGAAAATAAGATTGACAAACCCTTAGCCAAATTAACTAAAAGACGGAGGAAGAAGATCCAAATTAATAAAATTAAGGATGAAGCCAGGCAAGTGGTGGCGCACGCCTCTGATCCCTGCACTCGGGAGGCAGAGCCAGGCAGATCTTTGTGAGTTCAAGGCCAGCCTGGTCTACAGAGCAAGACCCAGGACAGGCACTAAAACTACACAGAGAAACCCTGTCTCGGGGGAAAAAAAAAATTAGGGATGAAAACAGGGTCATTAAACAAGCATGGCAGTGCATACCTTTTTAAATCCTAGTACTCAGGAAGCAGAGACAAGTGGATCTCTGGGAGTTTGTGGCCAGCCTGGTCTATGTAATGAGTTCCAGGAAAGACAGAGCTACAGAGTGAGACCCTAACTCAAAAACAAGTAAATATATGGTATATCTCAATGGACAGCAAGCAACCCAGAGAATGATGACATGGTTTATAAGGTAGAAAACCTAAAAGGAAATGGGTTGATTTCTTGATATGTATAACCTACCAAAATTAAATCAAGACCAAACAAGCAATTTAAACAGACTCCTAATGCTTAGTGATATAGAAACAGTAATTAAAAGTTTCCCAAGCAATAAAAGCCGAGAGCCAGATGGATTCAGCACAAAATTCTACCAGACCTTCAAACAACCAACATTAGCCCTCTTCAAATTGTTCACAAAATAGAAACTGAAGGAATATTTCCTAATTCTTTTTACAAGGTCACATTATCTTGATACCTAACAAAGAGAAAATTATAGGCCAATATAACTTAAGAACATATATGTGAAAATTCTCAATAAAATACTTGCAGACCAAATCAAAGAATATGTCAAAAAATTATACAGGCCAAACATGGTAATGCATGCCTTTACTCTCATTACTTGGGAAGTAAAGGCAGGTGGATCTCTATGAGTTCAAGGCCACCCTGGTCTACATAGGGAATTCTAGGATAGTTAGGGGTGTATAACAGAAAGACACTGTCTCAAAAAAAGGAAAGAGGGGGTTGGGGACTTAGCTCAGTGGTAGAGCACTTGCCTAGCAAGTGCAAGGCCCTGGGCTCGATCCTCAGTTCAAAAAAAAAAAAAAGAAAGAAAGAAAGAAAGAAAGAAAGAAAGAAAGAAAGAAAGAAAGAAAGAGGAAGGGAGAAAGGAAGAAAGAAGAAAGTAAGGAAGGATTATCCAACACAATCAGGTAGGTGGCTTTATCTCAGAGATGCAGGGATGATTCAACATATGTAAATCAATAAACAGAATACACACAAAAACAGACTAAAAGGAAAAAAAAAACACATGATCATCTTATCGGATGCAGAAAAGGCCTTTGACAAAATCCAACATCCCTTCATGATTAAAGACCAGAAGAGACCAGGGACACAAGGGACAGACCTAAACACAATAAAGGCAGTTTACAGCAAGCCCACAGCCAGTATCAACCTAAACAGAGAGAAGCTCAAAGCATTTCCACTGAAATCAGGAAAAAGACAAGGTTGACCACTCTCTCCAGCCTAGTCCATATAGTGCTTGAAGTCTCAGCTAGAGCACTAAGTCAACTGAAGGAGACCAAGGAGGCAAACAGCAAAGAAAGAAGTAAAGTTTCTTATTTGCAGATGGTATGATTTTATACATAAATGACCCCCAAAAACTCCACCAGGAAACTTCTCTTTTTGTTAAAGATTTATTTATTTAGTAATATACAATGTTCTGCCTGCATGTATTCTGCAGACCAGAAGAGAGCACCAGATCTCATTACAGATGGTTGTGAGCCACCATGTGGGTGCTGGGAATTGAACTCAGGACCTCTGGAAGAGCAGTCAGTGCTCTTAACCTCTGAGCCATCTCTCCAGCTCCCCAGGAAACTTTAACAGCTGATAAACTGTTGGGGACACAAAGGTCCTTGCACCCACAGAGTACTAGGGAACCGGAAATATCAATCACAAAGGGGCCTCTCCTTAAAGGAGAAATTAACCTGTTTTCCACCCAGAAGCCTGGGAGTGGATACTGTTAATGACTCTGTGACCCTTTTGCTATTGTGGCAGCAGACTTCACCCACCTTTTGCTATAGAGGCAGACCTCACCCAAATCCCCCAGAATGTTTACCCAGACTCTCCCTCCCTAGAACTTTATCTTTAGCTCCCAGTTGATAGAACGCATCCTTAGGGGAGATGTCACATGTATTTTATGGCCTGCTGACCTCTGTAGTGTCCCGGTCAGAGACCATACTAGATTCTAGGTCTTTAGCTAGAGAACACATCTTCCTGGTCACACGTACTTTACAAATAAGTTTCTAAGTACTCACACCTTAAGCTTCACTGTGTACCTGGAATAGGATGGGTTGTTGCCTGGAAACCTGGGATGGGAATGATGATTGTTGCCTGGAAACTTTCTCACAAATTGTTCTGTGTTTTAAATATGCTGACAATGAACAGCCTGGCATCAAACTATCCAGTTAACAAAGGCAATCTGAACCAAGTTTTCATCTTGACCTCTTCCGAGGTTTGCTTCCCTGCCTGGGCATCTGCAGGGTCTCCCTCAATAAACACTTTCAGCAAAGCAATAGGATACAAAATCAACACACAAAATTCCATAGACACCATATCACAGCGCCTAAGAAGCATGCCTGGTGTGTCCCCCATCTTGACAAGCCAAAAAGTTGAAACTATACAGATTGTTTTTCAGATCCTAAGGGACTAAAGTTAGAGTTCTGAAAGATTAGTGAGAAAATGTAACAATGGGAGCAGAACAGGCAACACTTTTTTGTTGTTGTTGTTGTTGTTGTTTTTTCGAGGCAGGGTTTCTCTGTGTAGTTTTGCGCCTTTCCTGGAACTCGCTTTGGAGACCAGGCTGGCCTGGAACTCAGAGATCCGCCTGCCTCCGCCTCCCGAGTGCTGGGATAAAAGGCGTGCGCCACCACCGCCCGGCTAAGCAACACCTTTCTAAGTAGCTTGTTGGATCAACGAAGAAACCTCAGGGGAAACAGAAAATGTTTTGAGCTGAAGAAAAAGAAAAAGAAAAATACAGCTTATGATGGCACGTGCCTGTAATCCCAGAAGTAGGGAAGCTGATGTAGAACAATTGCAAGTTCAAGGCTTGCCTAGGTTATAGAATGAGACACGGTCTAAACAGTCGGACCAACAGACAAAGGAAGAGTGGTGAGGCTGGAGAGATGGCTCGGTGGTTAGAGCGCTTGCTGTTCTTGCAGAGGACCTGGGTTCAGTTCCTAGCGACTGCATGTTGGTTTCCAATTATCCTTAACTCTTCCTGGCATTCAGACCTGCCCCTTAATGCCCCGCCCAGCGTCCTGACGTCATCTTATGTAAAGTCCCCCTTTAAGAAAAAAAAAAAACCTCCCTCACCCCCCCTCTTCCTCTCTCTCTCTTGGTATGAGGTAGTGTGCACTTCCTCTCTTCCTCTCTTCCCTTTTCTCTTTCTCTTCTTCCCTCTCCTCCCTTCTCCCCCCCCCCCATAAAACTTTCCATGTGGATGCCGTGTCTGCATGGTGTAACTTTCCACTGCGCCACGCTGCCGCCTGCCACGACTGCATGTTGTGTCTCCCTCACCCGCCTGTGTCTCCCTCACCTGCCCTGCCCCTTGCCTCCATCCTCCAAGGCCTCTCGAGTGCCATTACAACTCTGGTTCCAGGGGATCCGACATCCTCTTCTGACCTTCGAATGCACCAGGCAGGCATGTGGTGCACATATGTACATGTAGGCAAAACACTCATACACATAAAGTAAAATCCAAATATCAAAATCGAAAACAAAAAGAGTAACAATAACAACAACAAAACCGCCCTGATTTCCCCTCCACTACAACATAATAAAATTGTGAGATAGTAAAATCATGATCAGAGGTAAATTTCGAATATCACATGCTTAAGAGGAAAGGCGTGCCTCAACCTAGGCTTCCTTTGCTAAGGCGAGAACAGAGAAATTGATGGACAAGGGGGAAGTAAAGGCAACGAAGAAGAAAAAGAATGCCAAGGGACCAAGAAAAGAAGACGACACTTACATCTGAGGAAGGAGAGGCAGGCAGTGAGACAACACAGACTCCAAAACCCAAGACAACACTGCTGGCAGTTCTTCAGGCATTCAACAGCTGTGATGAACAGACCCATGGTTTTAGAAGTCACAAACTACCAACACTTCCCCAAGAAGACAGAACCAGAATCATCCTGAGTCTACTAAGAAAATTAGATTCATAACTTAAGAACTTTCATAAAAGAATCCACTTGCTGTATGCGGTGGCACATGCCTCTAATCCCAGCACTCGGGCAGAGGCAACTGGATCCCTGTGAATCTGAAGTCAGACTGCTCTACATAGCAAGTTACATGCCATTCTCGAGAAAGAAAGAACTCTCTAGAACCTATCAGTGTCACTAGTGAGTTCTAAACATTTAGAGAATAATAATTTTTTATAATCTCTTCCAGAAAATGAGAGAATCGTACCTAAGCAATAGCTCCATCACCAGGAACCTGATAATAAAGTCCAACACAACAACAAGAGTGTTCTTCACGAAGACAAACACAAAAATATTCAGCAAATACTAGCAAAACAATCCCGGCCATGGGGGCTGGAGAGATGGCTCAGAGGTTAAGAGCACCGGCTGTTCTTCCAGAGGTCCTGAGTTCAATTTCCAGCACCCACATGGTGGCTCACAACCTTCTGTAATGAGATCTGATGCCCTCTTCTGGCATTCAGGTATATATGCAGACAGAACACTGTATACCTAATAAGTTAACCTTAAAAAAAAAAAAAAAAAAAAAAAAAAGAATCCCAGCCACACGCAAAGAACATGCCCAACACAAGGGAGCTTATCCCAGGAACTGAAAACTAGCTCAGTATTCCAAAACTGACAAATATTGACAGGCTAAAAACAGAACACTCACTGAGCAGTGGTGGCACTTAGGAAGCAGAGGCAGACAGAATCTCTATGAGTTTGAGGCCAGTCTGGTCTTCAGAGTGAGTTCCAGAACAGTCAGGGCTATGCAGAGAAACCATGTCTTGAAAAAGCAAAATCAACCAACCAATCAACTAAGCAAACAAACAAACAAACAAAAAACCAGAACATACACACAATCATACTGCTTGAGGCAAGAAAAGCAGCTACCAAAACTCAACACTCACTCATTATAAAAGGGCCAGTGACTCGGCTGAGTGAGGAAAGACACCTGTTGCCCCAGGATCCACAGGGTGGAAGGAGAAAACCAACTCCTGAAAGCTGTCCTCTGACCTCCACATGTACACTGTGGCATTCATGTGCCCACACACAGCACATAAAATTAGGTGTAATAGGCCAGGCAGTGGTAGCACACACCTTTAATCCCAGCACTCAGGAGGCAGAGGCAGGCAGATCTCTGTGAGTTCGAGGCCAGCCTGATTTACAGAGCTAGCTCTAGGATAGGCACCAAAGCTACACAGAGAAACCCTGTCTCGAAAAACAAACAAACAAACAAACAAAATTAGGTATAATAATATTTTTTAAAACTTTGGGGAAAACCTAGTAATAAAAGGTAGTTATCTTAACTTGATAAAAGGCGTCTACAAAAACCCAACTTGTGGAGCTGGACAGATGGCTCAGTGGTTAAGAGCACTGGCTGCTGTCGCAGAGGACCCAGGTTTGGGTCCCAGCTCCCACATGGCAGCTCACAACCATCTGTAACTCCAACTCCAGGAGATCTAATACATTCTCCTGGCCCCCACAGGTGCTACACGCAAGTGTATGAGTATTTGCAGGGCTGGTTACCTCACAGTGTACAGAAAACACGGGGACACTATATACCAAGGCAAGACCCCAGAAACACACTTCCTCCAACGAGGCCCCACTTTTTAGCTTCCATGCCCCTTTCTAAGTAACACCACCAAAGTATTAAATAGATTAAACCACTGATTATCTCAGGCACCTCATGATTAGTCAGACTTCCCCAAAGCCCCATCTCTGAGCACCTGCATTGGGGACCAAACCTTCGACACGTGAATTTTGAGGGGTATGTTGTATACATAACAATGAACTACTTCTTCAGCCCCGTTAGAACAGCTAAAATAAACAGGAAAAATATCCAGAGTCACAGCCTCCTAGGAGACTGTTAACTTACATGGAATCTGGCTCACACTGTGACGGAGCCAAGGTTCCTCCATCTTGTCCCTGCCTGCAGCAACCATCTAAGGTCTGACTCGGAGCTGAGCCCCACCCCCACCCCACTCCACTTATACCGCCTCCGTGGGAAAATCCCTTAGAAAATCAGCCAACCATGTCTCAGGGACCTGAGGTTAAGATGCCCCAGATAACTGCTTTTTTGCTGTACTTCCCCCTGCAACTGCCAACCAGGATATGGTTTTTGGTTTTAAAACTCCCTGCAGACAGCAGTCGGGGCTGCTCTGGGAGAACTGTTTCTCTCCAGGCAGTTACAGGCCAGTTTAATAAAGACTCTCAACTCAGACTCTGGTCCTGGGGGTCTTTGCCCAATGACCACACTGCCAATGAACTGCAAAAAGGCACAAGCATGTCACACAGTAGGCTGTTCTTATAAACTTCATAAACTTGCCCCTTGGGATGGCTAATCTTGGTTGTCAACTTGACGACATCTGGAGTTAAAAACTCAAACAGCTGGGTATACCTGTAAGGGATTTTTTTCTTAATGAAATAATTGATCTTTGAGGTGGAAAGATATGCCTTTAATCCAAATCTTTTGAGGTGGGAAGACCCACCTTTAACCTGGGCCATGCCTTCTGTTTGCAGCCTCTATAAAGGACATGGAAGAAGGACATACTCTCTCTCTGACTGCTTGGCTTTGATCTCACTGGCAAGTCCATTCCTTCACTGGCATAGAGCCTACTTATGCAGGATTCTGGTGGACATTGAAGACTGGCTGAGACATCCAGACTTGTGGACTGAACAACTACTGGATTCTTGGAACTTTGGTTGGTAGACAGTCACTGTTGGACTAGCTGGGCCACAGCCTGTAAGTTATTCTAATCCCCTCTCTATATGTAGATAGATAGATAGATAGAGATAGAGAGATAGAGAGATGGATGGATGAATGGGATGGATGGATGGATAGATGGATGGACGGATGGACGATAGATTCTAGAGCAACAGATGGATAAGGATAAATTTTGTTAAAGTATCTGGAATAGGCTCTCCAGTTTGTCAACATCTACAGACACTGAAGCCTCTCCAGAAGCCCAGAGTGTATTGAAAACCCATGGTGTGAACTATTTTACCACCATAAGGAGACAAATGCATTTGATTATCCTGATTCACCAATTGTGAGAGGTAACTTTGACAATTTGTGGAAAAATAAGGAAAATGATTGTGCTGGTTGGTTGCTCCTAGGATTTTTGGATAAACTGACAAAGAAAAAGCATGAGCTCCATGATAAAATTAATCAATGTGGTAGTTTGAATGAGAATGGTCAGTATCGGCTCATAGATTTGAATACTTGGTCACTAGAGAGTGGCTCTATTTGAAAGGATTAAGAGGTGTGGTCTTGTTGGGGAAAGTATGTCAGTTGGGGTGGGCTTTCAGTTTCAAAAAGTCCATTCCAAGCCTAGAGTTTCTCTCTTCTGCTGCCTGCAGATCTGTCTGCTGCCATGCTCCTGCCGTGATGATAATGGACTGAACCTCTGAAACTTCAAGCAAGTCTCCAATTAAATGCTTTCTTCATGAGGGTTGCCATGGTCATGGTGTCTCTTCACAGCCACACAACAAGCATCTAAATCTAAGACAACCAACTTCTAGCATCTCAGAATATGGTGAAAGACAATAATAAACTTGGAGATAAAACTGACCGGCTCCAGATACACAGAAACAGTCTAAAGGTTTCTAAGTGTGCCCTGGAAGAGAATCTTCTCAGCAGCCACAGAGCTCAAGCTCAGAAAATCAAACCAAAGCCTGCATTATAAGGTTAGCTAAATTACAAAGAAAATCCAAGTCCCAGGCTCAGAGGGTGTTGGCGGTTGAAATAAGGGTATTAATTGGTAACAAATGGGATCATGTAACTTGGGGGAGGACCCTACTGAGGCTGAGAGCTTTGAATTCTCAGATTCTCAAGGGTTTATCTCTCCTCCCACAGCAGAAGATGTACTCCCACCTCCATCCTCTGAAATATTTCCTTTTCCTCCTTTGAGAAAAAACAATCCTTCATTGTATGCTAAACCAGCAGTGAGTCTCCCTGAAGAAGACACTGTACCAGACCTTTACTTTGGGCCACCATCCAGCTCCCAAAATATGACACAGAGACCACTTCTTCTCCTCCTTCTTCTTCTTCTTCTTCTTCTTCTTCTTCTTCTTCTTCTTCTTCTTCTTCTTCTTTTTGGAGACAGGGTTTCCCTGTGTAGTTTTGCACCTTTCCTGGAACTCACTTGGTAGGCCAGGCTGGCCTCGAACTCACAGAGATCCCCCTGCCTCTGCCCCCTGAGTGCTGGGATTACAGGTGTGCGCCACCACCGCCCGGCCCAACATGGAGACTTCTTATTAGTTTTGAATTCTTGGCCTAGCTTAGCTCTTTCCTTGCTAGCTCTTTTAACTTAAATTAATCTGCTTCTCTCTCTCTACCTTCTCCTCAGGGCTTTTTACCTTTCTTACTTTCTGTATAGCTTACTTTCACTGCTTCTCATGTCTGCTGGCTGGCGTCTGCCTGACTTCTGGCCCCAGTTGTCTCCAATTTCTTCTAAAGCCTAGATTTCTCCTATTTATTCTTCCTACCTGCCAGCCTGGCCTATCCTTTCTCCTGCCTAGCTATTGGCCATTTAGCTTTTTATTAAACCAATTAGGTGTCTTAGGCAGGCAAGGTGAACAGATGCAACACATCTTTACATAATTAAACACACATCCTTACATTGTTTTTTTGGGGTTATTTTTTAAATTTTTATTTATTATTATTTTTTTGAGCTGAGGATCAAACCCAGGGCCTTGTGCTTGCTAGGCAAGCGCTTTACCACTGAGCTAAATCCCCAACCCCACATCCTTACATAGTTAAACAAATGCAGCATAAACAGATATAACACATCTTTACACAGTTAAAGTAATATTCTGCAGCACAGACAAATGTAACTCATCTTTGCCAGTTAAAATAATATTCCACTGCAGGACAATACAGATGTCTCTCAGGGCCCACCAATAGTTGCCTCTGAGATCTATAGCCAGACTTAAAGCAGGCTCCTAGAGGGGAGGTAAAAAATGTAGTCCCTGGGGAGATGCTTTACACTGCTAAAGAGCTTAATGAGTTTGCTAATTCATTCAAGCAAAAGTATGGGGAATATGTGTGGGGATGGATTTTAAGAATGTGGGATAATGGTGGAAGGAACAGAACATTAGATCAGGCTGAGTTTATTGATAGGGGCCCCCTGAGTGGAGATTCTAAGTTTAACAGAAGCTTGCACAGTTTAAAAAAAAAAAAATGTGTCAAAGGTTTGCTTGAATGGTTGGCTGAAGCATTTGTCAAAAGATGGCCTCCTGAAAAGGAGTTGGGGATGCCTGATATCCCTTAGGGTTGATGGGAGGATTTTAAGACTCAGGGAGGGCTGGAGAGATGGCTCAGAGGTTAAGAACACTGGCTGCTCTTCCAGAGGTTCTGAATTCAATTCCCAGCGCCCACAAGATGGCTCACAACCATCTGTAATGAGATCTGGCGCCCTCTTCTGGCCTGCAGGGATGCATGCAAACAGAATACTGTATACATAATAAATAAATAGATCTTTAAAAAAAAAAAAAGACTCAGGGAAACTACAATGCTAGAGTGGGTATGCTGTGTAAAACCTAATTGTCCACAATGGGAAGACCCAGAAGACACGCCCTTCACTGATCCTATAAAACACAAAATGGTGAGAGAGGCACCAGCACATGTGAAGAGCTTCGTTGTCAGCCTTTTTCTTTTAAGATTTATTTATTTATTATGTATACAGCATGCATGACTGCAGGCCAGAAGAGGGCGCCAGATCTCATTACAGATGGTTGTGAGCCACCATGTAGCTTCTGGGAATTGAACTCAGGACCTCTGGAAGAGCAGTCAGTGCTCTTAACCTCTGAGCCATCTCTCCAGCCCGTCACCCTTTTTCTTGGGCCAGACCTTACAGATGGAGATGCTGCTGCTCAGATGAACTGGATACAATGGGTTTAATTGACCCTGCCGTAGTGGGGCCCAGGTGGCAGCCCTGAATATTCAGATCCAAGGTGATCATAGCTATCACGGGCAAGCAGCGTCCATAACAGCCCGACCCCTAATGGGCAGCACAAGCAAAATGATTTTTGTGGTGGCATGACTTGTATGGACCTTTGGTTGTGGCTGATTAATAATGGTATTTCCAGGCATGAAACAGCCTTGAGCCAGTTTGCAGACCTAGGACCCCTTGCATGGACAGCCAAATTTCCCTGAGGAAGAGCCTTGATTAAAAAAAAATAATAATCTAAGAGTTTGATTGTTAAGTTTTCTCCAGTCCTTCTCCAGAAGGACCGACGGCCTTTTACAAGGGTAACTGTGCACTGGGGGAAAGGAAGCAATCAGACTTTCCAGTGTCTATTGGTGTGGTGGTTTGAATAAAAATGGCCCCCATAGGTCCATAGGAAATAGCACTATTAGGAGGTGTGGCCCTGTTGGAGGAGGTGTGGCTTTGTTGGAGGAGGTGTGTCACGGGAGGGGCGGGCTTTAAGGTCTCAGAAACTCAAGCCTGGCCAGTGTGCCACTGCCACTTCCTGCTAACTGAAGAGCCGGGTGTAGAACTCTAACTACCTCTCCAGCACCATGACTTCTTACATGCCACCATGTTTCACTCCATGATGATAATGGCCCGAACTTCTGAACTGTAAGCTACCCCAGTTAAATGTTGTCCTTTATAAGAGTTGCTGTAACTATGGTGTCTCTTTACAGCAATAAAACCCTAACTAGGCTGGGCGGTGGTGGTGCATACCTTTAATCCCAGCACTCGGGAGGCAGAGGCAGGTGGATCTCTGTGAGTTCGAGGCCAGCCTGGGCTATCTGAGTGAGTTCCAGGAAAGGCGCAAAGCTACACAGAGAAACCCTGTCTCGAAAAAAAAAAAAAAAAAAAACAACCCAAAAAACAAAACAAAACCCTAACTAAGACAATTAGATGCTGGTTCTGAATTGATACTGATTCCAGGAGACCCCAAGTAACATTGTGGCCTCCAGTTGAAGTAAAGTTCGTGGAGTTCAGGTGATTGATGGAGTTTGGCGAATGAAAACCAACTCAGAAGGTAGAGTGGATCCCCGAACTCACCCTGTGGTTATTTTCCCAGTCTCACTTTAGAGTGGTCCCTGCCAAGGAAAATAGTGGATTAAAAAGAGTATCACATTCTTACAAGAATTTCAGAAATTAGTGCCACCTTTGAGGACTTGAAAGATGCAGAGGTGGTGGTTCCCACCACATCTCTGACAGATGGATTGTGGAGAATGACAGTTGACTATCAAAAACTCAATCAAGCAGCTGCTGAGCCAGATGTGGTGTTCTACTTGAGCAGACTAACATATCTACCTCAGTGGAATTCTTAGGAGTCCGGTGGTGTGAGGCATGCAGAGATATTCCTTCTAAAGTGAAGGATGAGTTATTGCACCTGCCCTACCCACCACCAAGAAAGAAGTACAACATTTAGTGGGCCTATTAGGATTCTGGAGGCAGCACATTCCCCACTTGGGTGTGTTACTCCGGCCCATATACCAAGTGACTCAGGAAACTGCTAGCTTTGTGTGGGGCCTGGAACACAGAAGGCTCTTCACCAGGTCCAGGCCGCTGTGCAGGCTGCTCTACCACTTGGACCATATGATCCAGCAGAATGGATAGGACTTGAGGTGTCAGTGGCAGATAGGGATGCTGTTTGGAGCCTTTGGTACGTCCCTATAGGTGCAAAACAGAAGAGACCTTTAGGATTTTGGAGCAAGACTCTACCATCATCTGCAGCCAACTGTTCTCCTTTTGAGAGGCAGCTCTTGGCCTGCTATTGGGCCTTAGTGGAAACTGAATGTTTGACAACAGAGTTTCTAAGTTACCACGTGACCTGAGCTTCCCATTATGAGCTGGATGTTGTCTGACCCATCAAGCTATAAAGTGGGACATGCACAGCAGCAATCTATTATTAAATGGAAGTGGTATATATGTGTTAGGGTCCAAGAATATCCTGAAGGCACCTGTTATAAGAAAGTTGCATGAAGAAGTTGTCCAGATGTTATGGTTTCTATCCCCAATATAATGCTGTCTGCTGCTAAGCATGTACCTATAGCCTTATAGGGTATGCCAGATCAGTTGCCTAAGAAAGAGAAGACCATGTGACCTGTTGCAGAAACAAGGATTACACTTGACATGAGTGTTTCTGTTATGTAGCATGAATCCTAATTGGTATTAATAAAAACATGGAGCCAGATATTGTGGTAAATGCTGAAAGATCAGAGAGACAAAGGAACAAGCCACAGCCACCTCTCACCTCACCAACTCCTCAGCTAAAAGATCTGAGCTCCTGTCTTCTCTCACCTTATATTCCTTTCTCCCCCCACCCCAGCCATATCACTTCCTGTCTCCACCTCCCTAGTGCTGAGATTAAAGGTGTGTGTGTGCCTCCCAAGTACTGGGAGCAAAGGCATGAGATCCCAAGTGTGGGGATCAAAGGTGTGTGCCACCACTGCCTGACCTCTATGGCTAACTAGTGGCTTAGCTCTGCACTCTGATCTTCAGGCAAGCTTTATTTGTTAGATCACAAACAAAATATCACCACATTCCCCCCACTTTTTTGTCTAAAATTTAAAAAAAGGTTATAATATAAGAAAAACTATATATAATAAGTACAATAACTATATAAAATGTATAGGGAATAAATATATCAACAATGTCTAGTCCATTTACATTTGACAAATTCAGAGAAAATACTCCATTATCTATCTTATCTTGGTGAGTCTAAAGCCTTGTACCTAATTTACTTTCTATCCTAACTTGCATTATGATCTAAAACTATCTTTTGATATCCCTTAACCTTATACACTTTACACCTCTTTAGTGAATTTCTTTTCTAAATCTAGACAAGAAAAAATATAACTATAAATATCTAGTCTTCAACTCCCTCAGAGACACCAGAAGCAAATAATACTTCCTGAGTAAACAGGAATTGCAAGCAAGTGACTTCCAAAAAATGTGAGTAATGACAGAAACATATGGTGGCCTGGACAGTTGAGTGACTCTGTAATGTTGGGGCAACCATCTTCCACCTACAGGCCTAGAACATCTGACAGACTTTTCTGTGAAATAGGATATTCTGAAGGGCTGTCCTACCTTGTCTTGGCAAAGTTCAGTAGTCTTTTATTTTGTGCCCTGCTTGTCCCATTTGGACAGCAGACTGTCAGCAGTCGAGGCAAGGGCATTTTCTTGCCCAATGGCTAACTTTTGCCACAAATTGCTTCTGGTGGTCCTAATGAACAGGTGCCAAGAAAAAGGCATTTGCTAGATCAACAGCTGCATACCATGTACCAGGAAATGTGTTAGTCTCCATATGAAGTTTCTTTGATGCCCACCACCGTCTTTAAAGTAGATTGATGCTGCCAGGAGCAAATGTGTCTCACTGTCATAAAAAAAAGAACCTATGTTATTAAAACATCTTAAATGCCATATTCTGTAGATTACTGAAGTGTTTGAAGACAACCTATCTAAAATATATCTTTTTGGCCTTGAAAACATACCTAATATGACTACAAGCTTGATTGTAATAGGTGACTAATTACTAACCTGCATTTCTTTATTATCCTAAATAGTTTGTAATAATAACTTTTAAGAACTAGCAATTTGCATCACATTGTTAAATGAGAGGTATAGGTACAATACCTTGAACAAGATTAGAAATGGATTGCTGTGGGATGTTCTATATGTCAAATGTGTTGCTCTGATTGGCTAATAAATAAAACACTGATTGGCCAGTAACGAGGCAGGAAGTATAGGTGGGACAAGGAGAGAGGAGAATGCTGGGAAGTGGTAGGCTGAGTCAGAGAGACACTGCCAACCTCCGCCATGACAAGCAACATGTAAAGATACCACTAAGCCACAAGCCACATGGCAACTTATAGATTAATAGAAATGGATTAATTTAAGATATAAAAACAGCTAGCAGGGCTGAAGAGATGGCTCAGAGGTTAAAAGCACTGACTGCTTTTCCAGAGGTCCTAAGTTCAATTCCCAGCAACCATATGGTGGCTCACAACCATCTGTAATGAGATCTGGTGCTCTCATCTGTATCATAATAAATAAATAAATCTAAAAAAAAAAAGAAAAAAAAAGAACAGCTAGCAAGAAGCCTGAGCCATTAGGCCAAACAGTTTAAATAATATAAATGTCTGAGTGATTATTTTATAAGTGGGCTGTTGGACTGCCTAGGCTTGGTGGGATCTGGAGAGAAAACTCCAGCTACAAATGGCGCCCAATGGCTCGAGTTTCCACCTTAAACCTGAGAATATTTAAAAAGCAATTCAAAACGGAGCTAAAAACAGCTTCCTAGTTGTCTCTCTCAAGTTGGCATGTTCCTGGCATGCGAATTTGACCAGCAGTATGGCGGGAATGAGGCATCTGCAAGGGGTACATTATGCTGTGTGGTGGCTTTAGCCTTTGCTAGTACAAAACAAAAACAAAACAAAACAAAACAAAAGGTTGGGCTACACGCTGCTGACAGTAAACTGTTGGGAAGCTGAGGTGGGCGGAGCCAGCAGCCACAGCTGCTGTTTCAGTCTTGGAATGCTGCAGTTTAAAGCAATAGGTTCACAATAAGGCAGATTCAGATGAAACAAGACTTTAAATGCTTTACAATGTGTGTAAAAATGTATGTAGGCTTGGAAGAGAGAGAAAAAGGAATATGTACAGTTATATAAAGAAATACATAGTTTTAAAAAAAATAAAGTCTTTAAAAAGACAGTAAAGCCAGGACAATATGGCACCATTCCTGAAGTGAGTGGCCTCTGCAATCTGGAAAAGGTACCGTGCCCTTTTCTTCAAAGGCAGCTGAACAGGGAGTGGGCCGATGGCTTCTGATGTGCAGTGGAACAGCAGATGAAACAGTTATTCTTGAAGAATAACTAAGCTCAACCCTCTCAAGAGTAGACTGGCACTTAATAGAGGGATGCGGAGAAGAACGGGATGCCGAGATGAAGCCACATATACACAGCCAAGAAAAATGGACAGCTGAATTTTAAAAAAATCAATAATTTCCAGAATTTAAAATCCTGAATCATGACATGACACTAGTGGAATTCAGGTGTTTCTGGTACATGGACTGCTCTCACCAAATGTGAGGTCAAACTGTTGACCTTGTATACATCCTATTTCACAAATGAGTCTGTCAGATACGCTAAGCCTATAGGCTGAAGATGATGCCCCAACACTGCGGAGAAACCTCAGGTGACTGTCCAGGCAGCTGGCTGTTTCTGTCAACTCACATTTTTTTTTTTTTTTTTTGGAAGCTGCTTGCATACACTTCCTGTTTTTACTTTTTATTAGGTAATATTTCCTTCTTGGGTCTCTGAGGGAGTTGAAGATCAGTTAGTTATAGTCACAGGTTTCCTTGTTAAGAATTTCAAGCCGGGTGGTGGTGGCGGCGGCGGCGGCAGCAGCGCACACCTGTAATCCCAGCACTTGGGAGGTAGAGTCAGGTGTATCTCTGTGAGTTCGAGGCCAGCCTGGGCTACAGAGCTAGTCCAAGACAGGCTCCAAAGCTACAAAGAAACCCTGTCTTGAAAAAAAAAAAAGAAGAAGAAGAAGAAGAAGAAGAAGAAGAAGAAGAAGAAGAAGAAGAAGAAGAAGAATTTCAGAAAAGAAACTCACTAAGAGGTGTAAGTATATAAATTTGAAAAAACGTAATAAGATAGTTTCATTAGTAATATAAGTTAGGATAGAAAGTGAACCAGGTACATTTTGGACTTACCAAAATAGGATAGATAATGGAATTATTTTCTCTGAATTTGTCAAATACAAATGGACTAGACATTGTTTAGGTATTTATTGCTTGTATATATGGTATATAGTTATTGTACTTTTGTATATAGTTTTTCTTATATTAGTTATAACTTTTTTCCTTTTTTATTAAAATAGAAAAGGGGAAATATGGTGATATTTTATTTGTACTGAAATGTGATTTTATTTGTATGTTAATAAATAAAGTTGCCTGGGGGTCAGAGCTAATAGCAAGCCATAGCAGAAGCTGGGTGGTGGTGGCAATGCCTTTAATCCCAGCACTTGGGAGGCAGAGCCAGGCGGATCTCTGTGAGTTCAAGGACACAGTCAGCATGGAGACACACGCCTTTAATCTCAATACCAACCTTAGAATACCTGGAGGTCTGTACAGACAGGCAGTGACAAGGAGGTCATGTGTTGGTTTACAACCAATGAGAAGGCAGAACAGAAAGTCAAGAAAAAGACAGAGACACAGGAAGTAGGTCTCTTGCTGAGGAGAAGGACAGCAGCAGCAGTGAAGGGTAAGAAAGTGGCTTTTAGCTCTCAGCTATTGCTCTGACCTCTTGGGCTATTAACTCTGTATTTGGCTCTGTGTTTCTTATTTAAGAAGACTGTTCATCTACAATGTATATACAGTATGTTCTAACAAAAATAATCTCAACTTTGTATCAACAGAGATCCATATCAATGTAAAATATTTAAAACTAGTACATGCTTTTTAAAAGTAGATTCAATTATTATTATTATTATTATTTTCAAGACAGGGTCTCTCTGTGTAGCTTTGCGCCTTTCCTGGAACTTGCTTTGGAGACCAGGCTGGCCTTGAACTCACAGAGATACACCTGCCTCTGCCTCCTGAGTGCTGGGATTAAAGCTGGAATTATCTGTTTTTTATCCTATCATATCTATATCCCTTTTTTTTTCTTTTCAGAGTAGATTCAGTAATCTACCCTTTCATCCTATCATAGCTGTATCCCCTTTTTTCTTTTTAAAACAAGAAACCTAAATCTAATCTCCTTTGTTTAGTTTTTTTCCCCTGACCATTACCAATAACAACTTGTAACCAACCCCCTAAATGATGACAAATATCATAACCCATTGAAAGACCAAAAATCACCCACCTCACCTCTTGGGAATATGGGCGTCATGTTCTTAAGTTTATGTCCTGCTGGCTGGGGGCAATGGCATCTTTAGGGGACCCTGAAAAGAAAACTTTGGGTTAACTGTCAATCCTGGGAGAGGTTGCTGTATCATTTATTGTCCAGTCTCTGCACAGTGGGAAAGGGCAGGGCTTGTCTCAATAGTCTGTGAGACTAGATCATCTCAGCCAGCCACTTCCAGATTGTCCTGAGCAGTTTGTAGTCCAAAGCCTATCTTTAGGTGGTGTTTGTCAGGTTAGTGGCGGCGTTATCGTAGTCCATGTGGAATTATCATTGTGGGGTCCCATCATCCTTTTGGAGACTTCAAAGGTCGCTGTTAGATGTGGTCATGGTTCATTGCAGAAAACTTAAACATTTTAAATGTCATATGCAGCAGATCTCAAAAAGGTTAAAGGATCAATATTTGTTATGTGTATCCAGAGTTCAAAAACTTAATTCCTAGTTACCTGATAGACTCAAACCTGTCATCATGTACAGAAAGCTAAATGAAGCCTTTTTCTAGAATAGTACTATATGACCATTAGTTAGTACTCTATATGACCATTAATATCATGACAAAAAGTTTAAAATATAGTTATATTTTGATAATGTTTGTACAGATATTTATGTTTTCTTTATCATGTAATATAACATCAATTAAGAGATATCATATTTAAGTTTTGAGATTCCAGCCGGGGTGTGGTGGTGCATGCCTTTAATCCCAGCACTGGGAGGCAGAGGCAGGTGGATCTCTGTGAGTTCGAGGCCAGCCTGGTCTACAGAGTGAGATCCAGGACAGGCACCAAAGCTACACAGAAAAACCCTGTCTCAAAAAACCAAAAAAAAAAAAAAAAGTTTTGAGATCCCAAAAGAATGTTTCTCAAAGGGCTTTGACACTTATTCTAAAATTTATAAATGTGTTTGTAGTTGTGTGAGGGATAGTTATATCATGTTAGATGTAGTTATGACCTGGTTAGATATATAATGCATTTACATTTGTATGTGGGATAGTTAGACTATATTAGGCATAATTATGGTCTGCTCACTTGGAAATTAATCATGACATAAGGAGGTACAATTGTGTGTCAAACAGACAAGACTTGTGATGGCTGTTCTTTTGAGGAGAAGAAAGACCCATTTTAATCTGGGTCCCTCCTTTTGGTGGCAGGACATGGAAGGAAGCTCTCTCTCTCTTTGCTTACTTGCTCTCCCTCTTGTTGGCAAGTCCATTTATTCATTGACATTAAAGACTACTTCTCTGGTATTCTGGCATATACCGAAGACAGCTGAAACATCCAGTTTTGTGGACTGAACAACTATTGGGTTCTTGGATCTTCCTTTGGTAGACAGTCATTGTTGGATTAGCTGGACCACAACCTGCAATCTATTCTAATAAGTCCCCATTTTAGATATATTCATTCTGTAAGTTTAGAGAACCATGACTAATACACATGACCCAATAATCCTATGCCTGGCTATTTATCCAAAAGAAATACAAATATATTTGTGATGTTGAATATTGTCAACTTGACAGCACTTAGAATTACCTAGAAGACAAGCCTCCAGGCAAGCCTGTGAGGGATTACCTCTATTAGATGAACTGAGATGGGCAGACCCACCCTGAAAGTGGATGACACCCTCCAGCTTGCTAGTGCATAAAAAAGACTAGCTGAGCATGCATTCATCTCTGCTTCCTGGCCAAGGAGTCAATGTGGCCAAGCTCCCTCAAGCTCCATGCCTTCCAGGCCATGATGGACTGAACCTTGAACTGTGAGCCATAATAAACCCTTTCTCCCTTAAGATGCTTTTGTCGGGTATGTATGCTACCCCAGCAACAGGGAGTGTAACTAAGACAGCACTGTTCACACTGATACACTTATACCACGCATGCCCATAGCAGCTCTAGTTACACTCACAAAGCCAGTGTAAACCTTCTGGAGCTGAGTGGACAGTGGGACGCTCACAGCTCACAGGAGAAACAAACTTGACCCATGCGACAATTGCAGGGGCCTCAAGAGCCTTTGTTAACAGAGGCCAACAGCAGCTTACATAAAGCTTAGTTGCATGTCTATGACATATTTGTAGGGACAAAACCAAATGAATGGTTTGGGGTAAGCCTGTCACCATACCAGCATGCTGTAAGGGAAGGTTCTGGGAAGACAGAGCTGTTGTGCACTGATGTGGCAGAAGTGGCCAGTGTGTGTGTGTATGTGTGTGTGTGTGTGTATGTGTGTGTGTGTGTGTATATGTATGTGTGTGTGTGTGTGTGTGTGTGTGTGTGTGTGTGTGTTAAAATGCCTAAAACTATACTCCATAAGAATTCATCAGGGCTGGAGAGATGGCTCAGAGATTAAGAACACTGACTGCTCTTCCAGAGGTTCTGAGTTCAATTCCCAGCAACTACATGGTGGCTCACAACCATCTGTAATGAGATCTGGTGCCCTCTTCTGTATACATAATAAATAACTAAATCTTAAAAAAAAAAAAAAGGAAAGAAAATTCATTTTATTGAATGTCAATCTTTAAAATACTTATAATGTGGCGACTGGTCTAGGAGGCTCTCCTCTGTCAGGGAGAGTGGGCACTGGGTGGACAGCAGGCAAGGGCCTTCTGAGCCAGAGGCTGCCGGGGGTGTGAGGGAAATGGAGGACCTTGTGCTGAGTCCACGTCAGTGCTTCTGCCTCAAGTAGGTGAAGGAGTTGGTCACAAAGGGTCTGCAAACAGGACGACAGGAAGTGAATTGGGAAAGGGGGGGGGGTTAACTAGAGGGATACAGCTGAGACTGGAAGAGGTGACAGAAATGCCAGAGCCACAGGACCTGCATGAGGACTGCAGGTTTGGAGCTGCTGCAGGGCTGTCAGAAGCAGCAGAGCAACTGTCTTTGAGAGACAGGACCGGGGAGCCTACACCTCACAACTCAGGACAGCAAGAGCACTCGGCTGCTGCCCACTGATCTTGCTGGTTTTCAGTATTGCTGCCAGGCTGAGCAGCAGTCTCTGTCCCAGGATTCACTGTGGGGCTGTGGATGCACAGGGGATTGTGGCTAGGCAGGCTAGGCGCAGCCCAGGCTGGAGTGTGTGTGTGTGGTGGGGGGTGGGTGGGTGGGTGGGTGGGGGCAACAGTTACAAGTGGAAGAGGACGCTGTGCCACTTAGGAAGTCTGGGGCCCAGCTGTGGGTGGTGGTGCCCGGCAGCCCCAGGTTTCTGTCTTGGGCCACTTCCTTCTCCAGGTTCTGCAGCACAGCCCTCAATCAGGTTTCTTGTGCATCACCTCACAGCCAGAATTACATTTCCCATATCAGCTCAAGCACAGGGCGACGGGTCTCTTTCCAGTACATGGAATAGGGTACCCTGCATCAGACAGAAGCTGGACAGCAGCTGGACAGATCAAATGCTCACACCAGGACCAGAACCGAGACTTCAGACTCTGCCATAGTTCCATGAGCTACAAACTGCTCAGAGCCCCTAACCCTGGGGAGTGTGGCAGTTGAAAGCTGACCCAGGGTCACACCTTGCCAATGTCCCAGCCGCCGAAAACTCCATTTGCACAGGTGAGGCCATGGGGTGGCAGCACATTTTCTGTCTACAAACATCCCTGGTCAAACATGAGGCGACCCTTCATTTTTTTTGTGGGTGGGTGTGGTGGCCAGCAAGCAGGATCAGGCATTTCTCTGCTCTGGAGGAAGGTACTTGAGGCCCAGGAGTCTGAAAATGTCTTCCTCGGAAGTTGCATGAAAAAATGTCTTCTGCAAGGAATGAGAGGGTTAGTGGCTGGGGCGCAGATCAGGCTTCCATGCAGTGTAGCTGGCCTATGCCATGCTATCACCCAGTGTAGCTAGGGCCAAACCATGTTACTGTCCACAGTGTAGGTGGGCCCAGGCCATGCCGCCATGCTTCCATGCATGGCAGGGACAGGTCCATGTTATTGTGCAGCGTAGCTGGGACCATGTCATACTAACTAGCAATGTATATTATATTTGAGATTGTAGACCAGGATCCAGGTGATAGGAACTTACCCGCTCAGGATCAAACAGCCCATGGCTGTTCAGCCACAGCCCCTTCTCTTGCCGGCTGAAACGCCGTAGCTCCCGCTCAAAAAGCTGGGGAGAGATGGGGAGGCGTGCCTTTAGCGGGGCTGGCCCACCGCAGGCCCAGGCCCTCCGAGGAACACAAGACCTACCTGGGAGCCAGTCCAGCCAAGAAGAGCAAAGGGGAACTGGCTGTTGGGGGTGACCACAAGATCTACCCTCACAGCTCTCCAGGCCGGACAGGGCTGCAGGTCCCCCACTAAAGCTGCATGTGGGGGTTGGGGCAAGCCCAAGATGCAGAAACACCTTTCAAAAGCATCCATGGTGTGTTTCTGCCTCAGGAGGTGGGCAGAGTCTAAGTGGCTGCGATGATACTGGTGATACAGAACAAGTCCCTGCGAGAGGGGAAGCAGGTGTGGCCAGGTGCTGCCAAGGTTCTGGGAGGGTAGAAGGCTGGGCAGCCATCACTGCTGGGCAGGGTGCCGAAGGCCCTCACCTGCCTCTGTAGTTGGCTCATCACTCTGGGCAGCAGCCCCGCTTCTTGGCCCTCCTCAGGGTGAGTGATAAGGAAGTCCACATCATGCCCTTCTAACTTCCCCCTGAAAGAGAAAGTTTGATTCTCTGGCTTCAACACGAGGCCATGTTCCTTTCAGTGAGTGGAAAGGCCACCTTGGCGGCATCCACAACTCAAGTCCCTACCTTAGGGAGGAGCCTAGAGTGTACTCAGAAGGTAGAGTGGGCCCTCTTACCTCCGGAAACCGCCAGTTAGCGTGACAGTGGCTCCAGGCAGGGTCTGCCTCACAGCGGCCTCCACCAACTGCTGCAGAGCCTCGGCATCAGCTCGCCCAACTGGGGTGCTCAGGTCCTGGTAGTACTGGAGCCCTGTGGGCAGCACAGCCCATCTTCCTCACAGAGCCCCTCCCACCCCCCAGCACACAACTGCCACCACAGCCCTGTGGCTGTAGGAAAGGCAGAGGGAGGGGTTGGGGCCAGAGCAGAGCAAGATCCTACTCATGGTCCACTCCTCCTTTTAAAACAAATTCTTATTTGGGGATAACTATAGATTCTCATGCAACTGAAGGGAAACAAGATCCCTGGTGCCCTTTACCCAAGCCCCCCCATCCCCCCAAACTTAGTATCTCGAAAAACTCCAGTGAGTTTGAGACCAGCACGGTCTATATATAGAGTTTCAGGCCAGCCATGGCTACATACCAGAGAGCTGGGGCAGAGAGTTTAACACTTGCCTTATAAGGCCCTAGGTTCAATCCCCAACATTACAAAAAAAAAAAACCAAACAAACAAAAAATCCTTCACAGACCCACATGGCACAATGAAACTAACGCAGGCAAGACACAGCCAGCCCTTCCAGGTTTCGGCTTTTCCATTAATCAAAGGCAACCAAAAGGTGATAAAAAAAAAAAAAAAAAGATGTGACGAAGATGGGTCTGCTATTAGCCACCTCTCCTTTGGCCCACTCATCTTCTTGCCTGTCCAAGGGGCACTGCTGTGCCCTCCATGCTCAGTTAAGGAGGTTTAAGCATGAGAAACGGCAAAGCCTTGCACACAGCCCACAGCTCTTAGTAAACACTGCTGGCCATCCTGTCCACCCCACCCCACCCCCCGGGGAAGAGACAATTGAAGCAGGCAGCACCCGGGGAGGCCATTGGCAGGCCATGGCGCCCTTCAGCAGAGTCTCCAGCCAAGAGTGACCAGGCAGGCTACATAGACCAAACGCCTGCTCATCACCTGCTGGCTTCCAGAAGTACTCAGGAGTTGCATGCTATCATTTCTCTGTGTTTCCCAGAGAAGGTAAGCAAGACTCAAAAGAGGTTAGTCCTGAAGCCATGGTTACATACGGTGGAGAGGAGAGGACCCAAACCAGGCACAACAAACACAAGGCTTATGCTGTTTCCACTCATGGTGGCACTGTACCCCAAGACCATGTACACCTGGACAGGCAGGCCCAGACCAAGGCTGTCCTCAACACACATTGAGATCAAACAGGAGGGAACATGAGGCCCAGATGCCATGGCAACACTATGGTAACAACAATCCCTGAGGAAGAGCCATGGGAGACCCCAGCTCCAGGGAGAAAACCCCGTCTACTTGCTACCAGGACCCCTCGGCACCAGCTGCTCCCCTGCACTCAGGTAGTCAGCATGTTCCCCAGCAGAGCTAAGGGCTTCAGTGTGTAGGGCTCCCAGGTCCAGGCGGCTCTGGAAAGTTCACCTGCTTTCTGCTGCTGGGTCAGTCTCTGGGGCTGCTCTCTGAGCTCATCCAGGGTTCGTAGCCCTTCCTGGTACCACCGGTTGGCAGTCTTCACACCAACCCCAAAGACTTGGGTGAAGAGCTACGGGGAAGAAGAAGGGGTGGACAGGTCAGGGGCAAATTCCATGCAAGGTGCCCCTGAGGACTTTGCCTTCATGCCCAGTGCCACAGGATGAGGACTCAATCCTGGAGTCTGGCCCACCCAGACCACTCTCACAAGGGGCTGGACCCACATACCCCGAGAGTAGCCCCACGAGGGACAGCATTATTTCAGCTGCCCAGCCACCAGAAAACTTCAGGAAGTTCTCTCTTCACCCCTTATAAAAGCTCTGTCCCCTTAATGCACAGGCCCAGCCTGAGCTTACCACAGACCCAGGGAGTTATCCTGATATATAGGCCCGCCAGGTTTTCAGTTCACTGGGAAATGCCTCCACTTACTACGGCTGGGGTTTACTGTGCGTTCCCTTCATCAGCAAACCCAAGGAAGAGTGAACAAAGAGGGCGGTTCAACAGAGGCACAGGAGGCCTGACTAGCCTCTACCACAGCAGGTGTGGAAAACTTGCTCTCAAAGGTTCAGATGCCAAAGGGTCCGTGGAGCCCTGGGCTAAGCGTGTTGCCCGCCTTGGGCCAATCATGAAGAGACTCCCAGGAATTCTGGAATGAGACTAAGGCCAGCCCACACAGTGGTTGAGACTGTATACATGGTCCAAACCCTTCTGGGGGTTATGTCTCCTAGCAGCGGAGGATGGAGGCCAGGTGTGGCCATACACGCCTGTCATCTCAGCACTCAGGAGACTGATACAGGAAGACCTTGAATTCTAGGGCAGCTTTGAATTATATCACAAACAAACCAAATGGAGCTGCCTTGGAGAAGAGCTGTCTCAGCCTTGCCCTTCCTGGGCTCTTCCCAGCCCTGTTCTCCCTGACCCTCTGAACTCACAGTGTAAGACAGAACCTGGCTTTCAAAATCTGGTACTAGCTGGGTGGTGGCACACGCCTTTAATCCCAGCACTTAGGAGGCAGAGGCAGGTGGGTCTCTGAGTTCAAGGCCAGCCTGTTCTATAGAGCAAGGACAGCCAGGGCTACACAGAGAAACCTTGCCTCAAGAAAACAAAAACATAGACAAAAACAACAACAAAAAAGCTCTTGCAGAGGACCTGAGTTCAATTCCCAGCACCCAGGTCAGGGAGTCTACAACTGCCTCTCTCTATCTCCAGGAGATCTGTCACCTCTGCCCACCTCACTCACCCATACTCAAGTGTATGTATGTGTACATACATACATGCACACCTACCCATGCATGCATTTGTATATTTAAAGAATAAACCTACAAAAAAAACTAATCTGACACAATTTGAATAAGGCAGTGCATTCTGGTATCTCTGCATCTGGCAGGGGAGGGGAGGGCAGGAGGAAGGTGGGCTCAGCTACAGAGTGTGTTCTAGCCCAGCTTAGGCTGTGTGAGATGCAGTCCACCAAAAACCAACAAACCAACCCCTGGTGCTGTGGTACTTGTCTGTAATTCTAGTACTTGGGAGACTGAGGCCAGCCTGTACTATAAAGCAAAGCGGTCTCAAAATAGATCGATAGAGAGAGAGACAGAAAAACAGACAGAAAGACAGATGGATAGATAACAGGAAGGGGGAACTCAGCAGGTAAGGCAAGACTGCCAAGCCTGAAGTTTTGAGTTCCACCTCTGGACTCTACCCAGTAGAAAGGGAACTAACCCTTGCAAACTGTCCTCTAACCCCAACATGTGCCATGGTGTGTGCCTTCCCCCAAATAAATAAACAAAAATTTTAAAAATTAAATCTCCTAGGGCCTGGCGAGATGGCTCAGAGGTTAAGAGCACTAGCTGCTCTTCCAGAGGTCTTGAGTTCAATTCCCAGCAACCACATGGTGGCTCCCAACCATCTGTAGTGAGATCTGGTGCCCTCTTCTGGCCTGCAGGTATATCTGCAGGCAGAACACTGTATACATACTAAATAAATCTTAAAAAAAATTAAATCTGCTGGGTGGTGGTGTCATGCTCCTTTAATCTCAGCACTCAGAGGCAGGTGGATCTCTGTGAGTTCAAGGCCAACCTGGTCTACAGAGGAAGTTCCAGAACAGCCAAGGCCTCACAGAGAGAAAAAAAGAGAGAGTAAAATACTGAGATAGCAACTACATTATTTATTTTTACAAGTGGGAGGTCCTTATGCATATAATCTCAGCACTTGGGAAGCAGAGGCAGGAGGACTGCTTTGAGTTTGGGGGTCAACCTCAGCTTCAGTACAACAAAGTCTCAAGCCCCTCCCCTGGAAAAAAAAAACCAAAATAATATTTCTAGTTACTAATATAATTTTCTGCTAGTATGATATTTTCTCTAACTTTGGGGTGCCCAGAAGGCAGGACGGAGAAGAGACACCTCTGATTTCCAGTGTCTCTCTTTCTCTTCTGCACAGAAAACCCTCCCAAGGGCTGGGGCCAGGGCTGACGGGGAAACCGGTCACTTACCTACATCAACATCAGCGTGACTCCAGCTCAGACTCCGATCTACCCAGCGTGGCCAGAGCCAGGACTCTTGGCTAGCGGACTCTCTTCCAAGCCTTCCCTGACACTCTGACAGTATTCTGCGCAGTGTCCCACGATACCATGAGCCTTACCCTCCCAGGAGGCCACAATTCACTGCCACAAATCTCAGGCCACTGACCTGACAATCTGCAGCTACCAAAGGAGAGGCAGAAGGTGTCAGAGCAGACAAAAGCCAAGCACCCAGGTGGCTTCCGTACCAGGTTAGCCGTGAGCAGGCACAGGTACCAAGAATGATACCTGAGACCAGAGAGATGGGGTGATACACACATTTTGTTCAGTGTGCTCTTTAATACATACAAGAATATTCCATCAAAAAACCACATAGTACTTTGTAATGCAGAAAATTCCCTATGCTCAAAACAGCCTCTGCCTGTATTCCCCGTGGCAGCCGGGTGGCTATCAGGTGTCAGTCTAGCTGTCTTTTCTTAGTGACCTACTATGACCCGGGGTGGGGTGAAAAGGTCTTTGCCAACTGCTTGCTCATGTGGACTGTGCTTTGCAGGGTCCTAGCTGCCCCTCCCCGACACACACCTTCATGGTCTGGTGCCTTTCTGAGCAGCGGACTTGTTCAACCTCCTCACATGTTCCATGTTCCAGCAGCTCCTGGGACAGGAGACAAAACAAAACTCTGAGCCCGAGGGTGAGGCAGTTCCCTGCACACCCTGCAGAGAGGGCCCGGTGGTATCAGGGACCAGCAGTACTTGGAAGGGAGACTGTACCCAGGGAGGTAACCACAGCTGCAAGGCACAGCTGGGGTGGCAGGGCTCCAGCCACAAAGCTCTTCAGGGCTGGAGTTGCAACGGACAACGGGACCTGTGACTGGCTCACTCCTCATGTGAGTCCCAGGACATACCAATGTTTACCTTTCGAAACATGTATGACTCCATCTAGAAGCCACTATGGGTTCTTGAAGGGAAAGTATCCAAAAGGTCGGTTTAATGTTGGGTCCTCAAAAAACATTTCAGGGTGCTTTCTTACACTACCCCAGACATCCTGGCACTAACAATGGCGCCAATGCCAGCAGCAACCTCCACTGAGTCTGCTCATCCACCCTAGGGCAGGGGAACAACTCATGTACCGTGAATCTGCACTGAAGATGGTTTATTGTGGCCTCGAAGCGGCATCCGTGTGCATGCCCATACTTCCAGACTGGGCTATGATCCACCAAGTCTCCTGCTACCCCACCAGGTCCAGGGCTCCCCACTCCACACACTCACCCTACTCAGTATGACAAGCACCTACCTGGATTACTCTAGAGGAATGTTCTCCAAAGAGGGGCAGCCCCTGCAGCTGGCTCAGGGAAGTGACCGGACAGGGAAGAGACTTGAGCACTGAGGCGGCTCTGGAGAAGGAGAGAAGACGGCCCTCATTGCCTTCAAAACCTGCTGCCTCTGCCAGTGTCTCCAGAGCTTCCTGCAGGAAGGCCCTGGTTAAGGTACAAGGTGGGCATGGGACCTGGCCTCAACCTTTTAGCGACCAACCAGCTCCACCCACGTTCCCCACTCTCTGGGGCAGGGATCTGCTCATAGATACAGCTTACTGAGAGGGTAGTGTTATAGTGTGTAAGAGGTGTGGGGCGCTGACAGGCGTAAGTTGGCATCGTCACTGAGCTTGGGGGCTCCTTCCTGGGTTCAGGTACCTGCAAAAGGGCAAGGCACAGGTCATCATGAAGCTGTAGGACTGGCATGTACTCTACCCCTCCACTCTATGTATGCTGGCTGGGGAACTGAGGTCTCAGAATCGAGGGAGCTTGCCTCCTGTTTCCTAGCAGCCTGGCTCCAGAGCATCTCAAGGACAGGGTCCTGTCAACTCAGTTCATCCCAAGTACTAAGGAAGAAACACGTAAATATACTAGAAGTAAGTAGGTCCCAAATGCTCACAACAGAGTAGGGATGGTCTAGCCCCCAAATCCCTGCTGTGGCCTCTATTGGTTTCTCGGGGCCCTCTGCAGTCTTGGGAGAACCCTCAGTCCCCACCTCCTCCTGAGGACACTGAGGCACTGCTCTTGTGTCATCTGTCACAGCCGAGCTAGTCCTTCACTAGCTTACCTCCAGGTGGTGCCGGACCTCCGCAGGGACAGGCTGCCCTGCTGCCATGCTCTCGGTAAACCAGCTGATGTCCAGCAGAACTGGCTGGGGGCCGCCTGGGAGAAGAGCATCCATGTTCTTCTGCCAGCAGATGGCCTCCTCGGCTGAGGTCTGCTCCATCACCACATGCGTCACCTCTGAGCTGGGGGAAGAGGAGGAGAATGAGACCCTGGGCCTCTGCTGCTCTGCCCCTTACACCAAGCTTTGCTTTTGCAGTGCCCTCTACGGTGGTGACTGTCCTGCATTCTTCAAATGCCGTCTTCCAGAAAGCCTTCTCAGCCCCTCCTGAGACAGATGCACATCTCTCGACTTTTCTACCTGGTTCTTAGTGCGGCCACACTCACCAGCCAGTTTGACTGGCTAACTTGTCTGCCACCCTCTGTCAGAGGGAGAGGGGTACCCTAGGGGCCAGGGCCAGGGGGTTCTGATCTCAATGCTAATTGTTGTTTGGAGACTTGCTATGTGGGACAGAACTCTAGCACCCTTGCAACCAGGATTACAGGCAGGCACCCACCCTGCTATGATTTAAATACAGACACAAGAGTCTTGCCCTATTTATTCAAACCCTGGTAGGCAAACCCTTGCCGAATGCCCCAGGGAAAGTATGGTCTCTATATTTGCTTTACATTGGAGAAATCCAATGTAAACTATTTTGTCGGGCTGTTGTAAAAACGTAGAGCCATGTGCAATCCAAGTTGTTTTCTTCACTCTTATGAGTCTGGTGCACTAGTCTTTAGGAATGTTTCATTATTAGGGGGTGAGGTGTGCAAACAAGCTAGCCAGCCTGAGGGGGCCAGGCTCCAAGTCCCTTTATTACTCTCAAATCTGCAAAGTTACTCCATTGCCCTGGGCATGTTCTCTACAGGAGCTGGTTGGTGACTTCTGCAAACTCAGGACATCCTTGACCGCTGGCTCACTGGGAGGGAGAGCAGCTAGCAAATATGGCTCACTAACTACTTTTCCTTGTATGGCTCTTTAAGAAGTCTCTGGCTTGATGGCACCGTTTTAAAAAAAGAGGAACTCCGAGTTGGAGGAAGGTACTGTAACCGCGAAGTGCCAGGGCTGGCTTAGAACCCAAAGCCGCAGGTGCTGCCGTGCGCAGCTGCTGCCATCCGCAGCTGCGAACCATCTCCCGCCCTGGGCCACGGTGGGTCCAAACCCTGGGGTGTCCGGCTTATACCAGCCCCCCGCGAGGCTGGCATCCCACCAACACCTCGGGGGAGCCGCACACCTGTAGGTATCTAGGATGCGGAAGCCTTTGGACCGCGCCAGGCGCGTGAGGAAGGCCCGGCGGCTGCGGCCCATGCGCGGCTCGGCCAGGTAGATGGCCACCCCCGGGAAGCGCACCGGCGGCGGCGCGGAGGAAGCACCAGCGCGGTGTGGGGACTCTGCCCGCACTCGCCGCCGCTTGGGAAGCATCTGGATACGGAACTCAGGAGGCACGGAAGGCCGCAGAACCGAGGAAGCCGAGGTCAGGAAAGAAGGCGGAAGGACAGCGAGGAAGCTGGCGGGGAGAGGAAGCGCTGTCCGCTCCACTGCGGGGGTGGGGGACTCTATGCAAATGAGGCGCGCTCTGGGAAGGCTTGGCTGCGCTCCGGAGGCCCCAACTCTATGCAAATAACGCCCGAGGACTCGTCTGCGGCTACTGACCTCCTCTCTGGGAGAGCCCCATTGGCTTCGCAGACCTTGGAGGGGCAGGGCCTGGGTCTGTGGGCGGGGCTTCTTCGACTGGGCGGGCCTTTTCCTTCTCTAGGGGGCGGGGTCTTCACCATCCTTTTCCTATACCCTCCCCCAAAGGGCGGTGCCTCGGCTTACCCTGGACAGGCTGCCTCTGTTGGTGACACAGCGCCTGCGCGGCATCCTCTGCGTCTGCAAAGGAAAGCTGATGTGTAGTCTGCGAAGTGAGCTAATGGACTGTAAAAAGGTTTTCCAATCTAACGGCATTGGGACCAGCTGGCCGTCCATTTGGAAAAATAGAAATTGGCCCCCTCCCTCGCTGCTTAACATCAAGTAAATCCCAGATGGATCAAACATTTAAATCATTTTGAAAAGAAACCAAAACTGTACTGGCAGAAACTCCATTTTTTTAATTAAAAAAAATATTTATTAAATTAATTTATCTTTGTTTTATGGGAATATGTGTTTTTGCTTGCATGTGTGGCTGTATAACACGTGGATGCCTGGTGCCTGCTGAGTGAGAAGAGTCAGATCCTGGGAAAGGGTGAGCTGCTGCCCCTGTGAATGCTGGGAACCTAACTCAGGTCCCCTGCAAGAGCAACAAGTGGTTCTTAATCGTTAAGCCATTTCTCTGGTCCCTTTATATAAATAAATAAATAAATATAAATATATATATATATATTTAAAGATTATGCGCTTGACTGTTTTGCCTGAATGTATATATGTGTGCCACATATATGCCTGTAAAGAACCAGCCTTCCGCTGGCCGGCTGTGGCTCATGCCTTTAATCCTAGCACTCGGGAGGCAGAGGCAGGCGGATCTCTGTGAGTTCAAGGCCAGCCTGGGCTACAGAGCGAGAGCCCTGACAGGCACCAAAACTACGCAGAGAAACCCTGTCTCGAAAAACCAAAAACAAACAAACAAAAAAAAAAACAAAAAAACCAGCCTTCCTCCATCTTTGGCTTAAAAGCCATCTTATAGTAGAAAACAAATTAAGACCGTTCCTGTTCAAGATGAAACTTCTGTTTCTCAAGGATTGCGCTATGCCCACCCCCAACCTTAACTACAATGGTTCTGTATTGCCTGTACAGAATGGCAATCATGTCTTTGTTTCACAAAGTTGTTTATAACCACCTTACAACCCTACCTGTGTTTCAGATTACCTGTTGTGATGACCTGTTTTGGCCACATGTTCTGTTCTGTTCCTATAACCAACCCCACCTATTTTGCCGGTCAAATCTCCCATTTGCAAATCCCTTACCCATGATCTGTAAAAGCCTTGTCTTCCTCAAATCTAATGCTGACCTCTTGAACCCCACCTTAGGGGGAGGCAGCCCGTGTTCATGAATAAAAAAGTTCGCTTTAATTAATTGTTTGCTTTAATTAATTTGGCCAAGATGATTTGGGTCAGTGGTCTTTCTCCTCCCATCTTGGGGATTAACGCATGGTGCCGGTGGAAATTTGAGGAGCGTGCCAGATCTCCTTGAACTGGAGTCAGGGATGGTTGGGAACTGAACCCAGGACCTCTGTGAGACCAGCAAGTGATCTTAACTACTTAGCTGTCTTTCCAGCTCCACTGGAATATTTTTGTGATCTAAGTAACATAACCGACTTGGTAATACTGGAGGGGAAAGGTGGCAAGTGGAACCATATATAAATTTACAATTTGGCCTGGCGAGGTGGCATGCCTCTGTACTATTGCACCCCAAGCTGAGAACGGAGGGCCTCCAGTTCGAGAGAAGTTTGGGCTAGCTGTGGGTTGTAAATACTGAGTGTGCTATACATATGTGTGTGCCTATTTGTGTCCCAGAGCATACCAAAGAACAGGTCTGTAATCTTCCTAGGACAGGTGGATAAGGGAAGGGCTCTCTCCTGGAATGCTGAGGAACCTCTTTGAGACTCCCCGGGTACTGGAGGTAGCTTTGACAGCAGGGCTAGCAGTAGGATACATAGTCATGGGGTAGGGCCTAGTGTTACTGAGATGTGCCTGAATGGAGTTGCCGTTCTTGGAGAGCAGTCCTTGGACCATAGTAAGGACTCCACAGAATGGAGACTTAAGATTCATATATTTGGGTGGTGGGGGGCTGGAGAGATGGTTCAGTAGTTAAGAGCACTGGCTGTTTTTTCCAGAGGTCCTAAATTCAATTCCCAGCAACCACATGGTGGCTCACAACTATCTATAGTGGGATCTGATGCCCTCTTCTGGCATAAAGTTGTACATGCAGACAGAGCTCTTGTACCTAATATATACATACATACATACATATATATATATATATATATATATATATATATATATATATATATATATACATATATATATATACATATACATATATATATTCATATATGGAAATTATCTTTACATTTCATTTCTCAGTTGACTTAATTGCCCCACACAGTTCTTCTGTGGCAGTCACTGCAGGAAGGTGGTGGAGTGAGTCTGAGAAGGAGAAGGACAGTAGTGAGGCATGTCACCTCCTCTGTTTATAGCCAATACTAGGTGGCCTTAAGATAAAAGGGATGTGTGTGGTACAATAGCCTGGATGAGTCTAGAGAGTATAAATGCTAAGTAGAGGGCTGGAGAGATGGCTCAGTGGTTAAGAGCACTGGCTGTTCTTCCAGAGGTCCTGAGTTCAATTCCCAGCAACCACATGGTGGCTCCCAACCATCTGTAATGAAATCTTGTGCCCTTTTCTGGCTTGCAGCCAGAACATTGTATATATAATAAATAAATCTTAAAAAAAAATCAGATTCAAGTTTATAGGGCTGGAGAGATGGCTCAGAGGTTAAGAGCACTGACTGCTCTTCCAGAGGTTGTGAGTTCAATTCCCAGCAACCACATGGTGGTTCACAACCATCTGTAATGAGATCTGGTGCCCTCTTCTGGCCTGCAGAGATATATACTGCATACATAACAAATCAATCAATCAATCAATCATCAATCAATCAATCTTAAAAAAAAATGCTAAGTAGAAAGAACCATGCCCTGTAGGCTCCTTCTGCCTACATATATACCCCAGTAACATGGGCCCATAGAAGCTCTGTAATTGAGAGCAGTGGCTCTTAGGAGGCAGGCCTGAGTCGAGGGCTGAAATCTGACATGGGTTTGGGGAGTCTCTGGCCTCTCTTTTCCTGAACCCCCAGGCTGCTCTTGTGCCTCTCTGGAAACAGTGACATCTGACTGGTTAGGATGGTCTGTTCCAGTAAAGTTAGTTCAGAGTTAGTTCCCATCTAAGTCCCAAGCCTCCTATCCCCCTCTCTGAGACCCCCACAAAGCAGAGAGCCTGCACAGACTGCCTCATGGCTGGGCTCTATCAACTGCTCTGAGACTTGTTGTCCCTTCCCCACCCCCTCCAGCCTGGCTCTCCCTGCCCGTCTCAAACTCATGTTTGGATTACTTTTGCCCCAGCTGTGTGAACTGGTGTTTTTCCAAGATGAATCTCCTGCTCCAGCAGACCTTGGCATGGTGTGTGTGGGTATG